>NW_006209405.1:5304-17362 GCF_000334495.1 Tupaia belangeri chinensis | reverse complement strand
AATCTAAGTCATGGTGTAGGTTGCTATACTAGATTGCTTCTTTCTTGTGTCTAAGGTGGAAGTTGAGAACACTGGAACCTGGATGGTAAGTCAACTAATAGATCTGATGTCAGGGCTCACCAAGTATACCACTTTTGTTTCTTATAACACTTGCTTTCCCCAACAGTCCTAACAACTCAGAACCAGAGAAGGGAAGCTTAACCACACTGGAATTGAAAATAATAGAATCATATATTACTTCTATAGTGATGATGCAAGGGCTCAGCTACTAGCTATGTTGCTAAAAGACTCTCTTAACACATCTCCAAAGTCTGCAGACATGTTTGATGTAAATAAATGTTTCTCCTAAGAAAATGCAGAGGCCATATAATGTTCTTTTGGGCACAAAAGTGTTATTACATTGTAATCTGACATAATTTTTAAAAAGCTAATTGAGGCCATTTAAATTCTCAAAGTAGCAACTGACCTGTGTACAAATTCCCAGTCCCTGATAATATCAGAAAATCATATATTAGAATTAGAGTTTGTGACTCTTAAGACATATATTATGAAAACAGTTAAGTAAATATTTTGAATGAAGAGATACTGCTTATTTTGATGGATGTATTGTGTTTGGGAAGGAACTAGAGAAATGATTTATATATCACATTGTGCTTTGAATTTTCATGTTTTTGAAGAGAATCAGCAAAGTCTAATCATTCTTTTCTTTTCTTTTTGTTATTTGTGTTTCATGTATTCCTAATAATACAAAATAAATTCCTGCAAATTCCTCCTAGGTCCTCTCAATCAGGCATTCCTTTTCAGTGATGCTATAGAATTGGGTCGGATTTGATGTTTGGTTTATTGGCTTTGTTTTTATGCTTAGATTGCCATCTGTCTTTGTGAAAAGGAATTGAATTAGCATGAGTGAGTGGTAGATCCATCATTCCCAGCCCATAGCCCTCCAGACGTCTGGCTCTCAGCGAGCGCTACCCTACCACTTTTAGCCCTCTGATTAGGAATCTCCTTAGTATTTGAGAGGAGCTAATGGGAAACAGTGGAGAAGCCATCCATGAGTTCTTTCCTTGCAGTTTGGGAAGCTGAAAAAATACACCATCAAAGCCAAATGGAAAAACTTTTATTATTTTTAACTCCTCTCTTACCAAGCTCTTGCTAGCGACTGGTTTTACTATTCCTTTAACAGGTGGAGGATTTTTCAGATTCTAGATGCAGCAAGGTAAGTAATAATGTATTTTTAGTTTAATAGAACTCAAGTAAGCTAGAATAGAGTCTGCACTTGCCTTTCAGTTTCATTTCAATACAACAAATAGTCAAGTTTTTTGCTTGAACATTTTCTTTCCAGAACAGACAGTTGGGCAGTAGGTTTTTGGCTCATTTTACTTGTTTTGCTGAAATAGGATGACAGTAGAGTATGTAGTTAAGAAGACCCCCCTCCGCCAACAAAGTGTTCTTCATAGTGCTTCAGGCATGCTTAGGCTGGATGGTGTTTACAGAAAAACCAGGTCAGCATGTCCTTAAAGAGAAATCAATTACTTAAAAATATCAGAACTCTTAAAGTATATAAATATGTAGACTTGCAAGATAGAGTAATCTCATAGGCCAAGGACCTTTATGACATGAACCCTACAGGAGAGAAAATCTGATCAGGCACAGAAAGTTCTTCTCTGTTGGGGAGGGGAGATACTGAGAATGCTCCCACACAGAGCTCTCATAGGCAGTGACTGTTGCCATGAGCTGCGCCATCATATTGCCACTGGTGCTCAAGAGGCTAGTGAAACTCAAGCCATTTTGTAAATATGTGCTCTAGCTGCTTGGCACATTGTTTTTAAGGTCATGATGCTCACCACTATTGTATTTGGCCTGTTGTTGGCTTATTGGCTCCAGAAATACTTCCTAGTGCCTGTACTTTCTCTTCCTATCCACCTACATTCCACTCTGTGCTCCCTGACCAAATTCAATTGATGAGAGCAAAGACTGTAGGTTTGGCATCCATCTGCAGGGGCAGACTCCCATTAAAATAAACCAGATGGGCCATTTTTAAGGTGCCCAGTTTAGGTTTCAGTAGCTGGGATTCCATACTCCTTTTAGGGCTTCAGAGGATTTACTTGACAGCAAATAAAAATAAATTCAGTATTTACATTTATAGTCAGATTATAATTCATTGAGATAAATGGTATGGACCCACATAGATACCTAATCACACAATATTAGTATGGAAGGACATTTAAAGATCCTGTCCCCTTGATTGCCTCATCTGTAAAGTAAATAATATTAGGGTCTATTATCTCTATATAACTTTTTTATATTTCTATATTGCTTTTAAGTGTTGAGAATTTGATCTTAATTTTGCTTTAAAATTTAGTGCATGATAGCACCATCTCTCTATAACAGTTTTGCTATATAACAAAACAAATCCTAACATACTCTATATGTTTATTATGGTGTTGATCAGTTAGACCAGAAATTATTAGAGCAACTTAAAGCTGGTCTTAGTAAGAAAGAAAAGAGGAATACAGATGGTGAGAAGAGAAAGAATTGCCTTTGGTAAATATGTATGGGGCCATTTTTGAATTCTGGTGAACTGAATGATTTATGAAAACTATTCAATATGTGCAAGGTTAGCATATTTTTCAATCACTAGCAAAATAATAAAGCAGTGAGGCATTTGGCAATCTCTATTGTATATACAGTTTCATAAATGCACAAGATTATGATTATCTCTGCCTGATAATTAACAATTTGCATAAGTACTTGCCATTATTTAGCTGCCTGAATAGATGTCTGTAATCCAGAGAAAGAGAACAATCAGTAGAAACCATCCCAAATGCTTAGTATTATTGCTACAAACATGCACAATTAACTGTGAGACCAGTTGCTTCAGATTAGACTTCATTTGTTTGTCTATAGACAGCAAAACATTAGTTGTCAGATTTTTGTCACTCTCTCTCTCTCTCTCTTTTATCCATAGCCAACTGTAACATAAGGTCTACAGTTGGTTGTAAGCAAGATGTTTTGTTGGAGTTTCAGTGTGCCATTTTGTGTTACAGTTTCTAAGCTTCTGTTTAAGTTAGCAGTCAATTCCTTAAACAGCCAAACTCTGATTTTTATAAAATTATATTTATAATATTTTAACAGCAGGTTTCTAGAAACTTAACAAATAAAAGGATGCTGACATGCCAACCAGTTCTGCTGCTGCATTTGCATTTTACTTCATATCCTATGTCTTTAAAATGATGGACACATTACACCTGCATATAAGAACTAAAGTCAAGGCTGGAGGGGACCTTTAAGACCATCTTGTCAAATTCCCTTACTTTTCAGATGAGTTTCATTGTCAGTAATTTGAATCTTAGTAAGTAACACCAAATCAATGATGTCACAGTTTTGTTTTTGTTTTAACTTTCAAACCATTGGAAACTATTTCAGTGAATGCATTCAGAAAACAAACAAACAAACAAAACACCTATTTTTGAATTGTAACTGATTGTTTTGGAGTCATAGGGTTTCAACTTCTTTTCCAGAGAGCTGACTCAGAATTCTTTAAATATGCCCTCATAAGGGTATATTTAAACATAAACATAACCATAATGTTGATGGCATATGTGTGAAAGAAGACGTTCTATGCAAAGCACCTGACAGTAGGAGACAACCAACACTAGCTCTTTTCCACTAACTAGTATTATAGAGGAAGTCTTACTTCAGTGATCTCTTAGAGTCAAACCAACCTCAGTTCTAATCCTGGCACTGCCACTTTTTACCTATGTAACCGCAGTAATTTGTTTAATCTCTTTTGGCTTCATTTAGTTTTCTCACATGTAAAATGTACTATCTTATAGAGATATTGCGAGGATTAAAATGAGATAATGCATATTAAGTGCTTAGCACTATTTCTGGCACATAGTAAACAATCTATAAATGGCAATGATTATTACTGTCATCGTCTGGATATGCCAGACGATGACAGTAATACTTAATCTTGTGGTGGTTTGGGGTATTGCATATACACTTGCACACTTTCACGTGTGGGTATGCAGAGTCCACATGAATGGCATCAGGAAGACTACCTTCTCAAAGGGTTTCTGTTATCACTGTGCATCAAAATCTGATGGCCTCCTATCTGGCTTGCCTTGACTTCTTTGGAGATTCTGGCTCAGTTCCACATCTTCCCTTGCTTGAAAGTGTTCATAACTTATCTTGGTGTCTTCTCTACACTCCAGAAGTTTCCTTTGTTGGGAATCTCTTTTACATGCACACACACACAAACACACACACACACACACAAGTGCACATACACACTGCTCCCCTTACCCTTGCCCCTTTAAATGGAGCAATTCCCAAGGTCCTGTCATTGATCTGCTTCTCTTCTCTTACTATGTTCTCTTCCTGGGTAATTTCATCTCCTCACACAACTTCACCTTTAACCTTTGCAGTAATGATTCCCAAATTGACCTCTCGGTTTCCTTAATTCATTCCGGAGCTCCAGGCTAACTCCAATTTCCAATTGCCTGCTGAGGATCTCCAGGGCAAGATATCTTAGGAGGCTGAAAGTGGAGTCTGGCTTTTGTCATTCTCCTCAGGAATGTAGATGGGGAGGGACCTAGCTTCATATATATTAAGAGGCGAAAACAAGGAGTAAGTGCAGGCATTAATCTCAGCAAAAGTAAGAGCGGTCTAAGTTAACAAAGTGGTCATGACAGGTAAACTTGGGATTTCTGTTAATATGAACTGAAGATTTAAATTGACAATTGGAACTTTAAATGACATATGTTTTTTAGGGAGAAGGGAGTAACTTTCCTAATGAAAGTAGAATTCAATTTTTAGGTGCTGGAAGATTGGCATGTTTGAAGGAAATGTTCATTAAAATCATCTGTCTTGGGACATTTTTTATGCTTAATCTTGCTTCAGTGTTTTGTTACAGAAACACACATGCCAAAGGGAAGAATGATGTATCCAACCTGAAGGATGAGCATTGTAGGAGTTTTGAGAGCACGTAGGTTCATTGACACGTGCACATATGCTGAGTCAGATACGCCTGAGATTTCTAATGTGTGGAAATTATTTTGTCAGGGGTAGTATATCTATTAATTTTTTTCTTCATTCTGTAAATATTTACAGAATATGCCAGGTACTCTATGAAGCAGTAAGTGTGTGAATATAAAACATATAGGTTCTCCATCCTTAAGTGTTTAACAGATCTTTCTTTAGTTATGTGCCAGTACATTGACAGTTTAATTGGGTTTAGAAATATTAAAAGCATGTAACAAATTGTTCAATGACTATAATCTTGCTGACAATGTTAATCACCAAAGAAGAACTTAAAGGAAATAAGACAGTACTAAAGTGGAAATAGAATGTGCATAAATTTGAAACAAAAATTGATAACTTCCTTTAAATTCAGTAAATATTGAATTGCTTTAGGGTTTTACATTTCAAGTTGACTTGTCAATGTTTCAGACTACAAGAATGATTATGTCTAACCCTAAAATTTAATTAGAGTAAAGGGATAGAAAAATCTTGGCTAATGTGTGTACTGTTAAGAAAATTAGTAATAAAGGAGCTATTCCTATAGAAACTACAGACTCAGGGCTGATCTCTTCAGAACAGAGAACAATGGGGCCAGCATTTGGCATGGTGGTTAAGGCACTGGACTCACACATGGCCAACTGCAGTTCAAGTCCCAGACCCAATGGCTTGAAAATCACTTCGGGTACCTGTGTCTGCATACCCAAAATCCCTAGAGGAGAATGGAGGAGAAAGGATTGTGGGCATGGCCATCCTCCAGAAGTAAGGGGATGTTTTCTCGCTTTCTTTTTCTCTATCTCTTTCTCTCTCCAAAGAGTGCATGTGCCCCATGCAAAAAAAAAAATTAAAAATATAATAAAAAAATCCCTGAATTCAGAATTTTGAATGTCTTTACCCAAATGATTTTCATCAATTATTGTCTAATATATTTTACACTTCTCAGATTTATTCATTCAGTATCCATGTATTGAACACTTACTATATTCTCAGCACTATTCTAGGTACTTGGGGACAATAAGACAGATACGGACCCTGCTCTTATGTTTCTTAAGGTGTGTGTGTGTGTGTGTGTGTGTGTGTGTGTGTGTGTGTGTATGAGTTAGAGTAAAATAAAAAAATAAACAAGTAAACAGGTAAATGGACAAGATAATCTTAGAGAGTAACAAGTGCCATGAAGAAAATCAGACTAATTGGATAGAGAATGATCAGATGTTTGAGTAGTGATTAGCAAAGGTCTCCCTGACCATGTGAATTTTGCTCTTTGATTTCATTAGTTTTATATACACATTAGTTACACTCCAGGTTCTTTGCTTTCCTGGATTCGGTATCAATTCTAATTTTGCTGCTCCTGGCTACTCTTTCATATGGACCACCTCCAGCTAGTCCTGAAGCATAACTCAATATATCCCCTTGTCAAATGTTTGTTTCCCACTTTTTGTGTCCTTGTTGGCATAATAATTCACCATGTTCCCTTTCTTCTCTATTACACAATACAAGGAGTCTTCAAAAAGTTTGTGGAAAAAAGTAGAATCAAAGTACAAGTTTATTTTGGTGAAAAAAATTATTGAAGTCCATGAACAGTTTTTCCATAATACATATTTTCCATGAACTTTATGAGGACCCCACACATGTATAAATAGATTTGCTAATTCCTTAAGAATATTTCACTTGATTATCCAGAGAATTTTTGTGTCTCAAGAAAAAAACTACATGTGGAAAGAAAAATGCAGGCCTGAAAACTCAGTAAGCATTAAGCTTTGCCTATTTCTGTATAGGGATGTCTCTGGATTGGGAGTCAGAAAACCTGAGATTGTCTTAACTAACCATATGACCTTAGACATACTACTTCCTCTCTCTTAGCTCATTTCTTCATCAGTAAAGTTGGCTTTCAAAGTACATGATCCCTCAGGTTCTTTATAGCTCTAAAGTAGTACAATTAGTTGTTTTCAAAGACATAAGCCAAAATATCTTTCCAACATTTCATTTAATTTTGAAAAGTGGATGTAGGAACATTTTCCAGTGCACCAGTACTGCTTAGATTAAGCATACAATTTCCGGCAAAAACCAGCTTTCCAATTCTTGTAAATGTCACTGGAAGTTAAACATTTCTTCTTTTAACCTCTGCCAGCTAAGGCAACAGTTCAGCAACATAGGTGTAATTGTCAACCTCTTAAATGTGAATATCTGGAAGTTTGCTGTCTTTTCAACTTACTTCCAGAGGACCTTCCAAAAGGACTAAACAATACAAAAATGAAGGAAGACATTCTAAGTTGTTTTTAAAATGATAGGGTACAGGTATTGCTTGCTAGTGAATTAGATGCCAAGAACAGCATATTAAGTCTCGGAAAGCCTACTCAGAATTCTTCCGGCCATTACGGTGTTGTTTTTCTCAGCATCTGTCAATCGCTGAAGTCTAATTAGGAACTACAGTAGGAGAAAGATTGTCTTCCCTAATTTTAACTTCTCTCGCAATTTCTCACATTTGTCCTGCTGAGCTTTACAAGAGAAGGGGAAGCAAGAATAGTGAAAGCTGCCAATATCTGAAGTACCTTTGCATCCCCCTTCTTTAAAACACATATCTTGTTACTTTGTAAAGAATAACAGGGAGAACAACTGTAGATACTAGAGACAGTATAGAAGAGGGTTAAATAATAGGGGGTGGGAGGGAAGGGATGGGGGAAACAAAACATTTAATAGACACAAAAATGAAAAGTTATCTGTTGATGATAATGTATATGGCAGTGTCTTTGACTTAACTAATATGCACCATATTCATGCTGGAAAGAACCATCTTGTACATTGTAAAGATAAACAGTGAATAAATGTAAATAATTTTTAAAAAATTTTCTATGTTGTCACTTCTTACTATTCCACTTACCACTCAGATATTTGGCTATCTTCAAACACAAATTAGCTCCTTGAGTAGGTTTTTTTTTTTTTTTAAGGAAGTGTTATTATTATTATTTAAAGGTATTTATTATTATTACTTAATATTTGCTGTAGGATATGTGTGCTCATCAGAGAGAGAGAGAGAGAGAAAGTGAGAAAGCAAGCCAAGTCTGGGACTTGAACCACTGTTGGCCATGTGGGTGTCCAGCACCTTAACTGCCAAGCTACCTGCTGGCCCCACATGACTAAGTTTTAGGAAGGCAATCTTTTAATAAATCTGGGGAAAACCTAATCCTGACTGTATGGTAAAGGAGTCTACAGGAGAAGAGGAAACCAAAAGGTCTGAACAACTCCAAGAAATGCCACTCTGGTTTACAGTTACAGAGGATCTTGACATTGAAAGTGGGGCTTAGGTGATGAAGTAAGGGAAACAGCATAGGGAGTTCCTTTATGACACCAATTTAAAAGGCTAATATCTGGGGGCGAAGTGGTGGTGCAGAGGTAATGCAACTGGACTCCCATGGCAAAGGTCCTGGGTTCACATCCTGGGGCCTCCCTGGGCACATTGGGTTCACACACATGCCCATGATTCAGGCTGGCTATGATGGGTTGGACCTTAGCATGAAGATCCTTTTGGGGTTGCTGTCTCTTTCTCTGTCTCAGGAGAAATCAATAAAACTGAAAAATAAAAAAAAAGCCAATATGTTTTTCGGCAGGTGAGGAAACACATGACAATAACTTATCTAAACTCATGCAGTCAATAAATGGCAGACACAGGATAAGAACCCAGGACAACTGAATCTTGTCCAGATCCTTGATCGTACCTTGATTTGTCATGAACACTACTAGCTGAAATTTTCTGCTTGCATATGCAAGGACTTCAAAAAAAGTCATGAAAACATGGAATTAAAGTACAAGTTTGTTTTTGTGCAAAAAAATTTGAACTCTATGTGTAGTTTTTTCATACTATGCATTTTCTATGAGCTTTTTGAAGAATAAAAACCTTGTTTTTGATTGCTTTATTTTGCTGTTTAGTTCTTGTTGCTACATTTGTTGCTACTGCTCTTTATACACACACACACACACAAACACACACACACACGTGTGTGTGTATATTATGTTGTCAGGAAAGTCATGACCCATTTTTGCATAGAAAAATACATCATGACTTTTCCAATGACCCAATATATATATACTTTTTTATACATTCAATCACTATATATATTATTACAGCATGCAGAATTAATTTTCCTAGCTAGCACTTGTAATTCATTATGCTCAAAGAACTTTATCAACAAATATGGACAAGATACCTTAGAGACAGGTAAATGGAATTTTGTTTTGGGGGGCAGGGGGGCTATATAATGACAAAAGAATGGCTGGATTAGAAATAGAGCCTAAAACTCAGGACTCACTTGACAAAACTGAAGAAAAGAGGATTATGCCTATACACTGGACTTCCATAGTTAAAGGTATACATATCATATACATTTTTTTTTTTTGCTAGAGGGCAAGTGTATTTACCAGAAAGAGACAGAGATACAGGAGAAATCACCCACTATGGGGCCTGGTCACTCTATAATATCTCTTCTAGTTCTTTCTCCTTTTGAGATTTTGAGCACAAATTCACTCACACCTGGCATGTTTCTCAAGGCAGTGGGTCTAGGACTTGAACAATATAGTTGGTTGGCCATATGGGATCCAGCTGCCTTAAACACCACAACATGGAGTTGGCCCCCTCATCTCTTCAATACTCATCCTTAATGACAACTGTTGCTCATTCCCCATCTGAAGATGTAAATGTGTTTTGTTTCAGGTTCACAGTACTTTAAGTCTTTCCCCAGGATATTTGTGCCTCCAAGTTGTCTTTCTATTTCACTATTCTAGATGGTATTTTGTGTGTAATGCTTTCCATTAGTTTAGTCTGACTGTCATGTCTAGGGCATCCATAGCCCAACTATATAACACAGAAGATCACATGTGCACATAAAATGGAGAAGACTATTTCACAAGTTGGAAATTACTAGATTATTTCTTCTTTCCTTCTGGAGTAAAAATATTTCCTACTTGGCAAATAGTCCTTCTCCAAAATCTCAAAATTGCACATAGAAAAAAATGACTGTCATCATGACACTATGGGGCTTCGTGTCCCATCACTTGCGTTGTTTCACAGTCCAATGGACCACATTGATTGTCCAGATAGCTTAGTCTTGCTTCATTGACCTGACACTGGAATTATAAGGGGACTTCATCGAGGCCTTCTGCTATTTGAAACCTTTTCAGCCATCCTAGTTTGGGCAGTGGGTAAGCCAGAAACCATCTGTAAATGACATTTGGTGACACATTGGCCTTTCTTCTCACGGCTTCTACAATTTCCGACTTGATTTCTGTTTGCCGCAGGGCACGATTTACCTTCTCTTCTCTGGGACTCTTATTCATTTGCCAGGAGACCTAAAAAAAGGCTGCTCATGTATGCTGCGGAATGTTAGCGCCATCCTAAAGTGGCATAAATGGGCCTTTAAATGGCCCTTTCTGATTGTTCCTATGGTAAAATGTAAATGCACCTGAGAATATATGAGGAGCCTTTGTGCAGTCTTTCTCCCATTTTTTATATGAATTGATATGACAATGTCATGGGTGAGGCATGAAGAAAAATAAAGAGTTTCATAAGCCTAGTAGAGCTTGTTTGCATAAAAAGAAATAAAAACTACATGGAAGAAATGGACATTGTGTGATGTTTTAGGCAGGAGTCATTTTCTGACTCAAAAACACCTTTTAGATGATAGCCTATCTTCTAAACTTTTTCTCTTGTGCAGGGGTAGGTGGTCACCATGATATTCTTTCACTGTATAACCTTTCCTTAGCAATTAATGAGAACTAACTTCTCATTTCATAGGAAACAGACAGGTTTTCTGAAATTTATAAGGGGTGAAATAAATCGAGAGTCTAAAAAATAGTTAAATCATGAAAACCAGCATTTTATATGACAAAATGAAATCAGATAAGAAGATAGGATTTGGTGAAGATTCTCTGGAAACTACATAATTTTATATTATTTAAAAACCATATGATTTAATACTCAGTGATCACACAATTTCATGTAAAGCCATACATGAGGAGAATTCAATAAGCCTCATTTATTTTTACATCAGTAGATTCAGTGTCCCCTTTACAATGCTAGTAAAATATTTATAAATAAAATAATACTCTTGAGGTTGATTCTAAATTCAACCCATGTAAATGCTAGTTTAAAGTGAATACCGGAGCAGGGCATTTCTAATTTGAGTGCAAAGTAGGGTAACTAAGAGATAGTGCTCTTTCTCAGCTTTCTATCCTATAATAATCTGAGGTTTGATTTCTCTTTCTTCACTTTTTTTTCCCACTTGCTACAGGGCATGCACACTCATTGGAAAGAGAAAGGAGAGAAATAGAGAAAGCACCTCCAGGGGGGATGACCACACCACAGTCCCTTCTCCTTTACTTTCCTCATGGGATTCTGGGTGTGCATGCACAGGAGCCTAACATGTTTGAAAAGCCACCGGGTCCAGGACTTGAACCACACAGTTGACCATGTGGAATACAGCTACCTTAATCACCATGTCACCTGGCTGGTCCGGATTTCTCCTTCTTATGCAGATGTTTCATGTCTTGGCAATGAGTACTTTTGTTCACTACTTTTCATAGCCTGCAATCAATCATAGGTCAGTTGGCAAGGAATCATTTTTGAGACCAAGGAAAAACAAGTGATAACTTTCAGTAGATTTGGCAAAACTAAAAGGAGACCTTCAACTTTGTGATTATCCACCACTGTGACTGAAAACTTACTATTAAATGGGGCTTGCTTGGTAGCACAATGTTAAGTGATCCTAGATCCATATGGAAGATCATCTGCTCTTTTCTCTAGTTAGCCTATACAAGCTAGGTGCACACACCCATGATACTATCTGGCTGAGAAGACTGGGGGATGAAGATCATGATCACATGCCATGAGACCTTGTTGAGGGTGCTTGTCTGTCTGTCTCTCATGAAAGAAACTTTTTTTAAAAAAAGATTATTAATTCATTCAATCATTACAGATAATATTTTTTTTAACTTTTTAAAGAGGGTTTTGCTATAGGGCATGTGCGCTTGCCAGACAGAGAGAAAG
>NW_006209405.1:3171-5201 GCF_000334495.1 Tupaia belangeri chinensis | reverse complement strand
CGAGCCACCGGGTCCGTGACGAGAGCCGTGGTCTACTACGTGGGAGTCCAGCGACATAGCCATTATGCTAACTGCTGGTCCCACAGATAATATTTGTTAAGCACCTGCCATAATCCAGCACTATTCTTAGTACTAGAATTGACAATTGATTATGAGAAGTGTTAATGAAAGAAATGAATGGAATGCTAGTTAGGGAAATGTGTAACCATTGAAATAACCCCAATGGGAGACCAGCAGTTAGCATAATGGCTATGTCACTGAACTCCCATGTAGTCGACCGTGGTTTGAGTCCCGGACCCAGTGGCTTAAACTTATGCTGGGCGCGTGTACATGTGTGCCCAAGATCCCAAGAGGAGAATGGAGGAAAAGGGATTGCGGCATGGCCATTCCCCCCTGGGGGGTGATTTCTCACTTTCTATCTCTCTGTCTCTCTCTGTCTTTCTGGCGAGTGCACGCACCGTATAGCAAAAATCTCTCAAAAAAAAAGAAAAAAGAAAAAAAAAAGAAATAACCCCAATGGGGGAAAACTTTATCCTTTGTAGATGGATTTGAATTTTGGAAATATCAAAAGTGATATGGAGCCAGTTCTCATAAACATAGTGGAAAATCAAATTGATTGGTAATGTTTTTGGCCCCAAGTGAGGGTTCTGTGTTATTATTGTAAAATGTTTGAATGTCAATAAAAACACTTATTTAGCTAACTAGTGATAAATACTTCTAGTAATAAATGCAGTGAAAGGGCTCAAGCAAAAGGTGTTGTCCTTTGGTGATCATTTGGGTAGCTGTAGCTTCCAGCATTACTGTCTTTATATCCTTGCCTCTGTTCAATTCTGGTCAACCCTTGTCATCGTTAGCAAATATGCTACTACGTTGGTATGTAAAATAAATATTTAGAAATATTCTGATCTGTGTAGTCCAGCTGTAACACATGGAATTTTATTATGACAGTTTATAATTTAGTCCTTTAATTTCATTTGTACAAATAAAATGGAATTTCATTTATGCTATATTATATTAAGTACATCTTTAGAATACTCATATACCATTTTGATGAGATATAGTCAGTCTGAGTCTAAGAAAAGCAAATGTTATGAACAAGAGTAGTTAGGGCTAAATGAACAAAGGAAGCCATAATGGGAGAACACCTTTTTGTGTGCTATCTGAAGTGGTTTTTCACCACTTCTATTTAGTGATTCCATTTGTTGTAGAAATGCCTTCATAAAGAAGAGCTAATAAAAATAATTTAATAATATTGGAAGAAGTCAATGATAGCCAATTAATTACATATTTAGTGTGATTTTTTTGCTTCGTGCTTTGAGAATCTTTGATCTTCTCGCTCAGTGTTGACTTGAACAACTACTCTGCTAGATACTGTGCTAGGTACTGGGGATACAGAGATGAATCAGAGAGAGAGAGAGAGAGAGAGAGATTGATCCTGCTTTTATGGCACTCACAGTTGAATTCTCTAGAAAGAACTAGAAGTCATGGAATATGGTGCATGCTAATATAAGTTATGCACTTGGGCCAGCCTGTGACATGATGGATAAGGCAGCTGGATCCCACATGACTGACTGCACAGTTTAAGTCCCAGACCTGGTAGCTTAAGAAACATGGTGAGATCCTTACCAGTTCAAAACTGCTTTTCATGAAACCACCAGCTGAACTTGTTATTGAAAGTAGTTAGATTACTTATGATATTGTGTGATCAACAAAATGTTGGGGGAAAAGGAATTGAAGACAACTGTAGACAGCAGAGATAGTGTAATAAGAGAGTGGAATAGGGCAGAGGGTCAGACAGGGGGTAAAAAAACATATATATATGAAGGTAGAAATGGAATATTATGGATGATAACATGCATGATTAAGTCACTATGCAGTTTATTCTAGATGGGAAACCACATTTAGTATGTTGTGATGATGCTCAGGGAATGAATGTAAATTAATAAAAAAAAAAATCAGAAGAAAAAAAAACACTGAAACTGTTATCGAAATTAAAAAAAAAAAAAAAACTGTATTTGATACCCACAGAA
>NW_006209405.1:0-2892 GCF_000334495.1 Tupaia belangeri chinensis | reverse complement strand
AAAAAAAAAAAAAAAGCAAAATATACAAGACATAAGGAATGGAAAATTATTTGTTGATAACTTGTATGTTGATGTGATTTATTGTACCAATAGACAGTGTATTTTGGATGGAAAATTCATTTTGTATACTATAATGATGTATAGTGAATTAATGTAAAAAAAAAGAAAAAATCAAATAAAAAAAAAGTAGGTTAAAAAGAAAGAAAGAAAGAAAGAAAGAAAGAAAGAAAGAAAGAAAGAAAGAAAGAAAGAAAGAAAGAAAGATAGATAGATAGATAGATAGATGGTGGGTCCATGTATGTGAGTGCCCAAAATGCTGAAAGGAGAAATGGAGGAGAAGAGATTATTGCATGACCATTCCTGTCCCCCTCCCCTCCCGGGGTGCTTTCTCACTGTTCATCTCTTTCTCTCTCTTCCTCTCTCTCTCTTATCTCCTGGCAATTTTTTTTAAATGAATAAAAAGCAAAGGTACACACTTGATGTCTCAAAAGCCCTACACCAAGTTGAGGTTGTTAGGTCAGAAGTTACTGATTTTCTGTAGGAGGTGATAGAGCAGGTATTCTAATTTTTCCATACATCATATATAAATCACTTTGCAGCCTTACATTATTCACATGCAAACACATGAAATCTATTTAGGAATTTTTAAAGGTAGGTAGAATGGTGAGATCCAGGTTTAAGATAAATAGCTTCTCTGGGCCATCTCTGTAGCACAGCAGTTGCGTGCTGTGTATAGAAAGCCAGATCTGACATGGCTGACTGTGGTTTGAGTCCCGGCCCTAGTGACTTGGGAAACATGCAGGGCATGTGTGCATGGCAATTTTTTTAAAGTAGCTTTCTCAATGGTTTCTTCTTGAATGTAGAATTAATCTGGGTCAGAATAAATTCCATTGGGCCTATTGGGAAGAGTGGCCGCAATTTTCATTTCTTCTTTCTCTCCCTCTTTTTTTCTTTTTGCAACTTCAGTTCCATTTTTAACAGCAACTATAGCCAAACCAAAGGCACATATTCATTGCCTGTTTGCACAAGGCACTAAATAGGCCCTAGTAGAGGATTAAGATAGCCCTATAGCCCTGATTATGCTCATTTCCTCTCCTATATTAATGCAAAGAAAACAGAAAGTGGTGAGTCACATTAAACAGAATTGGTAAAATCGCCTAGACAGTATGCTCTCTTTTTGAGAATTTCTAAGTCGAAAGGTATTTTGTATTTAATATGCATAGATTGGTGTTATTTTTTAAAGTGGGGATGAGAAAGAAAGCAATACTCTTTCTTTACCTTTTATTATCAACAAGTTACATTGGAAAGTATGGATCAAATTAGAAGTGGAATCTTGATTTGCCATGGGGAAATATCTGTAGCATTTTAAATACTCCAAGGTCAGGGTCAACTTGGGGGTAGAAGAGGTATAATAAAAATTAATTTAAGAAACTAGCCTTGAGATATTTCCTCATAATTCCTCAGGTGAAAGCAACAGCTGTGTAGTAACAACAGTGCTTAGTGTGACCTTTTTAGCAAAAAAAGGATATTACCAAAATATGACCAAAGCTTGGAGCTGAGGCAATGCAGCAAAATAATGGGAATCTACTAAGTATTATATAAGTATTTGATCATTTGAAAGAAAACGGTGAAAAAGTAGGACACATGTCAAACCAAGATTTATTTCCCAAACCTTGCATGTGTGTGTGTGACACAGAGAGACAGATAAAGTATCAAAAATACACAGATGAAGAGAGACAAAGTAGCAAGAGACTGAGTCAGAAATGGACAGAGACCAAGAACTGAAAATTAGTCAACCTAAGATTACATTCCAATTTTATCATTAAGTTTGCTGAGTGACCTAGGTTGGGTCACTTTTCTGTGAGGGCCTCATTTTCTCAATTTGTAAAATGTAGAAGTATACTAGAAGATGACCCTATAGAATTTACTGACTCTCTGGATTTACTCTTGGGTGCCAGGTAAATGAAAAGACAGCCACATGGATAGGCAGATTTTACACACACACACACACACACACACACATACACACACAGTCAGGCATGCAGAAAGACAGAGTGGCTGTATACATGTATATACAAACTTAACAAAATAAGACCAAAATAATGGTGGTTCAGTGGACCGTGAATCACAAAGAGCACTAGCCAGATCTACAGAAGTGTCTCATCACTTTTAATATTATTGTGGTGAACTAAGGAATTGACAACTTTGCTTGACATTGGCCCAGCTTCCTGGAGGCCAGTGTTGAGTCCTTTTCTAACTGACTTAGCAAACTCTTCTCCATAGTCTAAGAAGAGCAGTTATATGAGGATCTATGAATGGCATTTGATGCTCAAATGGGAAAATTACTCAGATGTCAGACTTTGTAAATATGGCCATTACCCAGGCTCCCTAACAAAACCTCCTATATCCAGGAAAGGTGGAGAGTGCCTATTTTTTTAACTAGTTTTTCTAAAGTTTATTTCTTAGAGAGGAGAGAGAGAGAAGAGAGCCCCTCAACAGGACCTTTATGTTGTAATCCACCCCCAGCCTCATCCACACTGGATCACAGGCACACACATGTTTGCCCAGCATTGGGTGGTGGGGGGAAGATAGGAACTTAGGATCTTCCCATGTGTGTCTAGCAGTGTAGAGTACTATGTTACTATGGCCCACCATCTGACCATACTCTTTTAACTCTAACACTTGAAGATCAGGAAACTCAACTTACCATGTGTATTTTTACCAACTTTCTATCTGGAAACCTGTCTATAAAGTTCTATGGATAATTTTGGGCATGCTGTATTCTGCAGGCTTTAAAAGTTTACAAATTTTAAACATTTGTGAGCCTCATTTGCAGGGTCACAGAACTGATGAGAATAATTAGTACTCGTTAAGGTCTCAGCTAGCTAATGA
>NW_006209404.1:1418-2654 GCF_000334495.1 Tupaia belangeri chinensis | reverse complement strand
GTTTAAGAATCAACTGCCTAGATACTGGGGGAGTTAATTGCAAGGATACCAATGAATCAAAGGTAACATGGGACACCATGCACCTTTTGGTTCAGTTCCTCTCAGACCCAGCACATTGCAGGCTGAGATATAAAGCTTAAACAGAGAACTGGAGCACCTTTGGGAATAGATATCCTAAGCTCATGTGATTCATTCTTTCTGAGTCCTTGGGAACTAAGCATTGGCTGAACTGGATTGCTAACATCCCATATGGACTCCGTCAAGAAAAGCTTTGAAATAAATAATTTCAGAGGCAGCAGCTTCCCTCGTGGTCATCTACAGTTGGTTTCTGTGGTATAGGTCACCATAGACCAGATTACATTAAGGCAGTAAATTAACTGAAATTTCAAGAATTTAACATAACAGAAGTTGTCTTACTCATGCAGCACCAGTCTGGGCCCAGCTGACTATCTAGGACAGCTCTTCCCTGCCAGGTGACTTGAGGACTCAGGCTACTTCCACCTTTGTGGCTTCACCAGCTCTACAGAAGGTTTCCTCCTCAATGACAGAAAAAGAAAGTGCACAGGATTTCATATCTCCTCGTCTGTGTTTCACTTTTGGTTCAGTTCCTCTCAGACCCAGCACATTGCAGGCTGAGATATAAGGCTTAAACAGAGAACTGGAGCACCTTTGGGAATAGATATCCTAAGCTCATGTGATTCATTCTTTCTGAGTCCTTGGGAACTAAGCGTTGGCTGAACTGGATTGCTAACATCCCATATGGACTCCGTCAAGAAAAGCTTTGAAATAAATTATTTCAGAGGCAGCAGCTTCCCTTGTGGTCATCTACAGTTGGTTTGTGTGGTATTGGTCACCATAGACCAGATTACATTAAGGCAGTAAATTAACTGAAATTTCAAGAATTTAACATAACAGAAGTTGTCTTACTCATGCAGCACCAGTCTGGGCCCAGCTGACTATCTAGGACAGCTCTTCCCTGCCAGGTGACTTGAGGACTCAGGCTACTTCCACCTTTGTGGCTTCACCAGCTCTACAGAAGGTTTCCTCCTCAATGACAGAAAAAGAAAGTGCACAGGATTTCATATCTCCTCGTCTGTGTTTCACCTTGAAAATGATGAGCACTATTTCTGCTCATAGATACCTTAGCCAGATCCAGTGACATGGCCTCTTCTGAAGGTGAGATCATGTAAATAGGCATCTATCAAAAAGAAAAGAGAATCAGATGTTGGGGAGTAC
>NW_006209404.1:0-913 GCF_000334495.1 Tupaia belangeri chinensis | reverse complement strand
CACGCACATGCGCCTGGCATGAGTTTTAAGCCACCAGGTCCGGGATGCGAACCGTGGTCGACTACATGGGAGTCCAGCAACATAGTCATTATGCTAACTGCTGGTCCCGAATACATAATTTTCTCCCAGGATCCAGGGATTACTAACTAGTCTCCCTTCTAGGTTGTGTTGATGAAATGATTCAGCTATATGAACCACACAGGATCACTGATTACCTGTATCTGTTGGGCTCTTGCCTATAACACCTGTGTGTCACAGAAGGCCCTCCAAAAGAGAGGGTCTAAGTTTCCTTTATCAAGTTCATTTTCCCACTTTATGAAAACATATTTGCCACCACATATGACTTGGAAGTGGGGACGCTAAACTTATACTGTGGGTTATTTTGATTACTGGAAGGAACTGAGGGATAACTATGCCAGTCCAAGCATCAGTAGTGATCAATTTCTCATCATCGTATCACCTAAAGTGGTGATGATGATGCTGTCCGTGGTTGCTTTCTCTAAATCCATGCTCTGCATGAAGTCCCACTGTACAGACTTACCCTATCAATGACACCCAACATTTCCATCCTTGGTTCCACTTCTCTGTTCACTCTTAGCAGATGTTCAGTCATTTCTTAACATTTTCTGATATGTGAACCCTTTCAGGAAGGATGCTAGGGCACTTTAGGAATTTACAAATGGACTTCAGGGGAGACATAATCCTAGAGGGACAAATTGTTCTTGTTTTCCCAGCTCTGTCCTAGCATCCCAGGAAACCCTTCAATCCTAGACACACTGGAACAGATGGTCACCCTCTATAAATATATTGAAATTGTGGTGTATATGCAAAATGTACATTTTCCTATAGAGAGAATCCAGACCCTTGAAAGACTATAAAAACTGAAAAAACAATTGATTACTGATACTCCAGA
>NW_006209403.1:0-583 GCF_000334495.1 Tupaia belangeri chinensis | reverse complement strand
GAGATAGTGAGAGGGAAAATGAGAAATCCCCTCTCAGGAAAGATGGCCACACCGCTTCTCCTCTATTCTCCTCCAGAGATCTTGCATACACACCACATGTGCCTGGCATAATTTTCAAGCCACCAGGTCTGGAACTTGAACCAGGGTCAGTTTTGAGAGAGTCCAGAACCTTAACCACTATGCCACTTGCTGGCTCCTAGCCCAATTTTAAGAAAAACACATTTTCCAAACTATTGATCATACAAAATAAGTCTAATTCCAATAGAGATGTACTTTAAGTATAAAATATACCATGGGTTTTAAATATTTTGTATAAAATATAAGTGTACAGCACTTCTATAATTTTGATAATATATGTTGTGATGGCAATATTTAGTTTGAATAAAACAATTAAAATTTTCAAAAATGCAGGACTTTTATGGTATTTGACTCAGTCATTGAAAGATGTGCCCACCACACACACAAAAGAGAGTATGACCTAGGCATGTGTTCCATGTCCTGTGACTGCCATGTATACTTACAGCCTCCCTTACTCCTCTACTGCTTCTGACTTAAGGTGAGGTTACAGTTATGGTTTGAATCA
>NW_006209402.1:0-722 GCF_000334495.1 Tupaia belangeri chinensis | reverse complement strand
TGTCTAAAAGCCAAAAGCTTCTGATACAATGACTCTTCTGTAAGTAATTGAATAAAACTGGATATGAAATTATATATCGTTCCCTCTGCTTTGATTCAGAGTATCAACTTCATTCTCCTCTAAAGGTCCAAATTATGCCCCTCTTTTCGGACACTATCCTGAAATCACTTTCTTGCCAAAGTCTTCCCTGATGTACTAAGTTGAAATAACTACTTCTCTCCTCTGAAACCTTTTTTTCTTTGAAAATACAGACAACATCCCAATAGCTACCACCCAACTAAGGAACATAACATGAGTGGAAGGAAATAAGAAGATTTTTGCTGAATGGCACATGTGCTTGCTGGAGAGACAGAGAGATACATAAAAGGAGAAACCACCCCGCAGGGAGGATGGCTCCTTCACATTCCTTCCCCCTCCATTCTCTCAGGTTTTTGGGCATGCACACACATGCATGGGAGTGACTTTCAAGCTGCCAGATCTGGGACTCAATCCATGGTCGGCCACATGGGACTCCAGCACCTTAACCACTGCACTGCCTGCTGGTCCCAAAGACAGAAGTTTCTAATTAAATTATAAAGTTGATTCTTAGTAACCAAACCCTACAAAATGTTAGAAATTTATGTAAAGGAAAATGTCAGAATTGGCTTTACCCCAGAATATCTGATGTTTAGTTTTAATAAATTGCAAGAAAGGTTTGAAGTACACAAAAAATTGTAAGCAGT
>NW_006209401.1:0-1144 GCF_000334495.1 Tupaia belangeri chinensis | reverse complement strand
TGGAATAGATTATCAATGGCCTTATGAGTCTTTTCACCTTCTGGTATGCCTATTATCCAGATATTTGGACATTTAATGGTATGTAGTATTTCTCATATATTAGTCTCAAATTCTTGAGCCATTTTCTCAGTCTTCATGGTGGATTTTTCTAGGCTAGCAATTTTTTCTTCTATGTCTAAGATTCTATTTTCTGTACAATCTAGTCTGCTTTTAATATTTTCAAGAGAGATTTTGACTTCCTGTATTATAGCTTTCATCTCTAACAGTTCCATCTGATTCTTTTGTAAAGTGTGAAATTCCTCTTTTAGATCTTGCATGAATTTCCTCACCTCCTGGAACTCAACAACTTCTTTCTCCTTCCTCTTCAGCAGTTCATTGTCTCTCTTCTCTTCCATCTCTGTTAGTTTTGCCATTATAAATGTTCTGAATTCTTTATCAGACATTTCCATGAATTCTCGTGAACTGTGTATGGATGAAGTCGAGTTATCCTTTTCCCTTGGTGGAGAGGTATTTTCCTGCTTTCCCATATTTCTTGTGGTCCTGCAGCGATTTCTAGTCATCTGGTTGATGGTCAGTTTCTTCCCAAACTTGGAAGTTCAATCTGAGTGTTGAGGAGCGTGCAGAAAAGAAAAAAGAAAGAGAGAAACAACAGTAACAACAGCCGAAAATAAACAAGAAACAGAAAAAGAGAGGAAAAAAATGAAGATAGAACTTCTCAATACAACTTAAAAAATTAATATTAAAAAAAATTTCAGTAAAAAATCAAAACTTGGAAAACCTTTGCCTCTCCTGGGTTGGGAGGGGGAGAGGGAATTATTTTAACAAAATAAGGCAATAGGAGGCGCCAGAAAGCGCAGAAAATGATTTACCTTAAAAAATCCTAAAAAGCAAAAAAAAAAAAAAAAAAAAAAAAAAAAAAAAAAAAAAAAAAAAAAGGAGGAGACAGAGACCGAGACAGAGATAGAGAGAGACAAAGACAGGTACAGAGACAGGAGGCCTGGAAGGGGTCTTCCTACCACGTGAGTTTTGTGTTCTGAAAGCCAAATTATCTGTGGGAAGTCTTGATTTCTGTTCCGCCAAAATGGCTAGTTTGTAGAATCCACGTGGCTGTGCCTTCAAGAAGGCCTCTTCCCTTTGCCTCTCC
>NW_006209400.1:0-210 GCF_000334495.1 Tupaia belangeri chinensis | reverse complement strand
GTGCTATTGCATATTATAGAATTATTGTTTTGCAGCTATCTTAATAAGATTGTGCTTACATATATAAATATTCTTATTTTTAGAAAATGGATCCTGAAATGTCCAGGTGAAATGCCATGATGTTAGTAACTTACTTTCAAAAGATTTTTTTTTTAAATTTTGTCGGAGGTCACAGGTACTCATCAGAGAGAGGGAAAGTGAGAAGCTACC
>NW_006209399.1:0-1315 GCF_000334495.1 Tupaia belangeri chinensis | reverse complement strand
GTGATGTAAGGTTTTATGTCCTTACTGAATTTATCAGCTTGTTATAACAATACTTTGGAACATTCAGTTTAAAACAATCCCAAGATATTCTGCTCATAACAATCCAGGCACCCAAGGCCGTGTCCGGATAAAGACCCTGATCTTATTCTGGTGGTCATGTCCTGCACTTCCTCATGCCTCCTCGCCACAATTTACTAGGGAGAACTACACAAGGGTTCATCAGGAGGATTGATCCTCTGTGTGAAAGCAAATTAAAAAGCAAGCTTTTAGGAAAAGACAGACTGTTGTTGCCTTGTGTTAGCAATACTGTGGGACTGCTCTTTTCTGGAAGTGCCAGACCTCTCCCAACCATGTGGAGTGCTATCTGCTTGCTCTAGTGGAGCCTGGACTTCAGAGACCCTGTTCAGGTAAGGCCACTGTCATCTGAGCCTGAGCCTGTCACCTCAAGCCCAGACATGCCTTCACCCAGGAAGACTGGTTGCCCAGAGCAATCATGGTCTCCTTGTCTACACACTCCATATTTTTTTTTTAAAAAAAAGAATTATTTATTTAATTTTATTTATCATCATCATCATTATTTTAATCACCAGGGAGCAAAAGAGAGCATGGAAAAGTGAGAAAGCAAACCTCCAGGTTCATGACTGAAACCATAGGAGAGTCCCACACCTCAACCACCATACCACCTGTTGACCTCTACACATTCCATCTTAATCACCACCTCACAGCAACTACCAAGGAGATTAAGCCTGTCACCTGCACTAGCCAGATCTCTGGGACTTCCCAAGACCACTTTGTGCACATGGTTATCACAGTACAACAGGTGAACACCAGCTAGTGGTAAGAACTATACCACAGAACATAATTTGTATGGTCTCATTCCCACTGTGACCCATAGCCTGGTGAACAATGCAGCAGTGGGTCTTTCATACTTGGGTAACTCAGGTGTCAAAGGTAGTGTCCTTGCCCACAAAGCACTAGGATCCACCTAGTCAAAGCAGCTGGAGCCTAAGCAGATCAAAATGAAAGACTAGGAGAATGTCATTTTCTCACTGAGCATGGACCCACTGCCAGCCACTAGGAGGGGAAGGGATCCCAAACTAGCTCCAGGAGAGCTTTGTTCACATCAGACTCAGACTTTTTGGGGTTGAATAAAGATGTCACTGCTCATCTCACTGGTGTTTAAGCACATCTCTTTTTGGGAAAAGCTAACTTAAAGTAACTCTTTAAGTCACTTTTAAACAAAAAGCACAGCCAACAAACCTGGTTTCCAAGAAGACGGTTCACAAGGTTTATAGCTTTCTTAGCAACAAATGAA
>NW_006209398.1:0-725 GCF_000334495.1 Tupaia belangeri chinensis | reverse complement strand
TGCAAGAACTTCTTCACCTCCTGGAACTCAACTCTATTCTTCTGCTGCTTCTGGAGTTCATTGTCTTGTTTTGCATCTCTCTAACTTTGTCACTATTAGTATTCTAAATTCTTTATCAGACATTTCTACGTGTTCCATTATGCTGTCTGTGGATGAAGAGGAGTTATTCTTTTCCCTTGGGAGGGAGGTATTATCTTGGTCTCTCATATTTCCTTTGCCTTTGCAGTGATTTCTAGACATCTGATGGGCTATATGATTTTACTTAATTTCTAGAAGTTCACTCTCAGCCAATCATCACCGGAGGTGATTGGCAATTTCTTTGCCATTCAGTTTTTGTCCCTTTATACAGCAGATTCAGTGGGTATTGAGGAATATGTTGACTCTAATATTACTTGCATGTTTGGTTACAGTTCCCTTAGATGTCTCTAGACATTCAGTGCATGCAGACTGAGCAGCAAAGTGATGAGGTAAAAAGAAAAAGAGTAAGAAAATAGAGAAAGAAAAAAGAGAAAAAGAGAGAGAGAAGAAGAGAAAAATCAACCCAACTTTTTTTTCTTAAAAAGCAAAAACTTTTGTGCTGCACGAAGGTACTAGTTCTCGGCTGCAATAGAGGAGTCTTCTTCTGAAGGCCTGCCCTTTGCCTCTTCACTTAAGACTGAAGGCTGGAAGCTAAATTGTCAGTAAACAATTTTCACTTCTTTTTCCTTCCTTCCTTCCTTCCTTCC
>NW_006209397.1:3577328-3594179 GCF_000334495.1 Tupaia belangeri chinensis | reverse complement strand
AGATTTTGGAAAAATAGGAAAAGCAGTTAGATTTCTGTCCACACAGATTGCACAAAGTCTAATAAATTAATGAGGTTGGAGTTTTTAAAACAAAGATACTTTTAACACAAAAAAAATTTTGTAATTTAAAAGGAGAAGATTATGATAAATGAGGGTTCATAATCTGAAAAGATCTGTGGTATCAATCATTAGTCCAGTAAGGGATAAATAAAATTGTACATAAGAATAACTCATTAGGAAGAGCTTTAAAAAGAAAACTTTTTACTCTGTTACTGTGAGTTCTTGTATTATCATAGTTCTGTACTGTGCATAGAGAAATATGTCCTCAAAAAGGTGAAAACAAAATTGGAAAGATAAGTTTAAAAGTAAATATGTGAGAAAATCAGTGATTTGGTGATTTCTTCTCCTTACAAAGTTCTTCATTTTAGCTTTCTTTAATTTCATTCCAAAGAGAGACTCACATACTTGTAACATTTTGAAATTTTCCTCTGTTATCTAATTTTATACAATGAATAATGGTCATAATAATAAATACATGCAATATGAAACTTGTTGAGACAAATGTCTATCAAATAATTGGTGTATTTGTACTTAAATCTCCCTGTCAGTAAAACAGTTGAATCTGAACTTTTAGCATAATGCCATTTTCACTTACAAAGCATTGGCTTTTTTGTGTGTGTTAGTTTTATTTAAATCATATTTATGGTTTACTGGAAAACATAATAGTTGTGACAGTCATGCTTAACACTTTAATTAATTCAAGAGAGAAAATAGGTAAGAGTGCCATAGAAGTATAAAAAAATTATAGTTCAAATAATCTTTAGGCCTTCTGAAAAACTTAAGATGGAAAATGTATAGCATATATTTCTGTAATAAGGTGACTCATTCATTACAGTGATCACCATTCAGTTTACTCTTTCAAAATCTGCCATTGTTTTTGATCACTGAACTGGATTCAAAGTACATTCCACCTTGGGACCATCGGGAGGCATAATGGTTAATGCACTGCACTCCTGCATGGCTGACCACAGTTTGATTCCTGAACATGGCAGCCTGAAACTCATGCTGGGTACATGTGTGTGCATGCCCAAGATCCCAGGAGGAGAATGGAGGAGAAGGGATTGCAGCATGTCCATTCCCCTTGGGGGGTCATTTCTCAATTTCTTTCTCTCTGACTCTCTCTGTCTCTTTGACAAGTACACATGCCCTATGCCAAAAATCTCTCCAAAGAAAAAAAGTGCAGTCATGCTCAACAAACTGATGAAACTACAAATATTACTTTCAAATGTATTTAGTCTATGTAAGTCTTTGTCAATGAGGCGAATTTCTTGTAAGCAACATATAGAGGGTTCCTTACTTTTTTTTTTCCCATTGAGCCCATCTGAGCCTTTTAGTTGGGAAATTTATTTCATTGACATTCAATGTTATTACCAATATATGTGAAAATATCCCTGTAATTTTGTTACATTTTGTGTTCTTTTACTTTTATTTATCTCCTTTTAGTTTTTCAGGTGTAGTATTTTCTTAAGTATTTCCAGAAGAGCTTGTCTAGTTTTTAATTCTTATTTTTTTTTTTTTAGAGAATTTTTTGCTATAGGGAGCATGCATTTGCTGGAGAGACAGAGAGACAGAAAGCAAGAAATCAACTCCTGAGGGTAGATGCCCATGCTACAATCCCTCCTAATTTTTCAGTATGCATGCCCACATGCCTGGTGTGAGTTTTAAGCCAGCATGTCCAGAACTTGAACTGTGGTCAACTATGTGGGAGTCCTGCAACCTAACCATTACACCATCTGCTCATCCCAAGTTTGGGTGATTTTTTTTGTTTTTTGTTTACCTGGGAATTATTTTATTTCTCCTTCCCATTTGAAGGATAATCTTGCTGGGTATAGTATTCTTCACTAAAATTGTTTTTCTTTCAGAGTTTTAAATATGTCTTCCCATTTTTCCTTCCTGCATTGCTTTAGTTGAAAGGACAGATGTTAGTCTAATGGGGTAACCATTGTAAGTAACTTGGCATTTCTCTCCTGCCAAATTTAGAATATTGTCTTTGTCTTTGATTTATATCAATTTAGCTATGATGTACCTTGGAAAGGATTTTCCTTTGTTAAATCTGTTTGGTGTCCTTTGCATTTGCTGGATTTGGATGTCCATTCAGCTTTCTAAATTTGGAAAGTCTTCAGCTAATATTTCATGAAAGAGATTGTCTATGCCTTTACCCATCTCTTTGTCTCCTGGAATAAGTGTTATGTGGGTATTGAGCCATTTAATGTTGTCTAAGATTCCCCTTATGTTTTGCTCATTTTTAATGGTTATATTTTCCATTCTTACTGGTTGCTTGGACTAAATCAGTGGTTTTGTTTTCAAGGTCAGAGATTCTTTCTTCTATGTATTCTAATATGCTGTTAATATTTTTGAGGGAGGTTTTGATTTCCTGCTTTGTAATCTTTATTTCCAGAAGTTTTGTGTCATTCTTTTTCAGGGTGTCTTTCTATTTATGAAGTTCTTCCTTTTAGTCATGGAAGAATTTTTTTTTTTTTTAGAGGTTTTTGCTATAGGGTACGTGCACTCACCAGACAGACAGAAAGAGACTGATAGACAGAAAGTGAGAAATCACCCCCCAGTGGGGATGGCCAAGCCACAATCCCTTCTCCTCCATTCTTCTCTCGGGATCTTGGACATGCACACACATGCGCCCGGAGTGAGTTTTAAGCCACCGGGTCTGGGATGCGAACTGCGGTCGACTACGTGGGAGTCCAGTGGCATAGCCATTATGCTAACTGCTGGTCCCTGCCACGGAAGAATTTTCTCATGTCCTGGAATTGGTTATCTGTTTTCTTTTGCATTTAATTGAGTTTTGTTATGATAAATATTCTGAATTCTTTTTCTGACATTTCTGTGATCTCTTGTGTTTTATCCATTGTTGGTGAGGAGTTAGTGTTTTTCTTTGGGGGTAGGTATTTCCTGATTTTCTCATATTTATTGGGACTCTGGTTTGATTTTTGTCATCAGTTGATGTAATCACTGTTTCTTACTTCATCAGGATAGGTTTTTATAGAGGAGTTTCTCTCTTTTCACTGCTGGGTGGGGTAGTTGTTGTAGAAAAATAATTCTTTCAAAACCTCACTGTGTACCGGTGTTCAGGTCCTGTATACCAAAACCTTTCTGAGCCAAATGTGGCTGAAGACTAAGCTGGACACATAGCAATGTGGCAATCCAATTTTTGTACCACACAATGTGTGGCACATGGGCCAAAATAGACCCTTTTCCCCCACTCCAGGCTGGGTGGGGATCTTTGGTGATCAGCTCAGACTGGGTGGTCTTTGCTTCCCTGTTGCTCCTAGATGGATGAGAGGTAGGCAGCAACTCGTATCTTTATATCTGGGACTGCAGGTACCAGATGGCAGTTGTAGAAGTACATAACAGCCCTTTTCCTCTATCCTAGGTTGGGCAGGGGTCTTTAGTGATCAGTTCAGGCCAGGCAGTCTTTGTTTCTCTGTTGCTCCTTCTGTCTCTGAACTTTTATAGTTTTGATCTCTTTTTTTCTTTTCTAGAGAGGCAGAGAGAAAGACAGAGAAAGAGAGAAAGAAAAAAGTACCACCTATAAGGAATGATCACATCACAGTCCCTTCTCCTCTATCTCTCCCTCCTTTTGTGATTTTTGGGTGTGCACATTCATGATCCTGGTGTTTTGCTGAAGCCACTGAATCTGAGACTCAAACTATACAATTGGCCATGAGAGGTGATATCTAGCTGCCTTGACCATTAGGTCATGGAGCTGTCCCTTTCCAATTCTTCTTGATGCCTTCTGTTAGAGTTCTTCAGCTTGATGTGGTCACTCCTTATTTCTTGTTTTATTTTTATTTATTCTACTATTCCACTTCTCTATTAAGTTCTTTATTTTCAATGTTATATTTTCATATCCCAAAATTTCAACTTTTCTTTATTGTCGCTGTTATTCATTTCTTAATGAAGAAAAACAGTATTTCCAAAAAATTATGAACATGTTTCACATTGAAAATTTCAGGGAAAATGTATTGCTATAATATTCAGTTTCCCTCCCTTAATCTCCCAATATGCCACTCTGGAAACCTTCTGACTCTTTGCCTTTACATTGTTCTTCTGCGTACCTGCCCATCCTGGTTGCAATTAGTTAGCCTACGTTATGGGAATGGAAGTTCAAGGGGAGAGGCAGGGATAGCCTTTGCTTAACCCTTGTGACAGAATATCTAATTATCTGCTTGTACATTCAGTGCATCTTCTACTCTGGTTCTACATAACCCCTCTGACTCTGGGTGCTTGGCTTGCACTGCTGTTTCTCTTCCCCAAGATGGTGGCACAGTAGAAGATGATCCATCTATGACAAAGTTGCTTACAGAAAACTCACAATTAGAAAGCTTTGCTCCACCAATTATCAATCCTTAAACCTAGGCCCTTCCAAAATGAACGTTCATTTTCTCATCCCCTTGTATCTCCCAGGCTTTGTTCTAAACTCAAAGGTCTGTATTTACTTTACTTTTATTTCTACTTGCATATCCAGAGTTCATTTCCAAATTGGGCAATTTTGCTAGTTTGCAGTTTTGTCAGCTTGCATTTTTTTAGAGAGATTTTGCTCTGTCTCTCATTAGAGAGACAGAGACAGAAAGCAAGAAATCACTCCCTAGGGGGATATGCTTACACTGCAACTGTTTTTCCTCCATTCTCCTTTAGGGATCTTGAGCATGCACGTACATACACCCAACATAAGGTTTTTAAGCTGCTGGGTCTGGTACTTGAGCCACGGTTGACTACATGTGAGTCTAGCAACATAACCATTGCAACATCTGCTGGTTCTATCAGCTTGCATTTTGAATACCTTGTGACTATTAAAGGAGTATATATTCACATGAGAAATTCATAAAATAGAGAAAAAAATACTGAAAAAATAAGTTGTCTACAATCTCATCATTGAAAAAGAGTAAATTGCAGCAATTTAGCCAGTTTAGCACGTTTAATTCAATTTTATTATATATATAGATAAATAGCATATATATAAATATGTTATTCATTATGATACATATATATAGCAAGTAAGAGAGAGAAAGAAGAGATAGAATTGTCTATACAATCTTGTTTCTAAGCTTTTCAGTTAATAATGTAGTGTAGGTATTTTTCTGTGTAGTTAAAGTTACTTATATACATTATTTTTAATTACTGAATAATATTTACTTGAATTTATACCATAAATAATTGGTGGCTTCTCTAAGCATGGAGGTAAATATAACTCATAACCCATACACGAATTGAATGGTTTCTTTAGTATGGATGCCTTTACAGCAACATTATGAATTCCTGCATTTTGTGACTGCCCCTACAAATGGTCATAAGAGCCTGTGATCTTCTGGATATGGGTCTCCTATAAACTCTTAAAGTTGGCCTAATTATGGTCCCCTCCCCCGCCTTATAGTTCCATTTGCTGATATCCACCAGTAAATGCTAATAGCTACCGGCTAGATCTTATTTCATTCTTTCAATGAGCATTTAAAATTTAAAACATGAAGACTGTAGATAAGACTATTTAAAAATATCTCAGTCATCATACATCCTTGTTGCTTGGAGAATTCTACTAATAATGACTTTAGAGTATGGAAGGTTGATATAAAGTTTCTGTTTAAGATACAGGCTAAGAGGTACAAAATCTTCTCTTGCGTTCATACTAGAGAACAGCCTTCTCTGACTTCTGCTTAAGCACTCTGTCCTCTATGTTATGTTTAAATCAATAGAGATCTTCATAGAGGGCTTCTAAATCTGGGGAGGGGGAGGAGGAGGAAGAATTAACAATGCAGCATTTCTCTCCACAATTTTTAAAAGAATTATTTAATTTTATTTATTATTACTTTTTAATTTGCTATTATCACCAGAGAGAGACAATGTGAGAGGAAAAGTGAGAAAACAAGCTGCCAGGTCTGGACTTGAACTGCAGTTACCCATCAGGGAGTCCAGTGCCTTAATCACCACACCACCCACTGGCCTCTCTCTCTACATTCTTATATTCTTCAAGATTAAGACATAGTTTCAGATAAACTTTCTTTCCCTTAATATTGCAACTTGAAAAGATGGCATGTAGTTTATTACACTGTAAAGAAAGGTTTGTTTTTATTTATGTTTTTGCTAGAGGGCATGTGTGCTCACCAAAAAGAGACAGAGACAGCAAGATATAGAGAGAGTGAGAAATAACTCCCTATGGGGAATGACCATGCTGCAATTCCTTCTCCTCCATTTTCCTTTTGGGATTGTGGGCACATATGCACACCTGCCTAATGTATGTCTTTTCCAAGCCACTGGGTCTGGGACTTGAACCACTGAATTAGCCATGTGAAATCAAGTGCCTTAGCCTCTATGTCACCTGCTGGCCTGAAAGCTTTCTACTTTTTTGGGGGGGGGAGAGGTTTTTTTGCTATAGGGCGCGTGCACTCGCCAGACAGACAGAGAGAGACATAGAGACAGAAAGCGAGAAATCACCCCCCAGGGGGGGATGGTCACGCCGCAATCCCTTCTCCTCCATTCTCCTCTCAGGATCTTGGGCACGCACGCACACGCACCCGGCGTGAGTTTTAAGCCACTGGGTCCGGGATGCAAACCGCGGTCAACTACGTGGGAGTTCAGCGACATAGCCATTACGCTAACTGCTGGTTCCCAAAGTTTTCTACTTTTAAATAAATAATATAAAAGAAAATTAAATTAAATGAAAACAAAAAAATCAGCCAGCCATAATCCTGGAATGTTCCAGTTTTAGGTTGAAGTATAATCTATTAAAATCACAGTTAAAGTTAATTTAAGCTCTGACTCAAATTAAGATTCAAATGTTATTATATTTTAGAACATCATTATATTTCTAAGAGTATATAAGGATAAATCAATTTTAGTACACTCAACTTAACTTTGATTATCTTTGTTTAAAAGACCACTTTCATGTGTGGGTTAATATTCTAAGGAAGGAGACAAAAGCTGTTCTTCACTTTGTCTACAGCTCATACTACAAATAATGCATCATGATTTTTTTATGTGGATCAAGTGTTTGTATATGGTATTATTACAGAAATACAATTGTTGATATTCTATATTTGTTTAGGTTAAATGGTAAAAAATGATGTATGCTTTGAAAATTCAGGTGCTCAATTTAGAAATATTCCTTAGGGTCTCTGAGGAGACATTGACATTATTTAACTTTATCAAGGTTCCATATGACAAAATTTTATTTAAAATGAACACAAATATCTCTCCATTCCTAAATAAGCTAAATCAATAATCAACTCAAAATTTTGACTATTTAGAAAATTCTCTATATACACTTTTTTTAACAATTAAAAAATGTATTGTTTATAATCCAAAATATGTTTTTCTAAGAAAACACGTTTCAGATGTATTTCTACTGGATTCCATAAAGTCAGTACATATTAAAAGGGGGGGGTGTAAAACTATACTATACAATATTTTATTCTCTCAAAGCCTTTTTGGAATTCATTTTCTCACTTGATACATCAATCCAATGAGGTAAGGCATTTTTATTGTCTTTGAATAATTGATTAAAAACAAACAAAAAACCCCCAAAACTCCTGTATGCTGGCCAGTTAAATGACTTATCCAAGGTCACATAGTGAACTAATGGCAGAATTAAAACTAGGATACAAATCATTTGATTTTTAAAAATCCTGTGCTTTTTCTATAATACTATGCTGAGTTTTACCTATTTACCTATAATTATAGACATCTAATCCCTCATTATTATGCTAAGATAATAAACCAACAATATTAGAAGATTTGGTGGCATTAGAATCAGGGAAAGTGGCTATTTATAACACTTTAGGAACTTACAGTCTCCTATAATGGTGCCACAAATGATAGTATTAGAGTTACCAATGAACTCTGTATGAATTGCTTGATTTTTGCAGCATTTTATACCATTATTGAGTTGAGTGGGGTGAGATTAAGACAGCTCTGCTGTATGATGAGATCAATCAACTTGTGCTATCTAATTTTTTAAATTCTGTGGGGAGGGAAAATGTCAGGACCCCAATCACTCCCAGAAGCCAAAATCTCAATCCAGATCTACTGGAGGATGACCTTATGCCCTGAGAGGTTATGGGTTGCGTGTGAATGATCAAAAGAAGTGTTGCTGGTCTGCAATACTTTCAATGGTGGTCTCTTTTTTATCTTTTATTTGTGGTGTGCACATTGTCTTTTTGACTCATGTTTTGTCAGGTTTTAATGATAGAAAACGATACATCTGTTCATGTCTACAGCTTTATCATTCTTTATGTATATTCTTTTCTTCTCAAGAGGATATTTTGTTGTTATTTTTAGCTAGTTAATGCATACGAAGTGACTGAAAACAACACTATTTGTAATTCTGGCCCTAAAATTCTCCTTCCTATTTGCCTTGCAATGGAATAGTATCTGAATTTTATAAACCATCTCCCATTCTTCTAAAACACTCTTTGAAATTGGCTCGTTAATGATTCTAGCATAAAAATGCATTAATTATGCATCTTACATTCCATCTACTAAATGATCATACTGCATTACTACTACTTATTTAAAAAATTCCCTTCCATGTGAGGTATTCTTAGTTCTATATTGGTGGGCTGAGATTTGGAAATAACCTTAATAAATACTGCAACATTCATGCACACTGGCTTTCACTGTCCTTCTATGATATTTTTGATGCTAGACTTCAGTAACTTCAGTATTTTATATTGATATGAATGGCTGCAAAATGTTTTGAAATCAATGACCATAACAAATATAACTCCCTAGTGCGAGTGATAGAGTTGGAAAAGATAGATTAATGGCATTAGCAGCAGCTGTTCAATAGCCAGACTCCCTGTAAACTTAGGTTCAAATCACAGCAAGACTGAACTTTTGTACAACTGTTTAGTGACTTGATAATATTTAACCTTGAATTCCTTTATAATGTTGTATCTTGTCTCTCTAAGATCATCTAAACCACTTTGAATGGCTTACATAATTGTGTTCTCTAATTCTTATTTCCATTCAGAATATTAAAGTCTATGCTCATTGGTATTTATTGATTGATAAATAACTTCCAAAGATAAAAATCTAAACTTTGGAGTTGACAGTTTTTTAATAATAAGTAATGTGATATTTTAATTGAACAGTTTCTGTGTCAGCACAGTAACTGAGTATGTTATGCATGTTAACACATGCAATGATCACAATACCCCATGAAGTTGCAGTGATATTCTTTCCTAGAAAAAAGATAGAGTAGACATAATTGTCCCTATCATTCTTGCTAAGTACACTTAAAAAGCATAGATATTATACTTAAAACAAATATATGAAAATCCTGAAAGACATAGAGAAGGAGACTGGCTAGGAAACTTTAAATCTAAGCAATTAGTATAGTAGAAAAGTACAGGCTTTTTGTCTGTTTTCTAGACTTGGTTCTAAAGATGTTGGCAACCCAGAAATGCCAAGTACAGACAAAAAGAGTCCCAAGAAAATCCTGTTCTCTCTAACCAAAGAACCTGCAAAGTTGTAATCTTGGAAGACAGAAAATTTTAGACCCCACCTACCTAACTCCAGAAAAACACCATGGGAAAAACTGGCCCCAACCCAAAGTCACCAACATAGGCCAAAAGACAACTTAGAAGCCCATCCCCAGCAGGATATAATGACTTATACCTCATGCTTTCCCCTACCACTGGAGTGGTGTCAGAGGAGGCAAAGTGAGGTAGTGGGACTTTCATTCCTGCCCACCAGTGATAGGCCCCTCACATAACAGTGAAAGGAATATGGTGAGCAATAAATGTGGTACCTTCCCCCGTCTCAGCTACAATATTGTCAATGGAGGCTATTATTTAAAGGCAATAATATATGCCTCACCTCATGGGAGGAACTGGAACCTTCCTTCTCACCTAGCAATAATGAAGAGTCTTTTACCCCCTGGTGTCAATGAAGGCTGAGTTGGAAACTTAAGCTCCCACCTCCACCTGACAGTAACAAAGCAACCAAAAGGAGAAATGGAGGAAGGATTGTGGTGTGACTATCCTCCATGGAGGATGCTTTCTCCTTTCCATTATCTTTCTCTGTCTCTCTTCAGTGACCAGACATGCCCTCTAACGAAATAAAAAGGAAAAATAACTAGCAATGAAGAAAAAAGTTTGAAAACAGAGAAAAATGACACTTAACCTATAATAGAAAAATAATTGAAATGACAGGATGTTTTTCATCAGATACCACGGAGGTCAGAAGAGATGGGCATAACATTTTCAAAGTGTTGAAAGAAAAGAACTGGAAGCCAAAAATTCTATGTCCAGCAAAAAATATATCTCAATAGTGAAGCAAATATCAGATGAAAGATAATTAAGATAATTTAGGGTTGGCCCTATAGTTAGGTTAGGCACTGTGCAGAGGAAGCCAGATCCCACATAATTGACCAAGGTTTGAGTCCTAGCTTTAGCAGCTTCAATATTATGGAAAAAGGGTGCATACATGTACAAGATTCTGGCAGGATGGAGAATTGAAAGAAGGATTGCAGCATGACAATACCCCATTAGGGAGCGCTCTCTCTGTCTTTCATGCTTATGTTTGCACACACCCTATAGCAAAATATTAAATTTAAATAGAGAGAGACTGTTACCAGCAGAGCATATCTAGTGCATTGCAAGCCCCAAAAGCATAGTTAAAGGACTTTTTTTTCCCCCACAGGGTGCAAGCACTCGCTAGAAAGAGACAGAGAGAGAGGAAATGAGAAGTCACCCCCAGAGGCGATGGCCATGCTGCAATCACTTCTCCTCCATTTTCCATTTGGGATTTGCACCTACGTGCAAAAGTGCCTGGCATGATTTCCAAGTCACTGGATTCGGCACTGGGACTGTGGTGAGCCATGTAAGAGTCCAGCACCTTAACCCTCATGCCACTTACTGGGCCCCCAAAGGATATTCTTGAATTACAGAAGAAATGATAAAGGAATCTTGGAACATGACTACTGAAGAAAGAACAACAAAAAGAGTAAACACATGGGTAGATGCAATAGAATTTCCTTCTCACCTGTGTTTTCTAAATTGTTTGATAGTTGAAGTAAAAATTATAGCAATGTCTGATGAGATTATAAACGCCTGACAAGGAAACATTAATATCATTTATATTATAAATGGAGGTAAAATGTGAAAGAAACATAAAGATTTTATATTTCCCTCAAATTGGTAAAGGTCAATACCAGTAACTATGCATTATGTATGCATACTGTAAAACCTAGAGTAGTCACTAATGAAACTATATAGATACTAGAATAAACATTAGCAATGAGTAAAAATGAAATTTAAAAAATAACTTATAAGTCAACAGTAACCCAAAATAAATAAATAAAACTGAAATAAAAACAGAAGCAATGACAAAAATAAAATGCAGATTTCAGCCCCAATATATAATAATTTCATTAAATTTAAATACAATAATTAAAATACATGGATTGACAGAGTCCATAAGAAAACATGACTCATATAGATAGCCAGGTCCAAGACTTGAACCAAAGTCAGCGATGTGGAAGTCTAGAGCGCCAATCCCCACACCACCTGCTGGCCCTGACTCAGCTATATTTTGTTTACAAAAGTTCACCTGAATATAATGGTTGATTAAAATAAAACAATAGTAAAATATATTCTATTTAAATACCAAACGAATGAAAGTTGAGGAAGCTTTATGAATGGCAAACAAAATAGATTTCAGAACAAAGAAAATTACCATAGCCAGAAGGGGGACATCATATGATGATAAAAGGGCCAATCCATAAAGAAGTTATAAGCAATCTAAATGAGTATGAACCAAACAACAGGGCTACAAAAGATGGAAGGCAAGAAGAGTTGAAAGGAGAAAGAAAACAATCCTCAAATTTTTTTGTTGTCATTTTTACCCATCTGTCAGCAATTGATAGTACTCCTGGGTAGAAAAAAAGTAAGGACATGGAAGAGTTGAACAATATCATTCAACAACAGTACCTAACTAAAATACAAATAACATGTCACCAAAGATAGAAGAATACACATTTTTTCAAGCATCATGGGATGTTCTCCAAGGATAAGTATATTTATAATCATAAAGCAAATCTCAACAGATTTAAAATAATTGAAATCATACTGTGTATGCAGAAATCAATAATAGAAATATAACATGAAAATATTCAAATACTTGGCAACTAAAAAATATACTTCTAAATAATTCATGGATTAAAGAGAAAGTCTAAAGAACATCAAAATTATCTTAAACTCCATGAAAATGGACATCAAAATGTGTGGAAAACAGAAAAAGTGGTGTTAATAGAGATGTTAGGTAACTAAATGATTATGTTAGCCAAAAAAGAAAGGTCAGAAATTAATTATCCAAATTGCCACCTTAAGAAACAAGAAAAAGAAGACAAAATAAATAAATAAAAATCCAAAGCAAGTAGAATGAAGAAAACGATAAATGTAAATGCAGTAAATCAATAGAACTGAAAAGAAAGACCTCACTGGTTCTCTTCTATTTTCAATGCATACATTCTTCATCAGGGAGATTTCAATGACTGCCTTTTCTTCACTTTTACACAGATTACTCTTTAGAGCTTTTTTTCAAAAGTTTACTTATTCTTGTCTTCCATAATAGAGAGAGACAAACAGACAGGCATTCCCAGCAGAATCCTCATACCACATTCCATCCACAGTCTCAGCTAGCCCAGATCATGGGTATATACACATACACCTAGTGCCCAGGGAAGCCTGGTGTGTGAACCAAGAAACTTTCCCAGGTGAATCCGGTTGTGTTACCATTATACCACTGCTGACCTCCTAAGTCTAGATTTTTAGGCTAGATATTTCTCTTAAGTCCTAGACCCATTTATCGAATTGTTTATTGTATATCTCTACTTAGATTTCTGATAGTACCTCATATGTTGAAAATGGAATTTATTATCTTTCCAGTAAATCTAATGTCCCTCTTGCATTTTCCATCTTGGTGAATGATACCCAATTGTTCTAACTTGAAAGACTGGACTGCTTCTTGACTTCTTGATCTACAGTCTAAAGCAGTCATGTGTACTTGCTAATGTTATCTTATTTATAGCTCTGGCATTAATCTGTTCTCTAGCTCCACTCTTACCACTTTAGTTAAGACCATATGCTATCACCTGTAGTAATGCCTGTCTTGAACCTTCACCCCTTCAATTCATTTTCCATATTGATGCTAGAATAGACTTTAAGAAACTCAAAACTAATTCCATCATCCATTTGTATAAGGTTAGTAATTCATATTGATCAAAGAATGAAATAGAAACTCCTTAACTTTCATTATGATCTCATTTTTGTCTGCCTTATCGTATTAATTTTATCCTCACTCAAGTCTCTACTACTTTTTCAATTATGAGTCTTTTATGCCTATGAGTTCTTTCACCTACAAATTTTTAATAAGCTGCTGCTTCTGTAAGAATATGTCCTCTCTGTTCAACCTCAGCTAACTTTCTCCCATTTCTCTCTAGGCTATTATGGTTAGATGTCCCTCCAATTTCCTACTTTAACACATTCTATATCATCATTGTTAAAGAACTATGAACTACTCCACTATTGGAACTGATGTTCATAGATATACCTTATTTGCATCCCTTTTAGCTTGCAACAGTGGGTATTTTATTTCATATTAATATAATTTTCTTTATCACTAATCTGTGAATAGTATCTATAGCATTTTCCATAAAATTAGTAAAAATATAAGGAGTACCTGAGATTATTCATATAAGACATTTATTATAGTGCTTGACACATAGTAAATACTCAATACATTTCTCCTATTATTAGTAGAACTAGTAGTAGTAGTAGTGGTAATTATAGTAATCCCTCTACACTTAGTCTATGCTCCTTAATGACTGTTTACTTTATGTTTAATAAATGAACATATTATCACTTTCTCTTGAAGTATATTTTATGAAGAAAGAGATTTTTGTGCTTTGTTCAAGACTAAAATTTTTACCCTACTTCACTTGTTTCAGATAAGCAAATATATTTGCAGAACTTAGGTCTTGGAAGCTACCTATAATTTCTTCTCTTTGGGGGAAAATACTAATCTTTCATCATAAATTAATTTATGGTACAATGCACAGGTTATTAATATTAATGACAACAACCACAAAATAAACCTCAACTTTAATGATGACCAAATTGTCATATTTATATTATATTACAAATTAACCTAGTGCCAAATAGTGCAGTAAAACAAAACCTAGAGAAACTAATGTTAAATATAGCATATTTACATAAAGAAATGTTAAATAGCTCATTTAAAATAAATGTGTTTCTACTACATCAGAAATATTTGTACTGTCAGACTAAAAGTATAGCTTGAGATCAAGATCAGTAAATCTCATCAGGAAAGTGGCCCCATTATATGACCTGTTAAAATATATTGCTTGTTCCAATACAAGGTAATTTTTAACATACTTTTACTCTATAGAATTCACTGTGCATAATATTCAAAGATACAAATGACCAGTATAAATCAGGCAACCTTAAAATGTCATGTTCTTAAGTTAAAAGAAATGTCATGTTCTTAAGTTCCTTTACATGACACATTCTCAAACATGTTATTTCTACCAATCAGGCAATCATCATACATTCTTAAATATTTTTTGAGGAAGCATGGAAGATAATACTAAGGATATAAAGAAATACAATAGTGTGTACACTATGCCATATTTTGTATTTAAACTTGCAATATACACATGTCTGAGGAGGAATGGATATGCATATCTATATAAAAGATATATAGCCATGAAGCACATCAGATGAGAATTCATATACTGGTCTAAGAAACAAATATCATCAGTATCTTTAGCAAGAAACACAGGGAAGGAAGCTAATCTTTCAGGTAGGAAAATTGCTGAGGCTTGGAGGAAGGAAGAAGAAGGAAAAGAAACTCACATTTTGACTTTGAAATCTTTTGTGATATTTGAATTTTCTTTTATAAATATATATGTATTAACTACTTAAACGATATAAGAATTTAACAATGTCGAAAAAATTATCTTATATTTTAAATTGGCGAGTCAGGTGCAGGCAGGTAGAGAGAGAGAGAGAGAGAGAGAGAGAGAGAGAGAAAGTAAATGAGAAAGCAACCACCCCCATGGAAAATGGTTATGCTGTGATTGCATCTCTCTTTCATCTCTCCTGTCAGGATTTTGGGCACACTCACACGTACATTTCCTGCATGCTTTTCAAACTGTTCTGTCCTGGACTGGAACCATACAGTTGACCATGTGGGATCCAGCCACCTTAACCACCAGGCCATGGGCTTGCCCCCAAATCTTTATCTTTAAAAGGATTATAATGAACTTTCAAAACAAACAAACAAAAAATACATACAAAGTTTAGACAAAACACCTCTACTCCAAAGGATTATATGTAAAAGAGAAATATACAAATAAAATCTAGAAAAGCATGTCATATTTTCAAAGTGTGTGACACTGATCTTAAGTGTTCTAAGGACCAAGAAGAGAATAGCTGATATGGTCCAGGAAAGTTGTATAGATAAAATGGTTCCCTTATAAAACATGTTATAGTATTAAAAACAAACACTGCATACGAAGAGAATGAATGTCCCAACGTTCCATATTTGTTCAGGAGAATGAGTTAGAATGAGTTCACTTTCTTTTACTCTCTCAAAATCTTTTGTGGTTTTCTTCCACTACACTTAATTATTCTTAACTTATAAGATAATATGTGTTATTTTGTATTATATAGATTGGTTTGCAGTACTTAAAATGTCTTTTTTTTTTTTTTTGTAGGTTTTTGCTATAGGGTGAGTGCACTCACCAGAAAGACCGAGAGAGACAGAGAGATAGAAAGTGACAAATCCCCCCAGGGGGGATGGCCACCCCACAATCCCTTCTCCTCCATTCTCCTCTCGGGATCCTGGGCACGCGTGCACACACGCCCGGTGTGAGTTTAAGCCACCAGGTCCGGGACTCAAACCACGGTCGGCTACATAGGAGTTCAGCGACATAGCCATTACACTAACTGCTAGTCCCTAAAATGTCTTTTAATTTAATCAATTTTAGTATTTTTGATTGTTTTGCTTAATTTAATTTGATAAATTGAAGCAATTTTTCCTTGGATTAAAAACTATATTTAAATTTGTTTTCATGAGATTTTAATTTTTACAACTTGAAAGCATCAATGAAATTCATCTTTGTTTTCACAATTTTGAAATTTTCTTTTCATCAATTTGGTATAGATTTAAAATTTTTTAAAAGAAGAGATAAAAGAGATATCTTATATTCTTTTTTTTCACTTTTTATGACTAAAACTTAAATTTTTGATTGATATAACAATTGTACATATTTATAGAATACAGAATATATTTTTTAAAGAATTATTTTATTTATTTATTTTAATTTGACCAGGGAGAGACAGAGTGAGCAAGAGAGAGAGAGAGAGAGTGAGAAAGTAAGCCGCTAGGTTCAAGACTTGAACCGTGGTCAGCCATGTGGAAGTCCAGCGTCCCCAAACACCATGCCAACTGCCAGCTCCGAATATAGAATATTTTAATACATGTATACAAGATAGGATGAACAAATGAGGGTAATTAGCATACACACAGTCTCAAACATTTATTATTTCGTTGTGTTTGGACCATGTAAAATCCTATCTTTTGGCTATTTAGAGATATAAAATAAGTTATTGTTAACTGTAGTCACCCAACTGTGCTATAGAACACTAGAACTTATTCCTTCTATATAATTCTAATTTTTCCCCATTGAAAAATTACAGTTGCAGGACTAGCAGTTAGCATAATGGCTATGTCACTGGACTCCCACGTAGTCAACCA
>NW_006209397.1:3568570-3577263 GCF_000334495.1 Tupaia belangeri chinensis | reverse complement strand
GATTCCAAGAGGAGAATGGAGGCGAAGGGATTGTGGCGTGGCCATCCTCCCTGGGGGGGGTGATTTTTCGCTTTCTGTCTCTCTGTCTCTCTCTGTCTGTATGGTGAGTGCACATGCCCTAAAGCATAAACCTCTCAAAAGAAAAATTACAATTGCCATCTCTCTCTCTTCTCTGCCCTTCCTAGTAGCTGGTAGCCACTATTTCACTCTCTACTCCTATGAGATAAACTATTTTAGCTTCCACATATCAATAAAAACATGCCATATTTGCCTTTCAGTGTCTATATTATTTCACTTAACATAATGTCCTACAGGCTAATCCACATTTTGGCAAATGACAGGATTTCATTTAAATTATTATCTGAGCAATATTCTTTGTATATATATGCCACATTCGTTTTAACCATTTACCTGTTGATAGACAGATTGATTCTGTATCTTGGATGTTGTGAACAGTGCTGTAATAGACATGGAGTGCAGATATCTCTTGAATATATTTCATTTCTTTCCTTTGGGTGTATACCCAGCAGTGGAATTGTTGAAACTATTTTCAGTTATTTTTTTAAAAAGCTACATACTTGGGCCAGAAGATGGCGTAGATATTACATCACTGGACACCCACATGGCTGACCACGGTTTGAGTCCCGGATCCAATGACTTGAATATCACACCGGATGCATGTGCATGTATGCCCAAGGTCCCAGCAGGAGAATGGAGGATAAGGGACTGTGGCATGGGTAGCCCCTGGAGGGTAATTTCTCACTTTCCCTCACACTGTCTTTGTCTCTTTCTCTTTCTAGTGTGCACAGATGCCCTGTGGCAAAAACCTCTTAAAGAAGAAAAGAAGAAAGCTACATATTGTTTTACATAATCACGATAATAATTAATATTCCCACCAACAGTGTCTAAGTTCTCCTTTCTCCACATTCAAACCAGCATTTTTTAATTAATTAATTAATTTTTTTAAAGAGGTTTTTGCTATAAGGCACATGCACTCGCCAGAAAGACAGAGAGAGACAGAGAGACAGAAAGTGAGAAATCACCCCCCAGGGGGGATGGGTACGCCACAATCCCTTCTCCTCCATTCTCCTCTCGGGATCTTGGGCATGCACGCACATGCGCCTGGCATGAGCTTAAGCCACCGTGTCTGGGACTCAAACCGTGGCTAACTACATGGGAGCCCAGTGACATAGCCATTACACCAACTGCTGGTCCCAACTTTTGTTATTTTTGATCTCTTTAATAATGGTCACTCTAATTGGTATGAGATAGATAATGTCTCACTGTGGTTTTCCATTTCCCAAATGATTAGTTATATTGAGCATATATTTTTTTTTATCTATCTCCTGGCCATTGGCATGTCTTTTTCTGAGAAATGTCTGTTCAGATCATTTGCCCATTTTTAATCAGGTTATTATTTTTTCTAATAAGTTGAATTCCTAACATATTGGACATTAATCCTGTTAGATGAATAGTTTGCAAATATTTTCTTCTGTTTTTCAGGTTGTCTCTTCATTATGTTGATTGTTTCCTTTGCTTTGCATAGATTTTTAATTTGATCTAATTTCACTTATTTATTTTTACTTTTGTTTCCTCAGCTTTTGAGGTCTTATCCAAACACTGTACTTAGGTCAATGTCCTGAAACACTTCTTCTAGGAGGTTTTATTCTAACAGTTTCACAATTTGAGGTCTTACGTTTAAGGGTTTTTTTTTTTTCTTCTTATCCATTTAGAGTTGATTTTTATTTATGATGAAGGACAGGTTTTTTTTTAATTTTTATTTTATGTTGATATTCACTTTTCCCAGCACCACTAATTGAAGATATTGTCTTTTCCCCAATGTATGTTTTTGAAATCTTTGTCAAAAATTAATTGTAAATACATAGATACATTTCTGAGTTTTCTAAATCTCCATTGTTCTGTGTGTCATTATTTATTCTAGTACCATAAAGTTTTGGTTACTACATTCAACATGATGTTCATTGTGTGTTTGTCATATATGCCGTTTATTGTGCTGAGGTATAAATCTGTGACAACTAATTTGTTGAGTTCTGGGAAAAGAAATTCTTTTTCTAATTTGCTGAGTTTTATGAAAAAAGGATATTGAATTTCATCAAATGCTTTTTCTGTGGCTGTCAAGATTATCATGCTTTTCTCTCCCCCTTAGTTCTGTAATGCAATGTATTATGTTTATTAATTTCCATCTATTGAACCATCCTTGCATCTATGAGTTAATTTTTGATGTGCTGTTGGATTCATTTTGTTGGTATTTTGTTAGGAATTTTGTATATATGTTCATCAGGAATATCATTCCATAGTTTTCTTTTATTATTTTTTTGAGAGGTTTTTGCTATAGGGCATGTGTGCTCATCAGACAGACAGAGACATAGAAAGCGAAAAATCCCCCCCCCCCCGGGGAGATGGTCACGCCGCAATCCCTTCGCCTCCATTCTCCTCTCTGGATCTTGGGCACGCACGCACGCACACATGTCCGGCGTGAGTTTTAAGTCATCGGGTCCGAGAGGTGAACCGCGGTCGACTACGTGGGAGTCCAGCGAAATAGCCATTACGCTAATTGCTGGTTCCCTAGTTTTCTTTTTTCATGTTGTGCTCTTGTTTAATTTTGGTATGAGATTAATACTGACCTCATGTAATGAGTTTGGAAAAAATGTTTCCCCTTCAATATTTTTGAAATAGTTTGAAAAAAGTGAGTTAGTATTAGCTCTTCTTCAAGAGTTTGATACAGTCAGTCATAAGCCATCTGATCCTAGGCTTTTCTTTGTTGGGAGATTTTTTTATTACTTATCCAATCTCATTACTTATTATTAATCAGTTCAGCTTATATGTTCCTTTATGGTTCAATTTTGGTAGGTTGTGTGTGTTGAATAATTCATTCATTTTCTTCTAGGTTTTCAATCTAGTGAGCATATAATTGTTCCTAATGGTTTCTAAAGATCCTTGGTATTTCAGTGGTATTTGTTGCAAAGGCTTCTTTTTTGTCTTTGATTTTATTTGAGTCTTCTCTCCTTTTTAATTAGTTCAGCTAAAGCTTTGTCGATTCTATTTCTTTTTATAAAATCAACTTTATATTCTATTGATTCGTTATACTATTTCATTAGTCTCAATTTTGTTTATTTCTGCTCTAAAATTTTAATATTTATTGTTTATTTTCTTCCACTGATTTTGACTATGTTTTATTGCTTTTTTAGTTCTTTGAGATACATCATTAGATTTTTTTTTTTAATTTTGAAATGTTTCTACCTTTTCCATGTAGGCATTTCTTGCTATGAAATTGCCTTTAGTACTGCTTTTCCTGTATCCCATAGGTTTTGGTGTGCTGTCTTTTTTTTTTTTCTTTCTTTCTCTTCCTTCCTTCCTTCCTTCCTTCCTTCCTTCCTTCCTTCCTTTTTCTTTCTCTTTCTTCTTCCTTTCTTTCTTCCTTATTTCTTTCTTCGTTTCTTTTTTCTCTCTTTTTTTTTTATTGTCAGAGGGTATGTGCACTTACCAGAGAGAGACAGACAGAGAGAGAACTCTCCAAAGGGGCATAGTCATACTGAAATCCTTTTTCCTTCTTTCCTCCTTCCTGTTATGATTTTGGGAATGTACACACATGCATTTGTGTATTTTTCAAGCTTTCAGGGCTGGGATTTGAACTGTGATCAGCCATATTGGGTCTGGCACTACAGAACTGGATCAGGTAGGTTGTGTTTCTATTTTCATTAGTTTCAAGAAAGTTTTAAACTATCTTCTTATTTTTTTAATTGATCATTGACTTCCCAGGAGCATGTAGATTAATTTCCACATATTTATATAGTTTTTAAAGTTCTTCTTGTTATTGGTTTCTCATTTTATTCTCTTGAGATCAGAAAAATTACTTCATATGATTTATTTAAATTAAAAAAATAGATTTATTTTGCAGCCCACCATAAGGTCTATCCTAGAGAATGTTTTATGTGTATTCTACAATTTTGAATGAAATATTTTGTAAATCTCAGGTTCATTTGGTCTATAGTATAGTTTAACTTGTCTTTCTTTGTTGTTGTTCCATCCAGATGAAAATCCATTGCTGACAGTGGGGTGTCAAAGTACCACACTATTATTGTAGTCTATCTCTCCCTGTAGATTTGTTAATACTTGCTTTATGTAATTTGGTGCTCTGGCGTAGGCTGCATATATATTATAATTATATATCCTCTTGTTTAACTGATCACTTTATTGTATAATAACCTTCTATGTCTCTTTATATATTTTGACTTAAAAACTATTCCATCTGATAGAACTATAGTGACGTCTGCTCTCTTTTGGTTACCATTTCCATGGAATAATTTTTTCCATTCCCTCACTTTCAGTCTATGTGTGTCCTTTGCAAGTGAGGTGAGTTGTAAGCAGCATATAGTTGAGTATGTTTATTAAGATTATTTTTATTGGGACCAGCAGATGGCAAATGGCTACATCGCTGGAATACGACGTAGTCGACTGTGGTTCGAGTCCTCAACCTGGTGGCTTAAACTCAACACCGGGCACATGTGAGTGCGTGCCCAAGATCCTGAGGGGAGAGTGGAAGAGAAGGGATTGTGGTGTGACCATCCTCCTGGGGGGGTGATTTCTCGTTTTCTGTCTCTCTGTCTCTCTCTTTCTTTCTGGCAATTGCATGCGCCCTATAGCAAAAACCCCTCAAAAAAAAAAAAAAAAGATTATTTTTCTTTATTCCTGATAGAGCACGTTCATGCACACTTGAGAGCATAGGAGAAAGAGAGGAGAGAGTGGGAGGGAGGGAGGAAGAGAGAGAGAGATGAGCACCCTTTGCAAGACCTGATAATGCTGTGATCTCTTTCTTCTAATCCTTCAGCTCATTCAATATTGGGTGCTTATTTGCCTTCCCTGTGTATTTCAGGCTGACTGGGCTGGGGACCCAAAATGAACCACTATCTAATAAGATCCAGCTTTACTTGAGCAGCATATTGCCACTATATCACAGATCTGGAGCAGTGTTTTGTTTGTTTGCTTTTGGTTTTTGACTATTCAGCCTCTCTGTCTTTTACTTAGAGAATTTAATCTATTTACATTCAGTATTATTAATATGTCTGTATTTATTTTTGCCTTTTGTTCATTGTTTAATGGTTGTTTTATAAATCCTTTGTTCCTATTTTCTTCTCTTGCTTTGTTCTTTTGTAGCTTGATGGTTTTGTTTAGTGGTATGTTTTCACTCTTTTCTTTTTATCTTTAGTGTATTTATCATAGACTTTTGCTTTGTGGTTATCCTAGGCTTACACAAAATATCTTACAGTTATAACAGATTAATTTAAGCCAATAACAGCTTAATTTTGATTCTATACACAAACTCTCCATTTGTAGTCCCCTTTCTCTCATGTTTTATGTTTTTAATGTTTTATCTTTTTATTCTGTATATCCTTTAACAAATTATTGTTACTTTCATTGTTTTTAATAATTTTGCCTTTTGACCTTTAGAGATATAACTGAATTACCCACTGCTATTAGAGTATTAGAATGTTTTTGATTTGGCAACTTATTTACTTGTACTAGTGATCTTTTCCTTTCACATGTTATAGTGTTACTAATTCACATTCTTATCCTTCAGATTGAAGAATTTCTTTTAACTTTTTTTGTAGCACACGTTTATGGTGATAATCTCAGCTTTTCTTTCTTTTTAGAAGTTTTTGTCATAGGGTGCATGTACTTGAAAGAGAGAGAGACAATGCAAGAGAAAGTGAGAAATCACCCTCTAGTGGGGATGGCCATACTACAGTCCCTTCTCTTCCATTCACCTCCTGAGATTTTGGGCATGCAGGCACACATTCTTTCTCTCTTTCTTTTTTTCTCTCTTTCTTTTTTTCTTTCTTTCTTTCTTTCTTTCTTTCTTTCTTTCTTTCTTTCTTTCTTTCTCTTTCTTTCTTTCTTTCTTTCTTTCTTTCTTTCTTTCTTTCTTTCCTTTCTTTTTTTTTTTTTTTTTTTAAGAAATTTTTGCTGTAGATTGTGTGTGCTACCAAATTTTTTTTTTTAGAGATTATTGCTACAGGGTGCTCGCCAGAAAGACAGAGAGAGACAGAGAGACAGAGAGTGAGAAATCATCCCCCAGCAGGGAAGGCCATGCCACAGTCCCCTCTTCTCCATTCTCCTCTCGGGATCTTGGGCATGCACACATACATGCCCGGCGTGAGTTTAGGCCACCAGGTCAGGGACTCAAACTGCAGTCAACTACTTGGGAGTCCAGCGACATAGCCATTACGCCAACTACTGGTTCCCCCCCAGCATGATTTTCAAACCACCAGGTCCGGGACTTGAGTCACAGTTAACCATTTGGGAGTCTTGAGCCTTAACCAACATGCCATCTGCTGGCCCCGTCTTTAACTTCTGACAATGTGACTATGATGTGCCATTGTGTGATTCTCTCAGGGTTCATTTTATTTGGTGCTTATAGACTTCCTGAATCTGTTTTTTCATTTCCTTCCCAAGACTTAGGAAGTTTTCTGTCATTATTTCTTTGAATAGGTTTTCTGTTTCTTTCTCTCTTCGCTTTCTGGCATACCAATAATGCATATTCTTTCTCTCAATTGATGGTGTTCTATAAGTCTCTTAAAGTATCTTTGCTATTTTTCTTTCTTATTTATATTTGCTCCTCAGATTGGTTGATGTACAGTAACTTGTCTCCAAGTTCACTTTTATCTAATTGGTCTTTTCTATTGTTGAATACCTCTGTTAATTTTTCAGCTCAGTTATAATATCCTTCAGATCTATTATTTGATTTGTACTTTTTTATAATTTATATCTTTCTTGGTAGAGGTTTTTGCCTTAGGGCATGTGTGCTTGCTGGAGAAAGACAGAGACAGAGACAGTGAGAGGGAAAGTCAGAAATTGTTTTCCAGAGAAATGGCCACACCACAACTCCTCCTCCATTCTCCTCTTGAGATCTTGGGCATGCATGCATACATGCCTGGCGTTAGTTTCAAGCCACCCCGTCCAGGACTTGAACCATGGTTGGACTTGTGGAAGTTCAGTGATGTAACCACTACACCATATGCTTGCCCCTATCAATTCATCAAAGGTCTCAACTTGTTTTGGCATTGCTATCTTGACCTCTGTGAACATCCTTGTGACCATTTTTTGAATTCTCTACCAGGTAAATCACAAATCTCCATGTTATTTATGTTGGTTTCTAGAGATGTTTCTTGTTCTTTTGTTTGGAATATTTTACCCTGTTTCATCATTTTCCTTGATTCTTTGTATTGGTTTCTGCACTTTATATTAGACAACTACCTCTTACATCATATAGGACATAGTTTTCACCAATCCACATAGCCAGAGATTTTAAGGTACCTCTGAAATCTTTTTGGTGGCATCCTGGAACATTGGATGTACCATGTAATCTCAGTACCTTGATAACATTGTGATAGAAACTAGACTCTTCAGATGTAGCTGGAAAGTTGGTATGTTGGATATGTGTACTTTCTGTATATACTAAAGCTGAATAAATATTGTTGTTTCTCTCTTTCTTTCTGCACTATGCAAGGGAAAAGATCTGTGCTAAAAGCGTGAATGTGTTCATGTTTATGCTGCCCCTTTTGATTTTGGAAGGATGGCTGCTGCAGATGAACTCAGTATATGTCAGTTTTCTGTGGTCTTGGTTCACTCTGGATCACAAAGTCCCCATAACTATTTTCACTGCTTTTATGCCCTCCAATATTTCAATCTTTACCATAGAGTGTGGATAGCCAGTATATAATAAGTAAATACATGCAATAATTTTTTTCATAGCTTGGCTTGTTTCACTCAGCAATAAATCTTTCATATTCAACCACTTTCTATCAAATACCAGGTTCTTGTTTTTTTATGGCTGAATAGTATTCCATAGAGTACATGTACCACACATTTCAATCCATTCATCTGTTTGTGGACATTTGAGTTGGTTCATGTCTTAGTGATTGTGAATAATGCTGCAGTAAACATTGATGTACAAGTGCTTTTCTGACTGAGCGTTCTCCTGTCCTTTGGGTAGATACCCAGAAGTGGGATTGCTGGATCAAATGGTAGTTCTATTTGTAGATCTTTGAGGAACCTCCGTACTGTTTCCCACAGCAGTAGAACAATTTACATTCCCACCAACAGTTTAGGAGATTTCCCCTTTCACACAATCCTGCCAACACTTTTTGTATTTTTAATCTTCACTATTCTGACAGTGCTTAGGGGATATCTCATTGTTTTTTAAACCTCCATCTCCCTTATCATGATAGAAGTTGAGCATTTCCTCATGTGTGTTTTGGCTGTTTGTATGTCTTCCTTATACAGAATTTTGTTTAGCTCATTTTCCCATCTTTTAATTGGGTTAATCATATTTTGGGAGGTAAGCTGCTTGAGTTCCTTGTGTGTTCTGGTTGTCTGTTCCTTATCTGAGGCATATTTTACAAAAATATTCTCCCATTCTGAGGGTTGTAGATTCACAGTAATTACTGTGTCCTTCACTGTGCAGAAACTTCTTAATCTGATATAGTCCCACTTTTCTATTTTATGGATTATTGCCCATTCAACTCCCTTTGAGAATCTTATTTAAGAAGTCTTTACCTACCCTAATGCCTTCCAGAGTTTCCCCAGTGTTGTCTACCAGTAGTTTTATAGTTTGAGGTCTTAGGTTCAGATCTTTGATCCATTTTGAGTTGATTTTTGTTTATGGTGAAAGG
>NW_006209397.1:3558031-3568292 GCF_000334495.1 Tupaia belangeri chinensis | reverse complement strand
CAGGTGGATACTCAGTTTTTCCAGCACCATTTACTAAAGATGTTTTCCTTTTCCCAATGGATTGACTGATATCCTTTGTCAAAAATCAGTTGGCTATAAGCCTTGGGGTTTATTTTTTGGGTCTCTATTCTATTCTATTCTATTGGTCCACATGTCTGTATTTGTCTCAATGCCATGCTGTTTTGATTATCACAACTTTATAGTATATCTTGGGATCAGGGAGTGATATGCCACCCACTCCACTCTTCTTGTGCAGTATTGCTTTGGCAATATGAGGTCTTTTATGATTTCAGACAAATTCTATGGTGGTCTTTTATAGATCTGTGAGGAATGTCTCTGATATTTTGATTCAAATTGCATTAAATATGTAGATTAATTTGGGCAGGATTGCCATTTTGATTATATTCTTCCAATCCAGAAACATGAGATGTCCTTCCACTTTTTTGTGTAATTTTTAAGATCTTTTTAAAGATTTTCATAGTTTTCTTTGTAAAAGTCTTTGATTTCCTTAGTTAGATTTATCCCTAAGTATCTTATACATTTTGTGACTATGGTAAAAGGGATTATTTTCTTCAGCTCTACTTTGTTCAACTTGTTTGTATATAGAAATGCTATAGATTTTTGGATGTTGATTTTGTATCCTGCCACTTTACTGTATTCATTCATTACTTTGAGAAGTGTTTTCATTTTAACCTTTGGGTCTTCTAAGTATACCATCATGTCATCTGCAAATAAAGATATTTTCAACTCTTCTTTGCCTATTTGAATGCCTTTTATATTATTCTCTTTTCTGATTGTATTAGCTAAGACTTCCAGCACTATATTAAAAAGCAGCTTTGTCTACCCAGCTTTTAGTGAAAAACTTTTAGCTTTTCCCCATTCAGTGTAATGTTAGCTATAGGTTTTTCATATATGGCTTTTATAGTGTTGATAAATTATCTTTCTATACCAATCTTGATGAGAGTCTTAATCATGAAGGGATGTTGTATTTTATCAAATGCTTTATCTGCATAAATTAAAATGATCATATTGTTGTTATCTTTCTTTCTGTTAATATGGTGTATTATATTTATGGTCTTGGGTATGTTGAACCACCATTGCATCTCTGGAATAGAGTCTACCTGGTCATGATTAATAGTTTTTTTTGTATGTTGTTGGGTACAATTTGCCAGTATCTTATTGAGAATTTTTACATCTAAATTCATCAGAGATACTGGTATGTAGTTTTCCTTTTTTGTCATGTCTTTGTTTTGGGAATGAGGATGATACAAGCATCATAAAATGAATTTGGGAGGTCTCCTTTCTTTTGGATGTTTAGAAATAAATCAAGTAGAATGGGGGTTTACTCTTCCTTAGAAGTTTTGCAGAATTCAGAAATGAGGCCGTGAGGACCCGGGTGTTTCTTTGTTGGGAGGTTATATTTTACTTATTCAATCTCATGACTTGCTATGGGTCTATTCATGTTTTCTATGCCCTCTTGATTCACTGTTGGTAGATTGTATGCCTCCACAAATTTGTCACATCTCCTCCATACTCTCTTCTTTGTTGGCATATAGTTGCTCATAGTATCCTCTAATGATGTTTTGTATTTCTACTGTGTCTGTTGTAATGTTTCTTGTTTCACTGCATATTTGATTTATCTGGTTTCTTTCTTTTTTCTTGTTTATCAGTCTAGGTAATGGTGTGTTGATCTTGTTAATCTTTTCAAAGAACCAGGTTTAGCTTTCTTTTATTGTATGTATCATTGGTTTATTTTCCATTTCATTTATTTCTACTCGAACCTTAATGATTTATTTTCACCTGGCATTTTTGGGGGCCTTTTTGTTACCGTTTTTCCAATTCCTTGAGGCATGATGTTAGGTTGTCTATTTACCATCTTTTCTTCTTTTCCTTATACACACTAATTGCTATGAATTTTCCTCTTATGATTGCTTCTGCCATGTCTGATAGATTATGGAAACTGATGTACTCATTATCATTTGTTTCCATAATTTTTTTATTTGAGAATTAATTTATTCAGTAATTAAGAAGTCATTCAGATGTATGTTGTTTAGTTTCCATATGTTTGTGTATTTTTGAGGGTATTTCTTGAAATTAATATCCAGTTTAATTCCATCATGGTCAGAGAAAATGTTGTTTATAGTTTCTATGCCTTTGAATCAGTAAAGGTTTTGTTTGTGTCCTATCAGATGGGCAATCTGTGAAAAGGTTCCATGCCAGGGTAAGAAAAAATGTACACTTTGTGATCTTAGGGTGGAAAGTTCTATAGATTTCTGTCAAATCCATTAGATTTATAGTTCCATTTAGGTCCTGTATCTCTCTGCTTATTTTTTGTCTAGAAGTTCTGTCTAAAGGTGAAAATGGAGTGTTGAGATCCCCTACAATTATAGTGTTTCAACCTATCTCTCCTTTTAGCTCCAGTAATCTTTCCTTCATGTATTTAGGTTCTCCTGAGTTGAATGCATAGATATTTATAAGCGTTATGTCTTCTTGATGAATTAGCCCATTTACTACTATATGATGCCCTTCTTTGTCTCTTACAGTCTGCCTTGAAGCCTATTTTGTCTGAAATCAGTATCACAATTCTAGCCCTTTATCAATTTCTGTTTGTGTGGAATACCTTTTTCCAGCCCTTCACTTTTAATTTATGTAGGTCTTTATTCATAAGGTGCATTTCTTCTAGGCAACAGATAGAGGAGTTCAAACCCATCTCATGGTTTCTGATTTTTAATCTTTTCATCCAGTCTGTGTTTCTTGATTGGAAAATTTAATCCATTAATGTTCACCATTATTATCGATATTTCCAGACTTGTCCCTATCATTAAGTTGGTCATATTCTTGGATTTTGTTCTCTTAGTGCTGTCTGTTTTTAGTTTTCTTGATATAGTACTCCTTTCAGAATTTCTTGAAGAGCTGGTCTTGTGTTGGTAAATTCTTCCAGGTTTTGTTTATTCAACAGTGTTTTACCTCCCCCCCCCCATATGAAGGATAATCTTGCCAGATTTGGTATTCTTGGTTGAAATTGTTTTTCATTGAACACTTTGACTATATTTTCCCATTCTTTCTTTGCCTACATTGTTTCTGATGAGAAGTCCAACGTTAGGCTGATGGGATAATGTTTGTAATGGTAAATTCTTCCAGGTTTTGTTTATTCAACAGTGTTTTACCTCCCCCCCCCCATATGAAGGATAATCTTGCCAGATTTGGTATTCTTGGTTGAAATTGTTTTTCATTGAACACTTTGACTATATTTTCCCATTCTTTCTTTGCCTACATTGTTTCTGATGAGAAGTCCAACGTTAGGCTGATGGGATAATGTTTGTAATTAACTTGATGTTTCACTCTTGCCAATTTTAGTATTTTCTCTTTGTTTGTGGTTTTGGCCAATCTGGCTATGATGTGCTGTGGAGAGAATCTTCTTGGGTTGATTCTATTTAGGGTCCTTTGTATTTCTTGAATATGGATATTTGAATGCCTCTCTAGGTTTGGAAAGTTTTCTTACAGGATTTCATGTAATAAATTATCAATGCCTATATTATTTTCTTCTTCTTCTATAATACCAATTATTCGGATGTTTGGGTGCTTTATTCTATCTAGTATTTCTAGTATATTATCCTCATTTCTATTGGTTGTTTTCTCAGTCTGTTTAATACTTTTTTCTATGTAGGAGGTTTTGTCTTCTACATTCAAGATTCCATCTTGTGCATAATCTAACCTACTTTTAATACTTTCAATAGAGGTTTTAATTTCCTATATAACATTCTTCATCTCTACCAATTCTATTTGATTCTTTTTTTAGGTGTCTATTTTATATTCCAAATCATGAAAGGACTTCCTCATTTCCTGGAGCTCATTGTCTCTTTTCTCTTGCATCTCATTTAGTTTGGTCACTAAAAGTATTCTAAATTATTTATCTGACATTTCAATAACTTCCATTGTGTTGTCTGTGGGTGACGTGGGATAGATATTTTCCCTTGAGGGAGAGACATTTTGTTAGTTGCTCATATTTCTGTGCCTCTGTGATTATTTCTAGTCATCTGGTGATATATCCATTCCTTCTGAAATTATTCATGGTATCTCCAAACATTTAAAGATGTGCAGGAGTAGGAAATTGGCAATCTCTCTTATGCTCTGCCCCGCTGTTGCTCACTAGCGCCCTAAGCTATTGTTACTAGTCCTGGGTGACCTAAAGTCTTCCCTATTACAAAAGAACAGGTGCACCTGAAACTGAGCTGCTAGGCTTCAACTCAGTAACAAAAAAGAGATCTGCATGCCATGCCGTGTGCTATCCAAAACACCAAAGTCCTGAGAGTCCAAAGGTGAATGGGGGAGGAGATGAGCCACAGTCCAGATGGCAAGCCCTGCAGCTGCAGGCAGCCTGATGTCTGACAAGGCCCTTCACTTGAACATGTGTCCAGATGGGGTGGGGAGGGCGCAAGTTCCTGTTTTGACATTTTTATGAGTGGAGATAGTAAGTAACTAAACAAGGGTCTTAAACTGGTTAGTTTTGATCAGAAAGTTATTTTACTTGATTAGTTCAGTCTTATTTTTAAGGAACAAGTGTTTCAGGAAAAGATAATGTTATTTTTGCTTAGTAAAATATGTCTGATTATATTATTGATTGAGACAAAAATCTAGGTTGGTGGAAACATTTTTTTCCTTGATCTTTGGTATTATTTACATGGATGCTTATTTTGCGATATTTGGTTGAACCATACATTTATGTTTTTATACTGTTTCTAGTATCTTATACTTCAGTAACTAAATTAAATAAATAAAAAAAAAAAAAACAATGGACTCCATGCTGCCTAATGAACAAAAGAAAGGCAAGTTGAGAGAGGATGTCTGTGGCACTATTGTTATCAATGTGGCACGTTAATTGGTTTAAATGGAAGATTTACTGCTGAGTGAAGCTAGCCAGGCTATGAAGGAGAGACACTGTATGTCCCCACTTAATATATACCAAGTGTCCGCACTCTATAACTGAAGCTGACGGGCTAAAGGATGTACAAACACAAGAGATGGGTGTGAATGCCAGATGTGGTGTGTGTGGAGGAGTGGGGCCTGGGGAAAAACATTTGGAGGAGGAATACAGAGACAGCATTGTTGAGACAGGGAGGTAGTATTGTTATATTTTGATCTACTGGACTGGGGAAAAATGTTCACATATTAAAATGATCACCTTGTAAGCTAAAAAATGTGATTGAATGTATTTAAAAAATGTAAAAAATAAAAATTAAAAAATAAAGTGAGGAGGACAAAAGAGAGGTAGTTGATGTTTATTAACAGGATAATGGAAAGTTAAAGATTTAATAAGTCAGATTACTCTACTTTGACCATGTGCTTGAGCTAAATGAAAGTCCATCAAAGTAAAAATGATTTAGAGAACTCATTAATTTGTATACTCAATGTTTCATGTCAGGTGAATATCACTGTTAACTCAAAATGAAAGCAGATTAGTGGTTGACAGTGTGGCCTGGTGGTTGGAGAAGCCAGATCCCACATGGGTGACCACGTAGTTTGAATCCTGGATCCAATGACTTGAAAAACACACGGGTTATGTGTGTGTGTGTGTATGTGTGTGTGTGTGTGTGCGTGTGTGTGCACGTGCACATTCCAAATCCTGACAAGGTGGAGAAGTGGAGGAGAAGGGATTGTGGCATGATCACTCCTCATTAGGGGGTGCTTTCTTCCTTTCCTTCTCTCCCTCTGTTTCTCTGTCTTATTCTGGTGAGCACATGTTGACATAGAGGCAACCCAATGCACTGTGAGGCTGACACATATGGGAAGGTTCTAGGTTTATGGTTCATATCTGAAGAACTCCCTGAATATGCTAGGTGCTGTGCATGTGTCCAATATCTAATACTGACTAAAGCTAGATGCAGATCATGGCGTGAAGACCTTATTGGGGTCTTATCTCTGTCTTTCTCTGTCTCTATGGATCTCTTGCTCATGGAAGAAAATCAATAAATAAATCTAAATAGAAAATTAAAGTAGATTGGGTAGAAAGTTGTGAGCAAGGTGACAGAATATTTTAGCAATGTGTGGAAATATTTTGAAGCCTAAAAGGTATTATCAATAGTTACAGCAACATTGGAAATATGAGATGTAGGTTAAAAGGCCATATTTTGAACCAACTAGACTTTAGTTTCCGTAGTATCTGTGGTAACTTGATATTGTGGACCTTGATTAAGTATCTTCGCTGTTGAGTAAGCTGAGATAGTTTTTTTGGGCTATTGATTCCCAAAGTTTTGCACTAAAGCAACCTATATATAGAGAGAAGGGGTTGTGGTATCACCATCTCCCATGGGGTTGCTTTGTTACTTTCTTTCTCTCTATCTCTCTGTCTATCTCTCTCAGGTGAACTCACTCACCTTCTAGCAAATTAACACACACACACACACACACACACACACACATAAGTACACACACACAGAGAAATTAATTAACTACAGTGTATAACCCAAACATTGGTCATGGTTTGAACAAACTGTGCAAGTTTAAAGAACAAGTAGTGAGACAATTGAAGAAATTTGGACGCTGACTGGATAGTTAATAGTAGTAAGAAATTATTGTTTTTTTGAGGTGAGTTAATGATATTTGGTGTGCTTTAAAATGAATCCTTATCTTTTAGATGTATGTACTGAAATATATAAAAACAATCCACTGGAATGAACATTGGGAAAATTAGTGATGATACAGATGAAACAAGATTGACCATTAACAGATAACTATTGAAGCTTGGTATGAGTACCTGAATTTCATTACAGTTTTTTTCTACTTTTCAATATGTTTACAATTTTCCACAATGAGTAACTTAAAATACTGTTTTTTATTCTGATATTTTATTAATTATTTGTCTTGAAATATTCTCTTTTAGCAGAAAGGCTGAAATTTTTAAATGACCTTATTTGACAGACTTAAAAATTAGCTGAACTATGTTAGATCCAGATTTCTTGTAATCATAGGTCTACTCTTACCCTGTTCTAACCTGTTGAAACAGCAAACCATTAAAAAGCTAAAGATAGCTGTGTATATATTAGAAAAATGTAAATTGCAAGTAGATTCATTGCTAATTTTTAAAACTTTTAAATTTAAACTTATTTTAGACATAGAATTTTCAAAAATCATGCAGAAATCTCATATACCACATGATCCAGCTTCCTATACTGTTAACAGTTTGCATAGACATAATAATATAACACAAATTAAAAAATTAATATTGGTACAATAATACAAAATAAATTACAAATCTTAGACATATTTCTTCACCCTTTCCGCTAATGTATTTATTTTGTTTTAGTATATTTAAAATGCTCTATCTACTGTTTCTAGTGTTTGCTTTTTGGACTGAGAACTTAGATACTCTGAACCATTAAGAATGCAGAATTTTTGCACACTTCTATTATTTTAAAAAATTATTTATAGCTGTCTCACCCACATTAAGTTTAGCACAATTTTTTTTAAATTTTTTTCTTTCCTTTGTTGAAATTTTGACAAACTACATATAATGTAAATTACCATTTTAACCATTGTTAAGTATGCAATTTAGTAGCATTAAATACATTCACAATATCATGTAACTATCACCACCATCCAACTCCAGAACATTTTTATCATCTCCAAACTGAATTGAAATATTAATTATACAGTTATTTCCCATGTTATCCTCCCTCCAGAATCGGAAATCCATTGTTCTACTTTCTGTCTCTAATGAATTTGACTATTCTATTGGGTTGTCAGAAAACTCATTACGTATTTTTGCATAGAAAAACAGAAAAAAATACTTCATGACTTTTCAAACAACCCAATAAATCTCTCATACAAGTGGACTCATACAAAATATGTTCTTTCTGTGTCTGACTTTTTTTACTCAGTATGATATCTTCAAGGGTCATCCTTGTATAGCATGTGTTAGAAAGTGTTCCCTGTGAAGTCTGAACAATATTCTATTGTATGCATATACTATATTGTGTTTATTGATTTATAAATTGATAGCATTTGGAATGCTTTCATCTTGGGCATTTGTGAATAATTGTGTTTATGAACATGAGTATACAAATATCTATTCACTCCCCTGCCTTCAATTCTTTGGGGTACATATCTAGTAGTTGAATTGCCAGATCATATATTACTTCTGTGCTTAATTTTCTGAGGAGCAATCATAGACTTTTTCACAGTACCTACATTATTTACACTCCCAGTAATGAACGAAGGTTCCAATTTCTTCACAATTTCACCAACACTTGTTATTTTGCTTTGTTTGTTTCTTTTTTTTAATAGCCATCTGAATAAGTGTGAAGTGATATCTATCATGATTTTGATATTTACTTCCCAAATGATTAGGTTGTTATGTATCTTTTCATTGTTTATTCCTCGTTTGTCTATGATATTTGGAACAATCAAGGCCTTTACCCATCTTTAATTGAGTTGTTTTTTTCTATAGGGCTGTATGTTAATCTTACTATTATCAAATATATAACTGCAAATATCTATTCGATTCTGCACTTTGCCTTTTAGTTTCATCAATAGTGTCCTTCGATGCACAAAAGTTTTTAATTTTGATGAAATTTGTGTGTTTTTAAAATTTTGTTGCCCATACTTTTGGTGTTAAATTATAATGAAATCACTGCCAAATTCAATGTCATGAACTATGCTTTTGTATTTCTATGTATTCCACGGCATTTTTCTTCCTGAAGTTTGTTGATTTGAAAAACAGCTTCTTCTATAAGTCTTTGTAGAATGTCTTTGTGCTGGGGCATTCTCTCTCTAATTAGCCAGGCATATTCTGAGCCTGGATATTAGCTGGAGATGAAAGGACATTTTTAGGTCTTTTCTGAATGTGTGTCTTGCCTGGGCTAGTGGCTTTCTTGATTCCCTTTTCTACAAAACTGTTTTTGAATGTTTTTTAATGTTTTTGAATGTTCATAACTTCTCAAAAGGGCCTTCCTCACTCAATTTCTCCTTTGGGTATTATATATCTTCACCTAATCTCTTGCCCAGTGATCTCTGAGTCTATAGAGAACCTGGCATTTTTATGACCAGTAGCTGCTGTTTTTCTGTCTAATATCCTAGCTGAGGGAGACAGAGCCCTTTAGCTAACTTCCTAGGTAGGCTACAGTGCTGGATATAACACTTATTCTGTTTGTTCCTGTTCAAGTCTGTACAGTGGGAACTGCACTTCTACTTCCTTTAGACCAAGACTGTACCATATCCAGAAAGGGATAGGGAAATTGAAAGTAAACACAACCAGATTTGACTCTTGTTTTTTCTTGATTGGTTATTCAGTTAGTTTCTGTAGAACTTTGACTGTTTTTCTTTATTCTTTTTTTTTTTTTTTAGAGAGAGAGAGATTTTTGCTATAGGGTTCACACACTTGCCAGAGAGATAGAGATAGGAATACAAAGCAAGAAATAACCCCCAAGGGTGGATGGCCACACCATAATCCCTTCTCCTTCAGTCTCCTCTTGGGGATTTTGTCCACTCATGCACATGCACCTGGCGTCAGTTTTGAGCCATGGAGTCCAAGACTCAAACTGCAGTAGACTATGTGGGAGTCCAGAGACATAACCATTACACCATCTGCTGGTTCCAAACTTTGACTGTTTTTCAGAACTGCTATAAAGTTCTTCCAGCCAGTTTCTAGCATTATTTGTTTAATGTCCCTATGAATAACCAAGACCTTTGAGGCTTCCTAATCTACTATTTTGCTGATATAAACTTATTCATTTGTTTTTATCATATACTGTCAATTTGTGTAATAATTAAACTGGTTAAAAAAATGTAAGCCATCATTATTTCTCTGTATAAGCATACTCATCTGACAGAAACTGACACACTAGATTTTCATCAACTACATTCTAACATTAAGTACACTGTCGAGATTAGTATGTTTTATAGAAATAAAGTAGAATATTGATATTTTAGTGAATAAATGAAGATGGAGTTGGTTAAGATTATTTACTAAATAGTACTTTTGAAAAATACTTTCTTTAAACATTTTCAGAATTTTTCTGTATCTTGTAGAAATAAATAAGATTTTGGGAAAGGACTCTTTAGAGAAGCATACTAAAAAGTATTTGAGGGACCGGCAGTTAGCGTAATGGCTATGTTGCTGGACTCCCATGTAGTCAACCATGGTTTGTGTCCCGGACCCAGTGGCTTAAACTCACGCCGGGCGTGTGGATCCCAAGAGGAGAATGGAGGAAAAGGGATTGTGGCGTGGCCATCCCCCCTGGGAGTGATTTCTCGCTTTCTATCT
>NW_006209397.1:3556158-3557955 GCF_000334495.1 Tupaia belangeri chinensis | reverse complement strand
ATATATATATATATATATATACACACACACACACAAATATATATATATATTTATATACATACATGCATATATATACACACACATACACACACAGACAGAACCTTCTTTTGAAATCTTCATAAAAATCAGACTGCATTGTGAATTCACAAATATCTATCTCACTATTTTATAGTTCGGGTTAAAAAATGCAAAACACTTGTTCAAACTTCATGATTAGTGTATGTCATGCTGCCTTAGTTTTCCTATTAAAACCATTGTTCATCAAAGCTTTGAAAAGACACAAAAGAGATTAAGTAAAACTAAACAAAAACAGAATAAAAAGAAATGGAAGGCAAGTCTAAATTCAAAATACACTAATATTACTTTTTTTGGGAAGTTTCTTTCAACTCTGCTCATCTCAGTTGGATTATGTCCCAGCTTTCAGGGACTGGATGCATCTTTTGGAATTGTGCTCCTTGAAAACAGAAAAAGTATATTTCCTACAGGTATACTCACTTTTAAAAGTCTTTGAATGAAAAACAGTTTGTACAAAGAATGTGAGTAACCAAATCAGTAGCCTTTGAAACACACTGCTGTACTTACTATCTTTATTCCTTTCTGTCAGAAACTCTCTCTCACTCTAGAGGTTTATGCAAGCTCTTTACCTAGGCTCCCTGAAGGATGTGTGACCAAAGCCTGATCTAGGGAAACTTTGGGAATGTCTTCTGGGATGACACCTTCTGAGAAATATCTTCCTAGAGTGTAGAAAAAGAGAGATGTTTTAGGATAAAGCTATTCTTATTGCTTCTTTTCTTGGATGTTTGTATGTTATAAGGCAATATGTATAGCTGGAACAATCATCATTAAACAATGACAAGAGAGCTAAGATCATTGCAGGGAAGCCATCTGTAGCCTCAATATTTCCAAACTGTTGAAGTAACCAAACTACAATCTGTAATCCATATTCTTTGTAAAGTCAAATAATTAAGTTTAAACCAATCAAATACTACTCTATTATTTATAAATTAAAGAATCTTAATGACTGAAACAGCAATGATTAATAAAGAAAACACCTAATTAAACCTATGATGGAGTTTGACACTAAAGGCCTTACAAAATAAAAAATTGAATTAAAATAGACAATAGTTTAAAACACAACAAAAACTGAAGTCTTGTTCAAATCCTAATAAATGTTGTATAAATGAAATATAATTCCCCAGTCTATTTGGTGCCTTTGACATGAAAGAACGAGAATATTCAACTTCGGGCTATTTAAAAACTGAGATCCAATCCGTACATACTCCCCATCATAAGTTGAGGAACAGCTGTACATTCTTTGAGGGAATAAAAGCTAAATTTCTCTTTCAGTTCCTTTTTTTAAGAATTATTTATTATATTATTATTATTATTATTATTATTATTATTATTATTATTTTGTAATCTGCTATAGGGCAGGTGCACTCACCAAGAGAGAAAGAGAGAGAGAGATAGCGAGAGAGAAGAAAAGTGAGAAAGCAAGCTACCTGGGACTCTAACCACGGTTGGCCATGCACCATGCAGTGCTTAAGCAGCATGTGACCTGCTGGTCCCTATTTCTCTGTTCTTGATTACTTAGGCTTAAATGTTAGAAATATTTTGGATCTGAGTGTCTAAGACTCTCTTTCTTATTTTATTTTTTTTCTTCTTATTTTTTTTTAACATTCGGTACATCATTTGGCTTGTAAAGAGACCTTTACCCAACATGAACTACACCTCAGACCAGTCTATACACATTATCATCAATAGGTAATAAACCATTTCCGTGTCGCACAAATGTCT
>NW_006209397.1:3520636-3556081 GCF_000334495.1 Tupaia belangeri chinensis | reverse complement strand
AAATTTCTTTACCAGTTTCCAGTTTCTTTCTTCATAAAAAATAAACACTTATCCTGGAAGAAAATATTTAAACACACACACACATGTGCACACACACACACACGCGTGCGTGCACATATATAACATATATATAATGGATTTGAAAAAATTAATGCAAATTCATATTATGAACTAAATGAGTGAATTTTGATTTTTCTTGCACCAAAGTTAGCTCGTACTTTAAGTCTATTTTTTCCATAACTTTTTGAACCTCCCTCGTAAATAAATAAATAAAATATCTCCTCAAGCCGAGGGCTCCTAACTAATACTAAAATCCATGAACAACAGTATTATCTAAAAAATGGTGTTCAGGAAAAATTGTTCAAAGAAATTCAATGATCTGTTCTATTAACCTCATTTCTGAAATACAAATAGCATTCTCAGGTAGTTGGTAATCAGTCACAATTGACCTGTTAAAATAAGGTGTAATTTTTTTCACAGAATGCAAAAGTTCCACAAAGATCTTTAAGTCACTAAATATATACTATATATAGAGAATGTACACATTTTTATCTTTGACAATGAGAAAAAGAAAGCATGTGAGAGAATATTTTCCATTATTTCAGCACACTTACCATTTGCAATATCAATGCCTTCAACAGGTTATAAGTGATATTAAAGCTTCATTTTTAAACAAAAATAAGTTTAAAGGGGCTAAATTTTTGTATAGTTCATGGGAAATTAATCTTACAGCTCTTACTGTTAATAAGTTAATATGTTCTTTGCACATGATTAAATTCTTACAATGGATTAAGCTATGAATAGCTGTTCTGAGATAATAACTATTTCAGATTTTTATTCTTTGTTAGTGATTTTTATCATTAATACTGATAGAAAATGTACACATGACTATTTTAGTCTGCATAACCAATAATTAATCATGATAATCCATTACACGTGGAGATCTTTATTACTGGTAACAAATCAGTGATTTTTTAAATTTTGAATTGGAAAAATTATGCTTCACTGTATGCTATCAGACATAACAAGAAGACACCTATCTGGTGGGATTCTTTTTAATGGGAATTTATTATGAATAAAAATGAGAGATTGAAAAAATCAATTGGTTTTTCAAATGAAAAACAAAAAAAAGTTCAAAATTTGGTTTTAAGATTTGATTCATATACAGAGAGTTGAAATAATATCCTATTTTTCATACCATTTGAAGTTTCTTTTTAAATTATGTAGTATTATCATAATCTTTTTTATATTACATTGAGTCACATAAAACTTTACAGTGTATTACATTTCTTTTTCCAACAGGAATACCATTCATATCAGTCAATACAAAGACATTAAAATACCCATCATCATCATCCAATAGCTTTTCATTTATTCCTATTTTTTATACATTCAATCACTATAGTTTTGCTTGTGAAAAGACTTTACCCAACATGAAATACTTCTGAGACCTGTCCAGTTGAGAATACTATACACATCATCATCAATAGGTAATAAACCATATCTAAATTCCACTAATGTCATGCTTCTCTATTTGTTCTAAAAATCTCAAGGGATTATTGTCTGTGCTTTGGGAGACTTATTTAAGAAGTCTTTGCCTACTCTAATGTTGTCTTGCTATCCTTTTTCACATTCTTCTCTTCCCCCACCCTGTTCTACACTGTCTTATCATTGCTATTTTCACTGCTTTTATGCCCTCTAATATTTCGATCTCTACCATAAAGTGCAGATAGTCGGTATATATTGTGGATACATACAATATCTTTCTTTCATATCCTGACTTACTTCACTCAGCAATAGATCCTCCATATCTGACCAATTCCATCAAATGCCAGGGTCTTGTTTTTTATGATTGAGTAGTATTCCATAGAGTATATGTGCCACACTTTTTCAATCCATTCATCAGTTTGTGGGCATTTGGGTTGGTTCCATGTCTTAGCAATCGTGAATAAAGCTTCAATAAACATTGATGTGAAAGCAGTTTTCTGACTGAGTGTTTTCCTGTCCTTTGGGTAGATACCCAGAACTGGGATTGCTGGATCAAATGGTAGTTCTATTTGTAAATATTTGAGGAACATCCATATTGTTCTCCACAGTAGCTGAACCAGTTTACATTCCCACCAACAGTGTAGGAGCGTTCCCTTTTTACCACATCCCTGTCAACACTTATCACTTTTTATATTTTTCATCTTTACCATTCTGATAGGGGTTAGGTGGTATCTCATTGTGGTTTTAATATGCATCTCCCTTATGATGAGGGATGTTGAACATTTCCTCATATGCTTTTTGACTGTTTGTATGTATGTCTTCCTTAGAGAGATTTTTGTTCAGCTCATTTTATTATCTTTTAATTGGGTTAATATTTATTTCCACGTAAGATGCTTGAGTTCCCTGTGTATTCTAGTTATCAGTTCCTTGTCTGAGGCACATTTTACAAAAATATTTTCCCATTCTGAGTAGTGTCAATTCATACTTGTTACTGTATCCTTTGCTGTGCAGAAACTTCTTAGTCTGATATAGTCCCACTTGTCTATTTTAGGGATTATTGCCTGTGCTTTGGGAATCTTATTGAAGAAGTCTTTGCCTACTCCAATGTCTCTCAGAGCCATTTGAAGTTTCTAAATGATCAGTAGAATACTATATTTATCAAAGAACTTAAAGTGAAAATTTCCATAGAAAAATAAATAGTAGAAAGGTAATGTTTAAATGATCATTGAAATGTTATTTTCTAATCCTCTTATAAAGTCTTCACTTGGTCACTTCATTTCTCCTTTTATAAAACTATAAAATTATTAATTGTATCAATATGTAATTTGGCATGCATCTACTTTTCTATAATCTGTTTATCTTTCCATGCTTATTTTAATTATTAAAAGCACAAAACAAAGACTGATCCCATTGCCTAGCAGTTGAGCAATGTAGTTCATCTTGCATCCTTAGTGATTCAGAGAGCCAGATTCCACATGGCCTACCACGCCGTTTGAATCCTACTCCAGTAGCTTGAGAAACACACTGGGCATATGTGTATGCATGCCTAACATCCTGATAGAATGGAGAAATGGAGGAAGGGATTGCAGTTTGACCCTGCTCCATTGGGGGTGCTTTTTTCCTCTCCCTCTCTGTCCCTCTGACTTTCTCTGGTGCGTGTACATGCCTTCTGGTAAATAAAAAATATATAAAAACATAATAATAATATTGGAATATTATGCAAGATCCATATTATCCAGTTAAAATATAAATTTTAAAACTTTAAAACAAATTTTATTCATGAGAGAGAGCATATGCACGCACACACACAAACGAGAGAGAGAGAGAGACAATCACCCTTGGCAGTAAATCTTTCATGCTATGATTCCCTTCCCATAGCCATCAAGCCTGTCAGCATCTTGAGCACATGTGCAACTGGCATGTTTTCAGCTCAACTTGGGATTCAGTCACAGTTGATCATGTGCCTTCCAATACTGCACTTTGGTATGCTACTCACTGTGCCACCAGAGCTGGACCTTACAAAAATAACTTTTAAGTGTTGGTGCTAGCATTTCTGCTTGCAGAAATTTATGTTCAAGAGATCAGTGAGTGCTGATTATATTTAATTTGTTAAATATATTATTATTTTTAACCTATATGGATAGTCCTCTACAATATTGTTATCATGAACTGGAGTTCTCAGTTTTGAGCAATGTAATTCATCACTAACATAAACAAAGAAAAAGAGTAGTTTTTATTTACCATAAAGATTTCTTCCATAGTCCAGCAGGAAATTGATGAAGATTTATTCTTTGCAAAGGATAAATAAAGGGTATCTAGACTGAGTATACATTGCAGAGCTGAATAGATATGATCTTGAATACAAGGAGTTAAATTGACTGACTGTTGAGATCCTAAGTCTTCTTCCCATAATAATGGCAGCCAGGATGATATCCACAAGACATACTTTGAAAACACTCTTTTGGAGAATCCACTTACCCAAGAAAAGAGACCTATTGATACAAACATTCCTACAGATAATTGACTTAAGAGGATCACCCTATGTTTAAGAATACAATATGAAGGGACAGTAGTTAGCATAATGGCTATGTCTCTGAACTCTCATGTAGCCAACTGTGGTTTGAGTTCCTGACCCAGTGGCTTAAACTCACACTGGGCACACGTGTGTGTGTGCCCAAGATCCCAAGAGGAGAATGGAGGAGAAGGGATTGCAGTGTGGCCATCCCCCCCGCCCCTGGGGACGATTTCTTGCTTTCTATCTCTCTGTCTCTCTCTCTCTGTTTTTCTGGTGAGCACATGTGCCCTATAGCAAAAACATCTCCAAAAAAAAAAGAATACAATATAAAAACACTATTTCTCTATATAGAATTCCAATCAGCTATTCAGTGCTTCACTCTTAAATATAAGCATGTCATGAACATTAAGAGGCATTTGGGAAAGGAAAGAGGTTGAGAGAATACAAGCAAAAGAAACATACAAAAACATCCCAAATAACCAAATTCATAGACACTGATACTGAATGGAGAAAGACACACACAAACACATGTGCAATAAGAACACATTGGATAAAAGCGAATCATTCAGGAAACAAAAATATAGGCTCTAGTAGTTGTGTTTTGAGCAATAAAGACAGATAAACAAAAAATTTCAAATAAGTTGTTGGAAGATGAAGTTGTATTTCAGAAAACAGAGTCAACCAACAATGAGAAGGAAAATAGAATAAGAAGATATAGCAGGGGCCAGTAAGTAGCATTGTGGTTAAGGCACTAGGCTCCTACATGACTGACTATAGTTCGAGTCCCAGACCTGGTGGCTTTCTTTCTCTCTCTGTCTCTCTCTGGTGAGCACATGTGCCCTATAGCAAATTAAAAATAAGAATAATAAATAAAATTAAATAAATAATTATTTAAGAAAGAAGATATAGGAATTAGGGATTAGTCCAAACTCCAGAGAGAGAGAACACAGAAAATAAAAGGAAGGAAATCATCAAAAATATTTTAGGGTAATTTTATCAGCATTAAAGTACATGAGTTTCTAGATTGCTAGAGCCTACCAAGTTTTAGTACTACATTCAAAAATGGAGTCATAACAGCAGTCACATTTAATATTTACTGAATACACATCTCATGCCAGTCATTATTCTAAACACTTTTTCATGTATTCACCCATTTTAATGTTCACAATACCCCAAAGAAGTTTGCATTATTATTCTCATTTTTAAATATGAGGCTAATGTATATATAAGACCCTGACACACCACTGTGATTTGTTCCCAGGGACTCTTAACTCCTGTTTGAAATTTTATTACACTGAAGACAAGATAAGAGTCTAAGAATGTTCAAAGACTTGAAAAAAGTCAAAGGTAAGTGCTTATAAGCATTTGGAGACTAGAAAAACACAATATTTTTTATTCAATTAAAAATATAATCAGAAGGTGACTGAACTTGAGAAGCAACATTGGAATCTAGAAAATACCTGAAGTGTGTCCTGAAAATTCTGAAGAAAAATAATCACCAATCTGGGATTCTAAATATGAATTTTTAGTGAAGTGAGAAGGTAAATAAATTTTCTCCTGGATATACGTTGTCTCTGAACATGACCTTTATGTGCACTCTTTTCAAGAAGCTTCTGGGTCCATCAAGTGGCATAGTGGTTAAGTTGCTGAACTCTCTCGGGGCCAAACATGGTTTGAGTTCCAGACTCAGTGACTTGAAACTTACTCTTGGTGAGTGTGTGTGTGTCCCCAAAATCCTGAGAGGAGATGGAGGGGAAGGGATTGCAGTGTGACCATCCCCCAGGGGGGTGGTTTCTTGCTTTCTGTGTCTCTGTATCTATCCCCAGCAAGTGCATGTACCCTATAACAACAACAAGAACAACAACAACAAAAAATTCCCCCAAAGAAAGAAAGAAACTACTAATGCATGGGTTCTACCAAGACACAGAAGATCAAGTATTTAGTTTAGAGTGGATACAAAATGAAGGTAAAAGGACACCCTCAGTGATATGAAGGGAATTTATAAAATGAGAGCTAACAGAAGACTTAGAAAGCAACCACCCCAGATCCTAAAAACAGAAGTCCTTAGCAAGACTTTAAGATAATTAATTGTGAATATATCTAATGTATTTAAATATACTAGGAAGAGCATTAAAAAGTGAGGAAGGACATTGACTGTCATGTCAGTAGTAGTACAGGAAATTAAGCAAATAAAAATCCAGTGTAATTATTAATTCCAAGGAAAATAGAAAGGTAGGCTTGAATTGAAATTTAGCTATAGTATACTACATGGCAAAGTTGTGACTAGCATAGAGAATACTATTCACAGTGATATAAACCACAAATATTGATCTCCACTGAGTTATTTTATATAACTACAATGGAAGACTAGACTAATGGAAATTCAGCATTTGTGTTTGGGGGAGATAGGAGGAAGAGGATTTGGATTTCATTTTCTTTAGTCAAAAATTTATTATACAATGTTTAAAGCTGAAAATAAGGAAATAAACATATAAACAATTTATTTTTGTATATATATATATATAAATACCAAAGGAATCAACCAAATAGTTGAAACTGAGATGTCACTGGGAAAGGAGATGACAGAGAATTGTCCTAAAAACAAACTTTAAAAACTAGTCAATATCCTAAACCATGTGCTTGATTAACTTTGGTTAATTTTGATTATGTGTTTTTTTTTTTAAGAGAGATTTTTGTAACAGGACATGTGCCCTTCCCAGAGAGAGACAGAGAGATGGAAAGTGAGAAATCATCCCTCCAGGGGGGATGGCCATGCCACAATCCGTTCTCTTCCATTTTCCTCTAGGAGTTTTGAGCATACATGCACACAAACCCAGCATGAGTTTCAAGCCAATGGATCTGGGACTCAAACCATGGTTGACTATGTGGAAATCCACAGACATAATCATTATGCCATCTGCTGATACCTAAATTTCTTTTTTAAGAGAGACTTCTGTTATAGGGCATGTGTGCTTGTCAGAAAGGCAGAGAGACAGAAAGTGAGAAATCACCCATCAGGGGGGTTAGCCACACTATAATTCCTTCTCCTCCATTCTCCTCTCGGGATTTTGGGCACACGTACACACACACCCAGCATGAGTTTCAAGTTGCTGGGTCCGGCACTTGAACTGTGGTCAGCTATATGGGAGTTCAGTGATGTAACCATTACATCATCTGCTAGTTCCAAATTTGATTAAGAAAAACTAAGGTAAACGTGCATTGATGATTTTTGTCAGATAGACTAGATATTGTAAGTCAATCTGAAATAAGTACTAAGTCTATTCAATATCAGTTATCTTTGGATATTATATCAATGGCAGACCAAAAATATGTGCAGAAATCTCGATTTGTTCATATACCTAGAGTATATGTATTGTAAAATTGTAGAAGTTCAGTTAACATCTCTTCTGAGCTGAATTCTTAGGAAGAGCTATAGGCACCGTTCTGGGGTGGAAAAAAAAAAAGGAGAAGAGGTCAATTCATCATCTTCACTTCGGTTAGAGCAAAACTTTGGAGAAGGTATAGATGCTGGGTTTCTGGCAGTAATATTTGTTAAAGGGACTCACTGAGTGAAATGTTAGAAAACACTATTTTTGGAGAATGGTCTTTGGTTTATAATCATATGAAGCCATTTCAAAGTGTGAGAACACTTTCATTTGTTGATTTGAAAGCCTAAGTATTGTACAAGCTCCTGATAATTCATCTGCCTTTTATTTTCTGTGCTCATTTATATTATTTTCCTTGCTAGTGCAAACTCCCTCCCACCTCCATCTGTTACATGGTTTAGTTCAAAAGGAGGTTTAAAAGAAAAGTTCCTTGAAAAGTGCTATTTCCTTCAAAATCTTCAATAGCCATTATTGGGCTTGCGGAGATCAGAAAATGTTGTGAGAAGTTTCAGATTTCACAGCCAACACTTTGAGAAAGATTAAGGCTTTCTCATAAAACAGAAAATACCATGCCATCAAAACAACTAGTGTTTGTGTGTGGCATATTAATCCCCACGTGGTTGAGCTAGCAGTGTGTGAAGACTATTTTAAGTTGTCACTTGCGTTTTTAGTACCACCTGAACTTGAGGCTTTCAAACAGTTTGCCTTTGCCAAAAAGGACTATAGTTCCTATTCGCTGTGAAGAAGCCTATTTATCAGTTTCAAGATACTTTGTTTTGTTGGTGTGCAAAAAGAATAAAGGAATTGTTTTCTTTTAAACAGACAAGTAATATTATGTAGTTCAGGGGTAACCCTGAAATAATAAAGTACTGTTGGGATCATAATATCTTCATCCCTCTCCCAAATTAAAGGAAAAGAAGCCACATGATGTGTTAGCTTTGGAAATAGAAGGCAATAGAAAATAGGATTATGCTAGGTAAAATTTTAGAGGATATTTGGTGCTTAAAATCTCATCTTTAGAAGTATGTTAGTAATAATGATATATTTATCTCTGTGCTTTAAGCAGCATAAAACTGAAAGGATCATCTAGAGGTAAATAAATAATTTGGGGGTTACTAAAGGGGACAGGGAGTAATGATGTTTAAGAGTATTTAGTGAAGATATAAAACATTACATTTATAAAGCAGAAGTTGATGGCAAATATACTTGAAAGTTCATTTTATATAGCCCTAATCAGTTTTTTAAGCAAAATTTTGTTTTATAGTTTACAGACTTTTATAAGAAGCATTAGTACATGTGTTATGTAGTATATACTTTCATTTATTGCTTGGCAGTTGAAGTAAATATAACACTCTGATCTTACTATTCAACGATGACACTACTAATAACCAGGTTGGTGCTCGAGCTGAAGGAAAAGTATTTGCAAAAATCATTCTAGGAAATTCTCTGAGGACAACATTTTGGATGTACTTGTAACTTTCACTCAATGAAAAGGCATTTGATAAGAACTTAATATGTACCAGAGCCTACTAGTTGTTAAGGTTTGTAGTCACAGTTCCTACTCATAAAATTTACAGATTTTTGTTGGGAATGTGTCACCCTGATTTTTGACCTTAAGGCGTGCTGGACATAAGAAGTTCTGTGTATGTGAACCATGGCAGAGGGGTAGGCAATATATATTTTGTGTTATTGGTGTTATACAAGGCCACAAAAATAAAGGTCATGCACTTTCTAAGCCTTGGCTTTACTTCAAACTTATATCTGAATCTTCATGGCCCTTTCAGCCTGGTGAGTCTTCTTGTAGATTGCTTCATTGTCCTATCTGGCATGTTCATCTTTTGTGTCTTTAGGAATCTTGATTTTCGGGTCCCATTTGAAAATGTTACATAATGGAACAGACATTTTTAGTACTTTCTAAGAAAAATTATGTCCTCAGCTTTGATTTTCATTTAACTCATTTGGGAAATGGAGTTTTAATCTAGAAGACTTGTTTTAGAGAGCTTAATGAACCCCTTCAATTATGAAAATATGAATTGGACAGCTTAAGGTTCTAGTTCAGCAGCATTAGTTTATTAATTCAGTTGCATTAAGTATTATTTGCATATCACTGTTTTGCCCCTGTTGATGAGATCCCATTTCCAATGTGTCCAATACTCACTTCATAAGCTTAAAGTTCTCTGCCATCCTTTGGGATAAAATACATCCCACCTAAATGTATGATCTTAGTCATATTCCATGGCCAGAGTGCCAAATTGATATTTTGCAACTTAGTTGAATTGAAAGCAAAAATTTACACATGAGAAAGCAGCTCAAACTGAATTGAGACTGCAAATCTAATTTGAGAAATGTTCCTTGTCTATGCTACTCTCATTTTCTTGATACTGAACTTCATCTCCCAAGTCTCAAAGTCCATTTTAGACTTTTACTTTATAATATACAACTCATTATAAGATGCAAAATCCTTTGCTTCAGTGAACAGCTTTTGAGTATCAATAAGGAATGTTAAAGGCAATTTTTATCAAGGAGGATTACCCAGGGAAGAGTCAGGAATAAATGAATAAAAACACCAAACAATAATATATATTGACCCTTCTGCAGAAGACAGAAGGTCTCAGAAGAGAAGGCAAGAACTCAGTGCAGAGAGACTAAAAATATTTTAAAAAGCCCTTATTTCTTGATGAGGAAAATCAAGGTCACACTGAAGATAATGTGACAAAGTATTCACTTCAAACTAAATAATCACTGTCAAAGAAGAGTGAAAAGTAGCTAGATAATTTTTCAAAGTTGTAAAAGTAAGCGGTCTTTTCCTTAATTCCTATAAATTATTTGTTAGGGACTAAAAAAAGACTAATTTTAGTTATAATCTACTATTGCAAATAATTCTTATGAAACTACAGGATCACTCTAAAGGGAATGATTTTTAGAAAATTATCAAGATTTGTTGGCAGCTTGCCAGCTATAATGTATGATTTTTTGGAGAGTTTTTTTTTCACTTCTTTTTCTTATTGGGCACGTGTGCTTGCCAGAAAGACAGAGAGAGACAGAGAGATAGAAAGCAAGAAATCACCTCCCCCCCCCCCAAGAGGGGATGGCCACGCTGCAATCCCTTCTCCTCCATTCTCCTCTTGGGATCTTGGGCACACATGCATACGAGCCTGACGTGAGTTTAAGCCACCCGGTCCGGTACTTGAACTGCTGTCGACTTCATGGGAGTCCAGCGACATAGTCATTACTCCAACTGCTGGTCCCTAATGTATAATTTTATAATGCTTATTGAATAAAGTGAATATCATAAAGTGCTGTGAACCTGAGTTTAGAAAGAAAAGAACAATATTTTCTTTTATCCTTTTTTTCCTCATATTTGTTTATTTATTGGCAGATATGTGTATTGAGAAAGGAGATAGTTTTGCTCACGTTGAGAAATAGGCAATGAATTAATACTATCCCCCCAAAATGGTATTTGTTCCAAAGGAGAGTATATCATTCTACAGAGTAATTTTGGTACTACTACATGAAACCAAAGTCTGATGGACCAAAAAATGTGAAAGATAGGTTGGAAAAAAAAACACCAATGAAAATAAAGGACTTGGGATCAGCAGATGGCGTAATGGTTATGTTTCTGGGCTCTCCCATAGCCAACTGTGGTTTGAGTTTTGAACACAGAGTCTTCAAACTCTGTGTTCAGGTGTGTGTGTGTGTGTGTGTGTGTGTGCACACACACACAAAATCCTGAGAGGGGAATGGAAGAGAAGAGATTGCAGAGTGGCCATTCCCTTTTGGGGGGTGATTTCTGAGTTTCTATTTCTCTCTCTCTTCTTTTTCTCTCTCTGGTGAGCACATGTACCCTATAGCAAAAATCTCTCTAAAAATAAATAAATAAAGGCTTCTTGGAGATACTGGAGCAGGGAAGGACTTTTTAAATAAGACCCCATAAAGTATAGGCAATGACCCCAAAAATAGACAAGTGGGACTACATCAGGTTAAACTAAAAACTTCTGAACAGCAAAAGAAACAATAACTAGTGTGAAACAGCAACCCTCAGAATGGGAGAATATATTTACAAACTATGCCTCAGATAAAGGACTGATAACCAGAATATACAGAGAACTCAAGCAGTTTATCTCCCTCACCACAAGGAAAGATCAGCTCAATTAAAAGATGGGCAATGAGCTTAACAGACAACTCTCTAAGGAAAACATATGAGCAGTCAAAAAATAAATGAAAAAATGCTCAACATTCTTTATCATAAAGGAGATGCAAATCAAAACCACAATGATATACCAGCTAAGATAAGTCAGAAAGCCTAAGATTACAAAAATTAAAAATTAGAGACTATCAAATGGCATAATTGTTACATCGCTGGACTCTCACATGGTCGACTGAGTTTTGAGTGGACGTAGCTGCTTAAAACTCATGATGGCCATGTATATAAGCCTACCCAAAATCCTGAGAGGAGAATGGAGGAGAGGGATTGCAGAGTGGCCATCCCCCCTTGGGGATGATTTCTTGCTTTGTGTCTCTTTGTCTCTCTGGTGAATGCATATGCCCTATAGCAAAAACCTCTCTAAAATAATTAAAAATAATATATGCTGGTGAGGCTGCAGTAAAGACAGAACACTCCTACAATATTGGTGGGAAGGTAAATTAGTACAGCCCCTGTGGAGAACAATATGGAGTTTCTTCATAAATTTTCAAATAGAAATACCATAAGGTCCAGTAATTCCTCCCTTAAGTATCTACCCAAAGGATAGGAATACACTGTCAAAAAAGTATTTGCACGTCAATGTTTATTGTGGCATTATTCATAGTTGCTAAGACATGGAATCAACCCGAATGTCCACAGATGAATGGCACATATATGCTATGGAATACTACTCAGCCATAAAAGGCAATAAACCTCTGGCATCTGATCAAAAGTGGAAAAATATGGAAGATTTACTGGTAAACAAAGCAAGCCAGACTACTAAAGAGAGGCATTGTATGTCCCCACTCAATATATACTGATTGTCTGCTCTTTATGGCAGAAACTGAAAGATTGGAAAATATAAAAGCAGTGGGAACAATTGTGAATACTAAAAACAGTATGGGAGAAGGGTAGGAAATGGGAGACAATGAGAGGAAGGGAATCAAGGGAAAAAGAAAGAAGGAAAATGTTTAAGGGACACAAAAATGGAAAATTATCTGTTGATAACATGTATGATAATATCTTTAACTTGACTAATATAAAATGTATTCATGCTGAGAATATTCATTTGGCATGATATGATATAATGACATACAGTGATTGAATGTATAAAAATAAGTAAATGAATAAAGAAAAGGACAACATAGAGTAGTCTGTCTTTGGATATATATTAAAAGGGGATGTTAAGCTGCTATTTTATTCATGTCATGCAACAGACAGATAACTTTTTAATCTTCCAGGTGGTTCATAATGTAACTTACTCCAACTTTAGGATTATTATTTTTTTTGGAGGGGAGAGGTTTTTGCTATAGGGCATGTGCACTCACCAAACAGAGACAGAGAGACAGAAAGCGAGAAATCACCCCCCCAGGGAGGATGGCCACATCGCAATCCCTTCTCTTCCATTCTCCTCTTGGGATCTTGGGCACGCATGCACAGCGTGAGTTTTAAGCCACCGGGTCCAGGACGCGAACTGAGGTCAATTACATGGGAGTCCAGCGACATAGCCATTATGCTAACTGCTGGTCTTAACTTTAGGATTATTGATTTACATTAAAGCTGCTTGAGGGTCAGCCCATAGCCTGTTCAGTAAGGCAGCTGGATTCCATGTGATCATCACATTGTTTGAGTCATACACCTGGGTGCTCAAAGAAACACATAGAACATGTCAGGTGAGTGTGTGCATGCCCAAAATCTAGAAGGGAAGAAGGAGATTGCAATGTAACCATTTCCCATAATGGAGTAGGTTTGGTTTCTCACTTTTCTCTCTATCTCAGTCTCTTTTTCTGTGTCCTCTGACATGTGTTCTCTGATAAATATAAAATAAAAATAAAAAATTTAGAATATTTATTTAATATATAATACTGTGTTACTTGAGTATTGTATTTTAAATGGCCACAAAGTGACATCACTAGTGTCTAAGTATGCTGGTTTTAGTTAGATCTCTACTCAATACTCTGCTTGCCCATAAACCATTATACAAAAACAATCTCTGATGGCTAATATGAATAGAGATTCCTGTTTTTATGGATGTGGAAAAAAATTATCTATTTTATGTGCATAGAGTATGTAGGAAATATGTTAAGAAATGCAACTTATTTGGAAAATAACTCCAAATAAATAAATTAAGAATTATTCAGGTCTCTAGCTAAAAGTAGAAGTCAAGTAATCCATACAGACATAAGCTTTAAATCACTTTTTTATTTAATTGGCTATAGGACAAGTTCCCTCCCTGGAGAGAGACAAAGACAGACCAAAAAACATGAGAAAGTATCCCCCAGAGGGAATGGCCATGCTGCAATCCCTTCTCCTCCTTTCCACTCTTCAGATTTTGAGCACACACAAGCACACAAGATCAGTGTGGTTTTCAAGCTGCCAGGTGTGGGACTTGAACTGTGAGGCTGGCCATGTGGAATATAGCAGCCTTAAGTACCATGCCATGGGCTGGCCCAAACTTAAATAATTTTTACTCATATAGCTTCCCAGAAATATTATTAATCCTAAATTTAGTTACATAGTCTAAAAGATATTACTTCCAATGGAAAGATATAATTAGGCTATACTTTCATGGATGACTTTCTTTCAGTGAAAAGAAAAAAATTATGTACCTTGAGACATAATGTTTAATATAAACCTAGAATATGGAGAATACATAAACAAAAAATACCAGAAAATAAATAAGATAATTTTTCTAAAAAGTTTTATCCTTGGTGGAGCAAATATTTCCTATGTGAATGTTGTAGGTATTTTTAGGTAGGATAAAAATTTTTATAGTTTAATAGTAAAAAGTGAAAGATTTGATGTTACGAGTTACCATAATTCTTTTTTAAATTTTATCTGTTTCACATATTGGGCTATTAATGACCAGTAGCTCCTTTGGGGAAGAGGCTTAATTAGATAACTGCTTAATAGCCAGGCAAACCTTTTAGTTGGGAAAGAAAATAGAATGATTTTGTCATCAAAGCACTGATCCAAAAGGGCAAGCAGAGTTTTAGGGAGAACAGAGTAGTTTGGGAATAAAGACACTAAGTATTTGTTCAAGGGCTGGAAAGAAGGAGAGCCACAAAGAGATAGAGTAATACCACAGGTCAATCTGAACTGTTTTACAATCTTGCTCAGTCCCAAAATGCCTATAAAACTATCTTTATATGGGTATTGAGAAAACAGTGGCAAAGACCTGTGAAATGATAAAAAGTAAAGAACTCCCCCAAAAAAGATTAAAATTGCATATGATAATTATAACTATTTTTGTAGAGTTTTTATTCCTGTGATGTACCATTTGTGACAACTACTGTTCTAATTTAGAGGTTATTATCACTAAAAAAATATGAGTAGTATTTAGTGACTTCCGGTTGTCTCATTTGCAGCACCACAGGCAACTGGCCAAAATTAGACTGAGGAAAGGGAAAAGAAAATATGTTTGATATACTCCTGAATGATTTTTTTGGTATATTTTATTACTGTTTTCTGATGAGGCTTATAATGTTTTTGCAAAAGGTGAAAATAAAATACTTAATCATAAATCATGTTTAAAACTTTATATAAATTTAATATTGAAGTATGTTTTATTTTCACAAGTGTAGAACAAAGGTGCTTGAGTAAATTAAATGATGTGTGGAAAATTTTATAGCTATAATTTATTATGTCTCTGATCTTAAAATGTAATGCTATTAAAAGATAGTTTTCATTCTTAACTTCTTAATTTTTACTTAGTGTAATAATCCCATCTTTTTATATATATAAAAAAAAGACTTTTTTCATTTTCCCCAAACACTTAAACTCTTCTAGGGAGTTAGGGGGTGGATGAAACTTAAAAGCCATGTATGTGTGTGCGCACACACATGTGTGTACGTATGTGTTTGACACATTGGAAATGTACCAGTGCCCATGTACACTGATTTAAAACATGAATTTGGGGAGAATTTTTTCTGTGAGAGCTCCTAGAAAAATTAAAAAAACAGAATTTGGGAAGAATCTAGTAGAAATTGTGATGGCATCAGAATCCTCTAATTGGTAGCAATTGACCTAATAAAATATATTTTGATTATTTATCCAAATAATGTGAAATAACTCTGCTGGAGAGACATTTGCACAAACATGTTTACTGCAGCATTATATACAATAGCTAAGACATGGAATCAAATGATTAATAGGAACAAAAATGCACGTAAACAAGAGTAATGGATTATGGAATGGTGGCATACCTCAATACTGTAAAAAAAGGCAGTTACCAATCTAATAAATACCTCCAATAAAAAAGAGAAAGAAAAGAAAACTAGTAGAAGGAATATGGACTATGCACAACATAATGTAATAGTCTATATTGAAGATAATTAATATTTATATCCTTGATTTGGTTATTACACACTGTATGCATGTTTTGAAAAAAACATATTGTACCGCAAAAATATGTGCAATGATTGTATGTAAATCAGAAATTATAATTATAAAAATATATTGTTTGCTTGTATTGTCTTGAAATTCAAAGTTTAAGCTTTATTCAAAGAATTTGGTCTAACCCACAAGTTATCATCAATTTACTTATTCTTTGAACTCAGTAACATATTCCAGATATCACTCATATTTTCTTGGTTTAAATATATCTAGAAGAAAATTTAGAAAGAATTATGATGAGGACTTTCTATCATTTTTAATAGTAATAAAATTTTAGACCTTAGGAAACACAAATATTTTCTAATTCTGACAGTTTCCCTTTTCTAGGAAAATATTGCTTGAGTATACTATGCTATATTGTAACTGTAAAGAAATCTTCTTAGGTATAATCTCTTCTAACGCAGGAAACTTGACAAATGTGTGGTATTGGCAATAAGTTTTTTTTTTTTTTTAATAATAGTTTTGAGCCTGAATTTGGGCATCTTTTGTTTAGTCATCTTTCTTTATAGTTCTAGTGATGTTTCCTCTTAGTTTTTAAAAATGTATTGATTTAGTTCTTGGTCACCTATATGCAGCTATGAAAATAGGGGAAAATCACATTGATCCTATTTGAACGTATCCCAATATTCCTGATTGCCGGGGTCCAGCCTTGGCGGAGGTGGGTTGACTCATTGGAGGTGGTGCAGGAAAAGAAGACTAAGGTCTCGGTGGCATTTTTGTGCACGTCCTCAGTCAGACACCCTCAGAGATTGCTCTCTGAAGAGTGACACCTGCCAGGAATTATCATGCCTTTTTATTGAAAATGCGATACATGCAAGTAAATGGGTGAGGGGCTACGTGTTCTAATTATCAGTTCAATAGGGATCATAGGTTCCATTCAGGGTTGGATTAAGGGTGGGTCTATTGCAGTTCCGCAACTGTTCATTTGATGTAGGCGGGTCCTCATGGAATGCAGTTTCAGGAAAGCAGCTCCAGGAAGCAGAGATAATTATCAGCTGATGTGGTGGCAGCCATCTTGTGATTACTGAGCACGATGCTGAGGAAAGAAAATCTCACTTATAAATATATATGTGCTTATGGCTCTCAATAAAGAATGATACTTATAAAGTTTTATAGGGATCTAAAAATTTAAGGAATCCTAATATATTTATCTATTTCACTTGGTGAAGGCAGGGGTGTCCTGGGCCAGTTCCAGCCTAATCCTATTTTATGTAAAGAAAAGATTATTTTTAAGCTTATGTTAAATGTATCTTGAAGGGCCTTCTAAAGGTCAAGAAGATTTCCGCCTAGATAGAACTTCAGCACACACTCTATTGTGACTGCAGGGATGAAGCATTGTAATTAACAGTAGGTGATTAGGGCAAAGGGGAGTGGTTGGGAGATTTTTGGGAAATCTTATCATATACTCAAGAGAGCTATATAATTATTTTATAGTAGTTTATCAGGGACCCAGAGGGGGGTTGCTTCCCAATGAGGCTACCGCAGTCTCAGGAGCATACAACAAGCAACCTTGCCAGCATGTTGGGTCAACCCAAGCTTTGCTCATAGGTCGGGGAAGAGGGGAGCGTACAACAGTGTCCTTGCCAACATGCTGATTCGACCTAAGCTTTGCTCATAAGGTCAAAGGCTCAAAACAGATCCTGGGGCCCTGCCGGGTCAGACTCCTCCACCTGATCAAAGATCTAATTGAGCCCTTGTAATTAAATGAACTAAGGAAAGTAGCATGTGCTAATGAGACTTTGTCAAATACAAAATTCTTGAAACTATTTCAGAATATACAGGGGTCTTCAAAAAGTTCAAGGGAAATGCATGTTATGAAGAAACTATATACATGGATTTTAAAATCTTTTTGTACCAAAATAAACTTGTGCTTTAAATTCTGTTTTTCTTAAAATTTTTGAAGTCCCATCATACCTTAGAAATATAGGTTCATAGCACTATAGATCATAGGAAATTTAGTTCATAGAAGGATAAATGAAACTAAACCTTGTTTATAATATGGTCCAAGAACCCTATTTATTGATAAAGAAACTAAGTACCAGAGAAATTAAAGAACTTGTCCAAGGGGAATAATATAGGTAGAATTGTAACTAGAACCAAAATATTATATTACCTATGTTTCTCTCTGCTATGTCTTAGAGCTTGAAGGTTAAATGAAAAATAAAAAACTGGACTCTTCCTAGTAAAAAATGTGTAATCCTTAATATTTAGATGTCATTTTGTTCTAATAGCTAATAATTGAATATATGTAAAGATTCAAATATTAATATAACTGAGAATCCCAAGGAATTAGAATCACAGTAAAAATTAAGACTTGCACAGATAAGGAAAAAAATAGTTAATTACAGTGGATATGAAAAATTATTTCCTTCAAATAGTTGGTTTAGTTTTTCCTTGTGTTGCTTTTTGGAAATAGAATAAGAACAGCTTTTTAGGAACCAGTATATGGCATAATGGTTATGTTACTGGACTCCTGCATAGTCGACTGCAGTTCAAGTTCTGAACCCAGTAGTTTAAAACTCATGTCAGGAGCACGTGTTGTGTGCATACCCAAAATCCTAAAAGGAGAATGGAGAAGAAGGGATTGTAGCATGGCCATCCCCCTGGGATTGATATCTTGCTTTCTGTCACTCTATCTCTCTCATGCTGGGGAGTGCACATGCCCTTTAGCAAAAATCTTTCTCAAAACAAACAAACAAACAAACAAACACAAAGAACAGCTTTCTAAAATTGTTTTTATTTTTTCACATATTTTCTTAATAATAATGAAAAATCAGGCTAAGGGTGAAGCTAAAATGTTTTTAGAGTATTTTTAAAATTACTTCTCCATTAACCCTTTAAAATAAACCCCATCTTCAAAGAATCCCCAGTATGTTCCCATCATTCCATTACAAGGATCCTCAAAAAGTTTGTGGAGAAATGAAATTAAAGTCTATTTGGTACAAAAAAAAATTTAAATCCATGCGTATATTTTTTATAATACACATTTCCCATCAACTTTTTGAAGGGCCCTTGCACAAACCTTTTAACTTTGTTAGAGATCATTCATAAAATGTGACATTTAAACATGATTTTCTAGGTTTATGTGAAATATGAAAATATGCCTAATTATAGTTTAAACTTAGAGAACCATTCCTGGTTTGGTTCTCATATCTATGTTCAGTTTAATAGGTTTACATGTCTGTTCTTTACCTATTTTGAATGACAAGATATTAATGAAATGCATGTATAATATATAATTGATAGAATAAGTTTAAAGTCTCACTTTTCAAAATCTACTTTCAAGAAAAGTTGCCTATATTTCATGTTACTGTACTTATTGTCACTATGTACATCTTACTTTGAGTATTCCTTATAAAAGACGAACCAATGTTCTGAATGCCTAGTATTTTTTTAAAGTAATTATTTTATTATTTATTTATTTTTAATTTGACCAGTGAGAGAGAGAGAGAGAGGAGAGGAGAGAGAGAGAGCAAGCCATCAAGTCCAGGACTTGAACCATGGTCCGCCATGTGGGAGTCCAGTGCCCTTAACCACCATGCCATCTGCCGGCCCCCTGAATGCCTTCTATTCTAAGCATGAAGTACTGGTACTGTGATAATAGGTTTATGACATTAGACTAACAGTTCTGATCATAACCTGAAGTTAAATTTTTAAAAAATAGATCTTTGAAAAAGCTAAGTACAGAAAAATTCAATGAGTTAGATTCTAGTTGAGGGAAGTATTCCTGTAATTAGATGTCTTTAGATGTCATTAAACTGGTCCCTTGGAATTTATCTAACTCACAGTAAATTCCCAAGACTGTTGCACTTAAACTTATTGACTGCCTCAAAAAAAAAAAAAATGGTAATCTATACATCTAAGGTTTTGTTATCAGCCATTATGGTTAAACTACTGAAAGTAAATGAATAGTCTAAGCTTGCTTGTTGGTTTGTTCAAAGTATATTAAAATCATTCACTCAAATTATTTCAAATGTTTTCTTCTTGATCACCTCTCTTATAGTGCTAACTTAAATTTCATTAAAATAATTATGAAAATAGACATGTTAGTAACTTATCTTTTTATTTTGTTTCTAGTGGACATTATATACCTTTTATCTTTCTGAGATTTTTCTGGGGCAGCTAAGTAGGCAATAACTAATGATCGAATTCTGAATAAATTCTCAGCATGAAGCCAATATTAAAAAGATATTTTTCAGCTACAACTTGGCACTCTCAATAAAGGATTAATGTTAATGATGGTGCAAAAGAGAAAAGCAAAAGCAACGTATTAATTTTTTATAGGGACTGAGCCTTCTCTTTTCCCCATCAGCCACAACATTATGGAAATCAAATGACTGTTTCTCCCTTCAATTTTATTTTTAAATTAACAGTTTTATATTTAAGAGCAATCTTAGTTTTACAGAAAAATTGAGCATAGTGTTCAGATAAAGTTTCTATATATTTCTTCACACCACCTCCTGTTGAGTTATCCTATTATTTATTTTTTTTTTTGGAGAGTTTTTTGCTATAGGGCACATGCACTCACCAGATAGACAGAGAGAGACAGAGAGACAGAAAGTGAGAAATCACCCCCCAGGGAGATGGCCACGCCACAATCCCTTCTCCTCCATTCTCCTCTAGGGATCTTGGGCATGCACACACATGCGCCCGGTGTGAGTTTTAAGCCACCAGGTCCAGGATGCGAACCACGGTCAACTACATGGGAGTCCAGCGACATAGCCATTATGCTAACTGCTGTTCCCTATCCTATTATTGACATCTTACATTGATGTGGTACATTTGTTACAATTGATGAACCAGTATTGATACTACTTGGCCAACATCTCCCCAAACCCTACATTCCACTCATCTCTGGTAACCACTATTGAATTCTCTACTTTCCTGAGTTCAACATTTTTAGATTTCACTTATATGTGAGATTGTACAGTATTTCTCTTTCTGTGTCTGGTTTATTTCACTTAACATAATAATGGTAATTGTTTATCACCGATGTATTTAGTTTCAATATAGGGTGTGTGAGCTCACTGGAGAGAGACAGTGAGAGAGAGAGAGAGAGGTAAGAAATCACCCCCCAGGGAGATGGCCATGCCACAATCCCTTCTCCATTCTCTTCTAGAGATTTTGAACACAGGTACACATGTGCCTGGAGTGTATTACAAGCCACTGGGTCCAGGACTCAAACTGCAAAGTCGGCCTTATGGTATCCAACTATCTTAACCTCAATGCCAGCTGTTGGCCCCCATTGACTTTTATTTTTACATTTATTTATTTATCCTATGGGTGAGACAGATAAAGAGACAGAGAGCCAGGCACTGCAAACCGACCACTCATACCATGATCTACTCCCAGCTTTAACCAGCCCTGGATCATGGGCACACATGCTCCTGGTATATTCATGGAGGTCTAGACCCATACCTAGAATCTTCTCAAATGGATAAGTCTTGTAGAGCATTATGTTACTTCTGTGCCACTGTCTGGTCTCCTGTGAAAATAACAGTTGACTTGTTTTATATTAACTTTGTACCTTATAACCTGGCTACAATTGTTTATTAGTACCAGGATTATTTTGGGGGTAGGCTGGAGGGGTCAATTATTTCGGATTTTTGATAAAGATCATCATGTTATCTGTAGACCATGACATTTTTATTTTTACTTTATAATGAACATGTATTTTATTTTATTTTCTAGTCTTATTGCATTAGCTAGGAATTCTAAGATTATGTTAAATAATAGTGGTGGGAAGAGACATTCTTAACTTATTCCTGATCTTGAAGGGAATGCGTTTACAGAGGAGAAGGGATTGCAGCGTGGCCATCCCCTCTGTGGGGTGATTTCTCACTTTCTATCTCTGTATCTCTCTCTATCTGTCTGGCGAGTACACATGCCCTATAGCAAAAACCTCTCAAAAAAAATCTTATAATTAAATTTCTTTATAAAATACTGCAACAGAGTATACTAATAGATATTTGAATGTGAAATCAATTTTTCATAGTGGTTCTATATCCTACTTTATCATGGTATATAATTTCTGATACTTTTTTGCATTTTATTACCTAATACTTGTTTGGAATTTTTTCACCAATGTCCATTCAAATATTGGTCTATAGTTTTTCTTTCTTACTAGATTTGTGTCTGGCTTGAGATATAGGCTAATAATGACATCTTTGAATGAGTTAGGAAGTGTTCTCTTTTTATCTGTTTTCTGGAAGAGATTATAGAAAAATTACATCTATTTTTCCTTAAATATTTTCTAAAATTTACCATTGTAACCATCTAGGCATAATGCCTCCCGTTAAGAAAAATTATTACTTTTGATTAAATGTATCTAATATATAATATAAATGTATTCAGATTATTTCTCCTTAATGAGCTTTAGTACATGTGCCTTTCCATGAGTTGGTCTATTTCATCTAAGTTATAAAATTTATAGGTACAAAGATATTCATGATATTTCTTCTTTTTTTTGGTAAGGTTTTGTTTATAGGGCACATGAATTAATTAGACAGAGAGAGAAAGAGAGAGAAATGTGAGAGAGAAAGTGAGAACTCATTCCCCAGGGAGTATGATCATGCTGCAGTCCTTTCTCCTCCGGTCTCATCTTGGGATTTTGGGCATGCATATACATAGGCCCAGTGTGAATTTCAAGCCACCAGGTCTGGAACTTGAACTATGGTCAGTCATGTGGGATTCCAGCACCTTAACCGCTACATCACATGTTGGTCCCAGATGTTCACAACGTTTTTTAATTATCATAGTAATATCCATGGGTTGAGTAGTGAATGCTCATTTTTAGTGCATGATATTAGTAAGTTGCGTCTTCTCTCTTTTTTTTTCTTAGTTACACCAGATAAATATTTACCAAATTTATTGATCTTGTCAAAGAGTTAGCTTTTTTTTTTGCCTTTTTCTTAAAGATTTTTGCTCTAGGACATGTGTGCTCGCCAGATGGCCACTCCAAAATCCCTTCTCCTACATTCTTCTCTAGGGATTTTCGGTACACATGCACATGCACCCAGCATGAATTTCAAGTAGCCAGGTCTGAGACTCAAACCATGGTCGGCCACATGGAAGTCCAGCTCCTCAAACACTATGCCACCTGTGGGTCCCCAGTTTTGGGTTTTGTTGATTTTTTTTATTTTTTGGTGATAATGTTTATTGTATTCCTATTTTCAATTCCATTGATTTCTGCTCTGATTTTTCTTATTTCTTCCTTCTGCTTCCTTTGGTTTTAATTTGTGCTCTTTTTTGTGTTTCTTATGGTGGAAGCTGGAATGTTAATTTTAGATTTTGGAAATTGTGTATATTATGGATCTCATTTTAATATATGCAATTAACAGTATAAACTTGCCTCTAAGCATTACTGTTGTTGTACCCCACAAATTTTGACAGAATTTACATTTTAATTTAGTTCAAAATGTTTTTAAAGTTTTTTCTTTATTTTATGAAAGTGAGAGAGAAAAGACTGGCACCCTTACCAGGGTCTTCATGTTGCCAGTTCAGGTCATGGGAATATATTCACATATTTAGTGTGTATAGGGAGAACTTGGGTCATGAACTCAGGACCTTCTTATGAGGACCCAGCATTGCAGAACATTGTATTACTACTGTACCAATACCTGGACCTCAATGTATATTTTAAAATTTGTCTTCAATTTTTATTGACTTATGTGTTATTAAAATGTGTCTTGCTTAATTTACAAAATGTTATTTTCCAACTACCTTTCTCTTCTTGATTTGTAGTTTAATTCTTTTGTGATTTGATAGCTTACTTTGTATGATATATATCCTTTTAAAATTGTTAAGCTACGTTTTATGGTCTAAATGTGATCTATCTTGAATAATATTCCTTGGAAGCTCAAGCAAACAAGTATTGTGCTATTATTGAATGAAGTACTACATAAACGTCTGTCACATCAAATTGCTTTATGGTATTGTTCACTTTAACCATATCCTTACTGATTTTCTGCCTGTTAGACCTGTCAATAAAGGGATTCTGAAGTCTTCAACTACAATAGTGGATTGGACTGTTTCTCCTTGCACTTGTAGCAATTTTACTTCACATATATTAAGGCTCTGTTGTTAAGTACACATACATTCAAGATTTTTACATTCTTTTGTAATATAGCACATGGTTATTAAAAAATTAGCATAATAATATATTATACAATGTCACCAAATTTGTGACCTAGTGTTTTTTAAAGAATTATTTTTAAATTTTATTTATTCATTCATGTATTGTTATTTGAACAGAGAGAGAGAGAGAAAGCTGGTGACTTAGTTTTAAAAACTTATTTAAAATTATTTTTAATCTCTTAAAAAGCTGCAAAAATTGTATGCTGGGTTTCTATGTACCTTTCACTTGGCTAACAATTTAAATAAGCATGATACATTAAGAAGAAATAGGAGATTAACATTGATTATTACTAGTACATAATCTACAAGCCTTATTCAAATTTTACACATCATCCAACTAATGTTCTATTTCTGGTCTAGGATGCAATCCAGGATCCTAAATTACATTTTTTTCCTTCTTATTTTTAAGCTGTAGGTTTACTTTGGGACGCAATTTTTTTTTTTTTTTTTTAATTTGCCTAGAAGACAGGTTCATTTACATTTTCATTTGTCAGACAAAGAGAGGGAGTGAGGAAAAGAAAACACCCTCCCATCTCCATTGGAATGTGATCATGCCACAATCCCTTTCTTCCATTTGTTGTTTCCATCAAGATTTTGGGCATGCTTGTACACTAACCCAGCATGTTATATAAGCTGCTGGGGCAGAAATTTGAACCACAGTTGGCCATGTGGGATTCAGTTCCCAATGCATAACACTTAACCATTACCCTATAGGGCAAGTCCATGAATTGCAATATTTAAAATGTCTCCATTGTTTCCTTTTCTCTGGGTGCTATAGTTCAATAATTTTGTTTCCTTCAAAATTCATGTTGAAATTTAATTCCTAGTGCAATGGTTTTAAGAGATATGGCCTTCAGGAAGTGATTGAGTATGAGGGTTCTTCCCCTATGAATGGGATCAAATACCCTTGTAAATTGATTTGGTGGCAGTATTATCCCTTTCTGCCCCTTCTGTCCCTTCTACCACATTAGAACACAGCATCTCTCCCTTCCAGAGAATGCTGTGACAACTCACAATTTTGGAAGCAGAGAGGAATCCTTTACCAGGTACCAATTCTGCTGGTGCCTTGATCTTGAACTCAGTCCCCAGAACCGTGAGATATAAAATGTTACCGTTTATAAGTTAGGCAGTCTGTTATTTTGTTATATTATAGAAGCACAAATAAACTGAAACATTAGGATAGGCTTTGACAATTTGAAAAGTATTGACCAAGTGTTTTGTAGAATATTCTGTTTGTGGCTAGCTGGTGGCATGGTGGTTAAGGCAGCTGAATCCAACATAGCTGACTGTACAGTTTGAGTCCAGGATCTAGTGACTTGAAAAAGATGCTCAGCACATACACATGCATGCTCAAAATCAAATCCTGATGTGAGAAGTGGAGAAAGAAATCTGGTGTGGCCATCCCCGACAGGGGCTGCTTTCTCACTTTTCTTCGTTTTTTTTTTTTTTTTTTTTTTTTTTTTTTTTTTTTTCTGTCTCTCTCTGGTTCTCACACATACCCTCCAGCAAAAAATTAAAAAAAAAAATCCCTCAGTTTAGTTTTGTTTGAGGCATTTTCATAATTAGATTGATGTTACACACTGTTGGCAGACATACAGATGTATTTTGCAGTATCAAAATAAGTTGTAAAGTCTGCCCAAACAAGTTATTATTGGAAATATTAACTTATTTAATAAAAGTAGTTTCTTCCAGTATTATTTACATCAAAGTTACTTCTTTACCCTCATAATTAACAAATATCTTTTAAAAGGATACCTTGAGAAATATAAATATCCCTTTTATTATAATACATTTTGCCAATTTAACATCCATAGGTGATTATTGCCTGTATAAATCAATACTGTGATGTTGGCTGAAATAATTGTGATTTCCTATTTTCATGTCTGACACTCTTCATAAAATTTTGCTATGGGGCATGTGCACTCATGAGAGACAGACAGATAGAGAGAGAGAAGGAAAGTGAGAGAGAGCTCCCCACGGGGGTTGATCATGCCACAATCTCTTCTTCTTATCTTGTCTTAGGAATTTGGGTGTATATCATAAGATATTCCAGGTATATCATGTACTTTCTCTGTATTAATCTTGGAATTAACCATTTCTACTAAAGTCATTGTTTGTTGGAGGAGTACTTAGAATGCTATGCTAAGTGTTCTCATTATTATTGTATGTCATTATTAGACCTCTAAATGAACAGAGATAACACATACAACTGTGTCTATCATCTATCTATGTCTATCTATCTACATAAAACTAATGTTAGCCATGTATATCTACTTAAACTAGAACTAAAGGTAGCCATATATAGAATTTAAAGGACATCATGGTAATGATGCTTTACCAACTATAGAATATTTTAGAGAGATATAAATAATATAATATAAAATATAATATAATAATCAAATTCTGAACCTCAAAAGTTAAATAGTTCAACATTTAAAAAATTCACTGAAGAGTGTCAGCAGTAGAGTCTGGGTGAGAGAAGAAAAAAGTAAACAAAACTGAAGACAGGAATTTTTGAGTATATACACTCTGAAAAGTAGAAATAATATTTTGGGGAAAGAAGTCTCAGTGAAGTGTGTATCACTCTCAAGTATACCAACATACATAAAATGGGAATTCCAGGATGAGAATTTAAGGGAGAAAAGGGAAGAAGAAATAATGTATGAAAACTCTCAAATTTTATTAAAACATTAATTACACATTTAAGTATCTCAGTGAGCTCAAGATAGAAATAACTCACAGAGATTCAAACCCAGCCATAACAAAATCAAACTGCCAAAAAACAAAAATAAAATATTTTCTTTGTGAAAAACTCTGCTAAAAAGATGAGAAAACTAGAATGTAAGAAAATATTTTAAATCCCATAGTTGACGTAGGACTATCATTACACACATACATATATATGATTTTTATATATGTATAATATTAATTTTTACATTAATTACACAATTAATTACACAAAACTCAATCATTGAAAAACAAGTGATCCAAGACCAGCCAGTGACATGTGGCATGGAGATTAATTTGGCTGGATTCCACATGGTTGACTCTGCAATTTGAGTCCCAGACTCAGTGGTTTGAAAAATATACTGGACGTGTATGCATGCATGCTCAAAATCCTAAGAGGAAACTGGAGGAAAGGCATCCTAGGAGGCTCTTTCTTGCTCTCTCTCACTCACTCTCTTCCCTTTCCAGTGAGTGCATGAGCCCTGTAACAAGCGTTGTTTTTTTGAAATGAAGAACAAACAAAAATAGCAAACAATTCAATTAAAACATAAGAAAAAGACATGAACAGACATTTCACCAAAATAGATATGCAAATGGCTTATTAGCACATGGAATGTTGTTCACCAAAATTAATCAGTTTGGAAATTCAAATTAAAACCACTCTTAGATGCCACCACACCCTTATTTGAATGAACTAAAAAATAGTAACAACACTATACACTGGCAAGGATGTGTAAAAGTGGAGGAATCATTATGCATTGCTAGTAGCGATGTAAAATGTTATAATGACTCTGGAAAACAGTTTGACAGGTCCTTTAAAAAGTAAACATCAACTATCATATAAACCAGCAATGAAGTCCTAAACATGTATCCCAGGAAATCTCAGGCATATGTTCACACAAATCCCATATATGAATGTTTATAGCAGTCTTATTCATAATAGCCTAAAACTAGAAACAACCCAGATGTCTTTCAATAAGTAATGTTATTTATTTTTATTTTTTTGGAGAGGTTTTTGCTATAGGGCGTGTGTGCTTGCCAGACAGACAGAGAGAGACAGAGAGACAGAAAGCAAGAAATCATCCCCCCAGGGGGAATGGCCATGCTGCAATCCCTTCTCCTCTGTTCTCTCCAGATCTTGGGCATGCACGCACATGCGCCCAGTGTGAGTTTAAGCCACCAGGTCCAGGACTGGAACCGCGGTCGGCTACATGGGAGTCCAGCAACATAGCCATTATGCTAACTGCTGGTCCCAGTAATGTTATTTTTTTTTAAAAAAAAGGCTATGATATATTTATTTTATGCTGTTATAGGCTGAATTGTGTCCCCTCAGACGTTCGTATGTTGAAGGTTTAATCTTCCAGCAACTCAGAATATGCATAAATAGAGGATTTTTGTTTGTTTGTTGTTTAGAGAGATTTTTCTATAAGAAGAGAGTTAATGTTACAGTTCAAGTATGAAGGTATTCCGGAGGCAGAATTTCCTCTTCCTGTGAAAACTGTATTGGTGTGTGTGTGTGTGTGTGTGTGTGTGTGTGTGTTTGTGTATTAATTTTTGTGAGAGGTTTTTGCTATAGGGTGCATGCGCTCGCCAGACAGACAGAGAGAGACAGAGAGACAGAAAGCGAGAAATCACCCCCCAGGGGGGATGGTCACGCCGCAATCCCTTCTCCTCCATTCTCCTCTAGGGATATTGGGCACGCACACACATGCGCCTGGCATGAGTTTTAAGCCACCGGGTCCGGGACACGAACCTCTGTCGAGTACGTGGGAGTCCAGCGACATAGCCATTACGCTAACTGCTGGTTCCCTTTTTGTATTATTTGATTTGATTCATATTATCATTTGATGAGACCCACCCACATTATGGAGGATGACCTGTTTTATTGAAAATACTGATTTAAATATTAATTGTTACTGGTTTAAATGTTATATGTTGCACCCAAGATGCAGACCAGTTGGAGAGTTGGAGAAGAAACTGTGGTGGGATGAGACCCTGTTGAGGGTGCCTCTCTGCATCTGTCTCTCTTCTGTGCTCTTATTACCTAAAATCATAAGTTCACAGAAACATTTAGATTTGGTTTTGACCAACAATCTGGGTAATGTGGCCTTGCCAAGTTGTCACATAAAATTAAGTATCAAAATCAACCCTTTGTCAACTTAGTAACTATACATGTCCCCTTAAACCATACTTAATATTCAAAGGAACACTAAGGGGTTCATGCTTCCAACTAATATGACACAATTATGCTAGGTACAATTTAAATACATTTAGCCTTTACCAAGAAGAGAATGCAAATTATTGGGTAATATTCTTCTTCTTGATATCTTGGGACTTAAATACTATGATGTAAAATAAATTTTAATAACATAAGGGGATAAAAAGTGGAAAACAATTAGTATTCAATATCTTTTAGGTCATAGGGAATGCCATGACATATTGTTCTATGCAAAAATGTGTCATGACTTTTCCGATGACTCAATATTTATACACAGTGATATAGTTATAACATAAAAGCAATACTCATGACAATTGCAATCCTCTATTCTGTAAATGGACACATGATTGTAGCTGGCATTTATAACTACTTTTTTCTACTACCAACTTTATATTCCCTTGACCCTCAACTATCACCTCAGGTGGTCATATTTCCTTACCTGGTAGGATGACTCTAATTTTATTGCTCAAGGGTGTGGGTTATTAATAATTTTGCCTCAACTGGGTCCTTGTAGTTTTCCATTTACTTAATCACAGAGCACAATATTACTGAGACACTTTAAGAAATCTCCTATATTTTGTTAACAATCTTCTTTACCTCCACTGAGGAGTAGCAGTCCAATTCCCCATTGATATTCAGGATCAGTCACCACAGACAGCACTGTAACAAGCTCCTTTACCTGTTGATTCAGAGGCATGAAGAATTCAAAGTGGCTGAGTAGCAGTCTTAATGGAATCATTGCTGTTTCTTCTTGTAGAAACATTCTTTCCTTTGGAGCTAAGACCTATAGGTCAGCAAAGTATAGGTCATGGGACTAAAAATTGAAATTTTCAGGCCTAGCTTTGGTGAAGCAGGCAGTAGCGTACTGATCTGCAGTGCAGAAAGCTGCATAGCCTACCACAGGTTTGAATTCCAAGTTGACCTGAAACATGCCAATTGTGTATGAACCCAAGATCCTGACGAGTTGGAGGGCTGGAAGAAGGGGACCATGGTATGATAAACCCTGTTGAGGGTGCCCCCACTCATCTCTCTCTTACATGCTCTTTCTCTCAAAAGAAACTCTAAAAATTTTAAGAAATTAAAAAATTTGCTGGTGGATCACTACAGGTAATAGTAAATGGTGCTGGGACCAGCAGTTGGTGAAATGGCTATGTCGCTGGACTCCCATCTAGTCGACCATGGTTTGGATCCCAGACTCGGTGGCTTAAACTCACGTTGGGCACTTATGCATGTGTGCCCAAGGTCCCGAGAGGAGAACGGAGGAGAAGGGATTGTGGCGTGGTCATTGCCCCCAGGGGGTGATTTCTCGCTTTCCATCTCTCTTTCTGGCAAATACATGTGCCCTATAGCAAAAATCTTCCTTCCCCCCAAAAAAATAGTAAATGATGTCATTCTCATTTTCACCTTTTGATTTCTGCACTCTGGAAATGGAGAAACAGCACTATACATTGGGTGCTGATTCAAAGGTTACAATATCTTGGAGAATCTGGCCCCAAACCTACATGATATTGCTACCAAGCTTGCATTGTAATTGTATCTTCAAAAAGTCATTTGTGAAGATACATTTTAGGTGTCAGCTTGACTGGATTAAAAAATATCAAGAGAACAGATAAAGCATTATTTCTGGGTATGCCCATGGGAGTGTTTTCATAAGTGATTGACATTTAAATTAGTAGACTGAGTGGGAAATTATCTGCCCTTACCAAGGTAGGCTGACATCATCCATTCTGTTGAGAGCTAAAGACAAAAATATAAAACAGAGGAAAGGCAAATTTCTCTCTTTTTTGGAGCTTGGACATCCATCTTCCTCAGTCCTCAGACATCCAATCTCCAAGTTCCTGGATCTTCAGACTCTGGATCTTACATACTAACAGCCTTGGATTGAAAATTATACCCTTGATTCTGTGGTTCTCAGGCTGTTGGACTCGGATTGATCATGTCACTGTCTTCTCTGGCTTTCTAGTTAGCATAAATTGAGATCTCTCAGATTTTATAATGACAAAAATCATTCCCCATAATAAATATTTTCTTACCCATCCATTCATCCATCCATCCATTAATCTATATATATCCTATTGGTTCTTTTTCTCTGGAGAACCTTAAACACCATTCCACACTTAATGGGATAATGGGGAACATAAGATTAGTGAATTCATTCACCCAAGATCCACTCCTGCACTTAATTTGCTGAAATGAATTCCCTAATTAGAAGCAGTATTGTATGGAATGCTATGATGTCATGTTAAGTCCAGAGATAGTAGTTTTGTCAGGAGCATTGTTTACAGTGAAGGTAAATTAATAACCAGTAAGTACAAAACAATGACCAGTTCATGATTGAAGCAATCTAATGTAATCACTACCTATGAGGTTTATTACCCTGGGAAATCAGTGCTGCCATTTTGGGCACTCACTGTTGATGTCTGAAAGTCAGATTCTTCTGATTACTGATTTGACTCTGCTATCCATTTTTGTAGTCATACCTGCTTTTAAAATATTTTAATATTATTATTAAGGTTTTCTTTTCAAAAAAAGATTTTTTATTTATAAAAGTTCAGTTTCAGAACATAGGTAGTGTGAAACTCATCTTACACGGGCACATTTTAGTAGACTGGCTTTCTCATTCTTGGTAAAGAAGCTTCTCTAATTGATGATTGATATTTTGCAGATGGTATTTGGCTCCTAAGAGAGTTCTTTCTTGCTTTAAATAATAATGCTGGAAGGCTGGATGAATCATATGTTTCCTTTACGTTTGGTTATTTCTCTTGAACATCTGAATAATCTTGATAAAACTGTTTTAAACTAGGTAAGAAATATGTAACATTCCTAAGGGATGATTTTCTGCCCTTGAGTTCGTCATACTTTGTTTACAGTTGTTTCAGCTGTGGTTCTATTCAGAGCAGTTTATCCCGGACTTCAATCAAATGCTGTCTTTTCTTTTTGCTATCTGAAATCACCTTAGCATTCTTCTTTTTCAGATTTTTCAACATCTGGACTTCTTTAATTGATTTGATGAGTTCTTCTTTAATATTAAAATGAAACTTGCTGATGATTTTCTTAAAAATTTCTGATTCTGTTTTTTTTATATATTCTAGGAAAATTTTCTCAAATGCAGACAAAACAATATCCAACTCTGTAATGTCACTGGGATTCTTTCCTTCTAGACACCAAATATGCATACTGTCAGAAAAATCTGGATCTATGGCTTCACTTTTATTTTTCCCCCCCTGTGATCATGCCCTTTTCTGTATTTTATTTATTTATCTTTTTACTGGGAGAAAACAGTTCCTCTTTATCTTTTTTTTATATTTTAATTTATTTATATTCATTCACTATACATCATTACAGCATACAAAATGAGATTTTCCATCCATAATACACTGTATATTGGCTCAATCAAGCACATCAACATACGTGTTATTGCCAACAATTTTCCATTTCTTGTTTCCTGTATATTTTGCTTTTTTTCAATCCTTGATTCCCCATCTCTTACCATTTGCCATCTCCCACTCTCCTCCCACACTGTCTCTGGTATCTATGGTTGTTTTTTATGCCTTTCCCCCCAAAATTTTATTGATTCACTAAAGATCTTAATTAATCTAAATACTTTCAATAGCAAGCACAGCTGATATATACATATCCATGAACACAAGTCTGACTTTAGGCATAAACTTCAGTGAGAAGAATGAACATACTATAAAGTAGCACCTAGCTGGGGCTATATAACTTACTGTAGTCATCACATACACATTTTTTTTTAATTTCAAGAAAATAGTTTTCGTGTTTTTTTTCTCCTGGAACTATTTTTTTAGTTAATTAATTTACATTCATCCCCTAAGCATCGTCACAGCATACAAAATGTGGTTCCCCATCCAGAATATACTGCATAGCGGTTTAATCATGCATGTTATCAATAATTTTCCATTTCTAGTTTGTGTGTATGTGTGTATATACATTTACCCCTATTTCTGACTCTCTGTCCTTTCCCACCTTCTTCTCACACTGTCTCTGGAGTCTATAGTTGTCTTCCATTCCTTTTCCCATGCGTTGTATTGATCACACAATTTACTAAATAATCTAACTACTTTCAATAGCAAGATCACTTGGTAATTTAAAGAAAAGCAGTTTTAACTTAAATCAAAGAAATGCTAAGGAACTTTGCTTAAAACTTAAAGCCAGGAAACAGGTTAGGATTCTGTTCAAATGGTAGGTACATGAACCTATCCATAACTCAAGACAGGACACAAATCCTTACAACCAGAAAACAAAGCCTACAAGAAGATCAGCAATGTTTTAGTCAAAAGTCATAAAATTCTATTTCACCAATTCAGTCTCATGTACTTTATCTTCTGTTGTGGTTTGATTTTCCCAATTAAATTCTGGGATATAATATTCAACTCCAGACTTGTCCCTATGATTAAATTGGGCATTTTCTTAGTTTTTGAACTCTTATTTCTGTGTGTCTGTATTTAATTTTCCTGATATAACACTCCCGTGAGAACTTCTTGGAGATCTGCTCTGGTGCATGTAAATTCTTTCAGGTTTTGTTTATCTGAGAACGTTCTTGTCTTTTCTTCCTGCATGAATAATAATGTTGCTGGGTATAGTATTCTTGGTTGAAATTGCTTTTCTCTTAACACCTTGAATATATTTTCCCATTCTTTCCTTGCTCTTATTGTTTTCAATGAGAGGTCTGCTGTTATCCTGATGGGATATTCTTTGTAGGTAACTTGCTGTTTTTTCTCTTGCCAATCTTGGTATCTTGTCTTTGTCTGTGGTTTTTGTCAATCTGGCTATAATGTATCTTGGAGAAGATCTTGGGTTGATTCTATTTGGGGTCCTTTGCATTTCTTGGACTGGATCTTTGAGTGCCTCTCTAGGTTTGAAAAGTTTTCTTGCAGGATTTCACGTTTTGTTTGTTTTTTCCATTAGACAGCTTTTATTGTTAATTTTCTGTTGATTTTCTGTTGCAAGGGTCTCTTTGACAACATAGGACTGGGTCCTAAGGGGTCTTGTCTCTTTAGCAGTGGCCAATTCAGTTGATTTCTCTGAACGTTTTGAAGATCCTGTAGTTGGAATAGTTTCATGTTGTTTTGTGTTCATTTTTCTGCTGATTTCTTTTCTTCTTATTTCATTTTCTTTGGTACTTGAGATTCATCATTAATGGGTTCTTGTTTTCTTCCTAATTTTTGCACTGATTTTTTAAAGATTTGCTTCCACTTGCTTCATTTTCAGAAGTGTTCAAACTTCATGGTGCTTCTTTTTATTGAGGAGTTGAAGGCATAGTTTATCCACAGTGTTTGGAGTGTTCTTCATCAGCATATATAACAGTGCTATATAAAGGAGGATCAAAGGTTTCATAAAGTTCTGCATCTTTTTTTTCCTGAATTTTATTTATTATTATCATAATCTTGTTTATATCTCATTGAATCACATATATCTTTACAGTGTATTACATTTCTTTTGTTTTTCCAGAAGGAATACCTTGGATATCAGTCAAGACAAGATATTACATCCACATCATCATTATCATCAAATAGCTTTTCATCATTTTTTCAAGATTATTATTATTATTCTCATTATTTTTTAAACATTCAATCACTATATATCACTTTGCTTATAAAAAGAATGTACTCAACATGAAATACTTCTCAGACCAGCCCAGTTGAGAATACTATACATGTTACCATCAAGAGGTAATAAACCATTTCTGTGTCCACTAATGTCATGCCTCTCTATTCCTTCTCTTACTATCCTTCTCTATACTCTTCCCTTCTCCCACCCCGCTCCACACTGTCTTCAACATCCTTAACTATTTTCACTGACTTTATGCCCTCCGATATTTCAATCTCTAAAATTTTTGCATGTTTGTCATTTTCATTCAGCCCATTGCTTGAGATATCAGAATTATTAGGAAAATCAAATACATCAGTAGGCTTGTACTTCTGACTAGCTTTAACTTCCACAAGTGACATTTTGTGGTATCTGTGCCAGGTTTATTTCACTTATCATCTCTTTGGTTATTTATGTTGTCACAAGTGACATTATTTCCTTCTTTTTAAAGACAAAATAGTGGGGCCAGCAGGTGACATAGTAGGTAAGGCTCTGGACTCACACACATTGCTGACCATGATTTGAATCTTGAACCTGGTGGTTTGCTTTCTCACTTTCTATCTCTATCTTCCTCTCTCTCTGTCACTCTCTGGTAAGTGCATGCGCCCTGTAGCAAACTTAAAAAAATAATAAATACAATTAAATAAATAGATAAATAATTATTTTTAAAATAAAGGCTAAATAGTATTCATATACATGAATACATATATGTACATATGTGTATGTTCATATAATATATATGTATATATGTGTTCTATAGCAAACTAAAAATAATAATAAATATAAT
>NW_006209397.1:3517570-3520570 GCF_000334495.1 Tupaia belangeri chinensis | reverse complement strand
TATATATATACACACACACATGAATATATATATATTAATACATATATATGAATACATCTATATACATATATAAGAATACAATTTAGCCTTTTTAAAAGATATATATGAATACATATATATGTATATATAACACACACACACATATATATTGAAGTGTGGCTACTGTGATTGGCTATAACTCAGCAATCTGTTAAGGAAACAGACTTCCAGATGAGGTTGTGGTTTGTTTATAGTAACTTAAGTATGTGAGTACAGAGGCTGTCTCAAGACAATATAGTTTAGTTTAACAATTTCCCCATTTTTGTCAGCCTCTCAATTTTGAGAGATTGCGTGGCTACTGTGATTGGCTATAACTCAGCAATCTGTTAAGGAAACAGACTTCCAGATGAGGTTGTGGTTTGTTTATAGTAACTTAAGTATGTGAGTACAGAGGCTGTCTCAAGACAATATAGTTTAGTTTAACAATTTCCCCATTTTTGTCAGCCTCTCAATTTTGAGAGATTGCGTGGCTACTGTGATTGGCTATAACTCAGCAATCTGTTAAGGAAACAGACTTCCAGATGAGGTTGTGGTTTGTTTATAGTAACTTAAGTATGTGAGTACAGAGGCTGTCTCAAGACAATATAGTTTAGTTTAACAATTTCCCCATTTTTGTCAGCCTCTCAATTTTGAGAGATTGCTCAAAAGTTAAGATATTGGTACTATTCTTTATGTCACAAAAATAAATGACAAATTTGGTTTCAGAACAGAATTTGCAATTTTCCTCTAGTTTCAGCATGAAATCCGCAAGTCTTGGTGTCTCATCATTTGAATACATCATTCTTCATTGGTTTTTTATTTTTTAGTTCTGGTTAAAGCCGGGGCCAGCATTTGGTGTAGCAGTTACATTGCTGGACTCCCACATGGCCGAACATGGTTCGAGTCCCTGACATGGCGGCTTGAAACTCATGCCAGTTGCATGTGCATGCGTGCCCATGCGAGTGGAGGAGAAGAGATTGCAATAATATCTCCTTAAAAAAAAAGATATGGTTGAAACAAATCATTCAATGTTTGGCTGCGTACGAAATATTTAATACTTGAAAAGATACGGTGAACCAAGGAGACTAATACTGTGGCAATCAAAAATATAATATCCAGGGACCAGCAGTTAGTGTAATGGCTATGTCGCTGGACTCCCATGTAGTCAACTGCAGTTCGCGTCCCGGACCCGGTGGCTTAAAACTCATGCCAGGCATGTGTGTGTGTGTGTGCCCAAGATCCTGAGAGGAGAATGGAGGAGAAGGGATTGTGGCGAGACCATCCCCCCGGGGGGTGATTTCTCGCTTTCTGTCTCTCTGTCTCTCTCTGTCTGGTGAGCGCATGTGCCCTATAGCAAATACCTCTCCAAAAAGAAAAGAAAAAGAAAAACTGTAATATCCAGAGAGAACAAGCTGTATTCCTTAACAAGAGTTTTTATGAAATGAACTGAGTCAAATTACATAAGTTAAAATTCAGGCAATATGGACAATTCAACAATAGTGAGTCTACTTGGGTCATTATCATTTTCTGAAGTATAATAATGATGATTAAAAACAATAGTTTTCAGTAAAAGGAACTGATTTAAAGAGGTATTCATCTTTGTACTTGGCCTAATAACACAAGTCATAATAACCTAGAGGCTTACAAAAAGAAATATAAAGATGAAAAAAACCTTGAAAAACCCAAGTCTACCATCCACCTTGACAGACTTTTCTTATATATCTGGTGGAAGCAGTATCAGCCAGATTTTTGTTTTGTTTTGTTTGTTTTCTGTCTCAGAGCACATGAACTTGCCATAAACAGAAATGGAAGTGAGAAATCATTTCCCAGGGGCAAAGACCACGTCACAATCCCTTTTTCTCCATTCTCCTCTCAGGATTTTGGGCATGCACTTACATGCATCAAGTGTGATTTTCAATCCAGTAGGTAGGGACTCAAATCATGATCAACTATGTGGGAATCTGGTGCTTTAAGAATCACAATATCTGCTGGCCCCAATCACTCACCTTTTTAATTAAGTTTTCTGTAGTAACCAAATGAAGGGTGAGGTAGGTAAACATTTAATTTTGTCCAATAATAAACATAAGCCCCTGACTTGAGAAAAAAAAAATCTAAACCTGCTTTACCATCCATTAAGTGTTTTTGTTGAACTATTGAACTTGTATTGGCTTTTACTCATCTGGGAGGTTTGATAGGTTACAAAAATCTGAAAATTTCTCCCACTTATAGATAAGCTTTAATTTTTTTTTTTTTTTGGAGAGGCTTTGGCTATACAGTGCGTGCACTCACCAGACAGACAGAGAGAGAGAGAGACAGAGAGATAGAAAGCGAGAAATCACCCCCCAGGGGGATGGCCACGCTGCAATCCCTTCTCCTCCATTCTCCTCTCGGGATCTTGGGCACGCACGAGCATGCGCCTGGCGTGAGTTCTAAGCCACCGGGTCCGGGACGCGAACCGTGGTCGACTCCTTGGGAGTCCAGTGACATAGCCATTACGCTAACTGCAGGTCCCGATAAGCTTTAAGTTTTATACAACTAGTAACTCACTACTACCAAAAGGGAGCCTCTAAGAACCCTACTGGAATCTTCTCCTGATATAAACTAGCTTATATTTTGAATAATATTAGGGGTAGTTTTTTACTATTTCTTTGAGATCTCAGGGAAGTCATTTTTTTTTTCTTCCTTTAACATTTTAGATATATCCTCCTGCTCTTTCCTGGACTGTAGAGTCTTGATGAAAAAATCTGCCAAAATCCATATTGGGCTCTGTTAAATGTGATATGTTTCTTATTTATTTATTTATTTATTTTACATTTTTTAATACATTCAATCACATTATTTAGCTTACAAGGTGATCATTTCAATATAAGAACATTTCTCCCCGGTCGAGTTGATAAAAATATAACAGCACTACCTCCCTGTCTCAACAATGCTGTCTTCGTATCCCTACTCCAAATGTTCTTCCCCAGGCCCCACTCCTCC
>NW_006209397.1:3511198-3512343 GCF_000334495.1 Tupaia belangeri chinensis | reverse complement strand
CTTCTTTTAGCCATTGGAAGATGTACTAACTTTAAGTACCTATTAGGCGAATGTTTCACTGGCTAGGAGTGTCTTTCTCTTTTGTTGGGAATTGACGTCTGCCAAAGTCTCTGTTCTGTTGCTTTTAGTAATGTGGTCTCAAAAAAGATACTATAGTTAGGTATCTGAAGAGCAGAATCTCCTTTTTCACAGTTGGTTCTGTAAAAAGGAAGAACCAATATAACTTTATATAACTAGAAAAGTTCAGATCTCCAATTCTAGGCCTAGCTAGTCCCTCTGGCAAAATGGAAGAAGAAGGAGAGGAGATAATATAAGAGAAAAGAAGGGAGAAGATAGGGAGATAAAGAAAAAGTTGCACACCTCGTGTTAGCGTGGCGCGTGATTTCGCCAGGTGCCTTGAGATGTGCCAGGCAGCTGCTGCCAAAGGTCCAACGTTGAGAGGGAAGAATTTACAAAAGAATGGGGGACAGTAAAGAAGAAAAAAAAATAGAGGAACTTTTTACCTGCTTAGGGGTCTGGGTGGGTCCTGGACTGGGGGTCTGGAAGGGAAGCAGTGGGCGCAGCATGCCCCCTTGCTCGCCAGGTGCCTTGAGATGTGCCAGACAGCTGCCGCCAAAGGTCAGATGTGATGTTTCTTATTTCATTATGCTTTTCTCAGTATTCTTTGTCTTTGATCTTTCAAAGCTTAATTTTGATATGTCTTGTTGAAGTTCCCTTTGGGTCAAATTTGATCAGAACTTCTTGACTCTCTGTACCTAAATGTTGTCTTTCCTGAGACTTGGTAAATTTTCATCTTTTGTTTCCTTAACTTTGCTTTCTGGGCCTCTTTTCTCTTTCTTCTTTTAGATTCCTATAATGCAAATGTTAGTTTATATAGTGGTGGCCCTTAGTTTGCATAGACTTCCTTTATTCTCTCTTACATTTGTTGTTCTGACAGGTAATTTTGGATATCCCATCTTTGAGCTCATGAATTATTTCTTCTGCTTGATCAAGTTTGCTTTTGAAGCTTCCTATTGAATTTTCCCATTCGGTCACTATATTCTTTATCTCCAAGATTTTTTTTTTTTTATCTTTTTTCTATTTATTTTTCAAACTTATTTGTTCATGTATTGTTTTTACCAAATTTAATTTAATTTTCTATCCTT
>NW_006209397.1:3491330-3510685 GCF_000334495.1 Tupaia belangeri chinensis | reverse complement strand
CCCCAGAGGGGATGGTCACGCCGCAATCCCTTCTCCTCCGTTCTCCTCTCGGGATCTTAGGCACGCACGCACGCACACATGCCTGGTGTGAGTTTTAAGCCACCAGGTCCGGGACGCGAACCATGGTTGACTATGTGGGAGTCCAGTGACATAGCCATTACGCTAACTGCTGGTTCCCCCCCTGTGTTTATTATTGAAACTTAGTTTGTTTTAGTGATATTGTAGTTCCTTAATTTTTCATGATCTTTGTGTCCTTGTGTTGATGCCTGCTTTTTTGATAAGACAACTATCTCTTTCTGCCTTTGTAGGTTTTTTTTGTGTGTGTGATAATATACCTTTACTAGTTAGTTTAGCTAAGGATTCTGGATGGGACAGTTGGTAGTGGCTCTGGACAGGTAGACTACAGTGCCAGATTCTCTAGATGGGCTGGGTCACTTTTGGTGCTCTGAAGTCAACTGGTACTTCTAGCTATACCTTATAGTCTGATGACACTACTGGCTGGACATTTCAGACAGACAAAGATGCTGTCTGGGCTCTGTGATCATCTGTGATCAGGCAGGGTGGCAGATCATTTTTCCTGACTGAGAAGTATTGCTGTTTAGAATCTCTAATTGGGCAGAATCATGTGCTGGGCTCTGAGTCTGGGTGAGGTTTTGGAATCATTGCTTGGACACACTGGGTAGACTGGACCAGGGACTGCTCCACAGGTGTGTGTGCACTTAGATTTTCCTCTTTGCTTGAGGTAAGCTTAAGTAGAGCAGTGAGACTTTGTGTAGTTGCCCTCAGTTTCTGGGATTGGACAGAGTCAGTTATTCCCTCCATAAATGAATGTTAATCTACACTTGCCTACTTGATATGGGGAAGGCTTAATGAGAGCACTAGGGCTTAGTTGGATCAGATCTCAATGTCTGGGGTTAGGCAGGGTCAGATGCTCCCTCTGCAAATGAACAATAATGTGCACTTGCCTCTGGGCCAGAGAACAGCTTAAGAGCATCAAGACTGCTTTACTGACAGTCTAGTGATTGAAATGTTAATCTCATTTTAAAAAAGGTATCTTCACAGGAAAAGGTAGCCTGATTTTTGAACATTTATCTGGATAATGTTGGCCTAACAAATTTAATATATAAAATAAACCCTCATAAGTCTGTATTTGTTTGCTAAGAACGCCAGAACAAAGTACCACAGACAGGATAACTTATTAATTTTTCCCCAAATTCTGGAGGTTAGTGGAATGACAGAGGTGTTGGAGAGGTTGGATTCTTCAGAGAGCCATGAGAGATGATCTGTGCCAGGCCTCTCTCCTTGGCTTTATAGATGGCCCTCTTTTCCCTGTGTCTTTAAATAATCTTTTTTAAGTGCTTTTGTTTGAATTTTCTCTTCTTAGGACTATAGTTATATTGGATTAGGACCAACACTATTGAGTTCATTTTAACATGATCATCTGTGTACAGATTCTATTTATGGGGACCAAAAGAGGGTGTAATGGTTACGGTGCTGAACTTCCACGTAGCTGACCACAGTTGAGTTCCAGACCCGGCAACCTAAAACTCATGCCAGGCATGTGTGCATGTGTACTCAAGATACTGAGAGAAGAATAGAAGACAAGAGATTGAGGCACAGCCATTACTCCCTCCACTGGGGGGATGATTTCTCATACTAACTGTCTCTCCTCTACCTTTGTGCAAGGAAAATTCGGCCTCCAGACTACCTTCAGACTTGAGCTGTAACAACTCTTCCCTGGAATTTCAGCCTCCAGGTCCACTCTACAGATTTTGACTTGGCAGTCTCCACAATTGTATGCACCAATTCCTTAAAATAAATCTCTCTCTCTTTCCATATACATATTATATAATACTGATTATGTGTTCCTCTAAGGTACCCAGACTACAATAGTACACAGTTATAAATATTAATGATCTATTAATACATGTAAAACTCTGCCTGAATCTACAGAGAATTATACATAAAGAAAAAAATACCAGTGGTTATACAAAATATAATCCTATTGATATAAAATTCTTAAAATGACAATATAGAAATGGAGAAAAAAATTAGGCTTTCTACAGTTTAAGAAAGGGATGATTAATCCTGGCCCCTGGATAGCAGCGGTATCCAGTGAGAACAACTGAAGCCAGAGATTTCTTGGGACCTCCACTATCTCCCAGTAGTTTTCAGGTGCCCAGATTTTTCTTCTTTCATCTTCTTCCTCCAACATTATTCCCAGTCCCTGAGTGGTGGTGGCAGCCAGGAATGACTGAGGCCAGAGATCACCTTGGGATCGCCACTGTTTCCTGACCATTTCCAAGTGCCCAAATCCTCTCACTTCCAACTCCCTCCTCCACCATTATTCCTTGCCCCTACGTGGCAATAGAAGCAAGTGAGAACGACTGAGACCAGAGATGGTCTGGGGATGTCCACTGTCTCCAGACAATTTCCAGGTGCCCAGGTCCTTCTACTTCTAGCTTCCTCCTCTGCTATTATTCCCGGCCCATGCGTGGTGGCAACAACAGTGAGAACAAATGAAATAGGAGACCAATTTAGACCTCTAGCTACGTTTTGCCCACTTCAGGAATATTTTTAGACTTCAGTTTCCTGAAGCACACTGTGTGAAATTCTCAACCCCTACTTTCTTCCTTAGCCAAAATCTTGCACCTCAGCCCCAGGTACATCTATCCTCTAGAAATTGGGAGGCCATTAGAATATTCAGTTCAAGTAGCAACAGTTGATTGTAGGGTGTGCATCAGGGAAACTGAGCTGCAGAGTAATCACAGCTCACCTCCTTCTGCACACCTTTTAACTCTCAGAATTAACTCCAAGAAATTAGGAAAAAGCATATAATCCATCAGATAACCAGAAACCAGAGCAGGAACACAGGAAATATGAGAAACCAAGAAAATCTCTCTCTCCCAAGGTGAAAGAACAATTCCTCATCATCCACCGTCAGCACAGTGGAACTCATGGAAATGTTAGGAAAACAATTCAGAATATTCATAGTGACAAAACTAAATGAGATGCAAAAGGAAAGAGAAAATGAACTCCAGAAGATGCAAGAGAAAAGAGACAATGAGCTACAAGATATGAGCTGAAATTATTTGGAAGAAGAAATAGACATCATAAAAAAGAATCAAATGAAATTGTTAGAGATGAAGACTGTAATACAGAAAATCAAAACCTCCCTTGAAAGTATTAAAAACAGATTAGATAACACAGAAGCTCAAAGGTCAGATGTAGAAGACAAAATCTCCAACCTAAAAAAAAAAAAAATCACCAAAAAGACTGAAAAAAAAATTCCCCTCCCAAATGAGAACAATATACATGAAATACTAAATACCATTACATGCCCAAAATTCTGAATAATTGATATCTCAGAGAAGGTGAAGAAACTAGTAAGTCATTGCTAATCATTTCCATGAAATCCTGGAAGAAAATTTTTTAAGTCTAGAGAAGCATTCAGATATCTAGTCACAAGAAATACAAAGGAGCACAAAATAGAATCAATCCACGAAGATCCTTTTCACGGCACATAATAGCCAGATTGACCAAAACCACAGATAAAAACAAGACACTACAATTGGCAAGAGAGAAACAAGAGACTTACAAAGGTCATCCCATCAGGCTAACACCAGACATCTCAATGGAAACAATGCAAGCAAGACTAGGAAGATATATCAAAAGTGTTAAAAGGAAAACAATTTCAGCTAAGGCTACTATACCTGGCAGATTATCCAACAAATGGGAAGAAAATATAAAAACATTCTCGGATATATACAACTTGAAAGGATTTACCAGCACCAGACCAGCTCTTGTAGAAGTTCTGAAGGGAGTGCTATACCAGGAAAACTAAAAAGAGACAGATAGAAATAAGAGAACAAAAGAGAACGAAGAAAATGACCAACTTAATAGTAGGGATAAGTTCAGAAATATTGATAATACCATTGAATGTTATTGGATTAAATTATGCAATCAAGAGACACATATTGGCAGAATGGATAAAAAACAGAAACCCTCTATCTATCGCCTAAAAGAAATGCACTTCATGGATGAAGACATACATAAACTAAAAGTGAAGGACTGACTGAAATAAATTATTCCATACGAACGGAAACCAAAAAAGCTGGAATCACGATATTGATGTCAGACAAAATACGCTTTAAGACAAAAACTGTAAGAAGAGACCAAAAAAGGGCATTATATAGTAGTTAAAGGGATAATTCATGAAGATGATACAATGTTTATAAATATCTATGCACCCAACTCAGGAGCACCCAGATATATGAAAAAAAGACTGCTAGATCTCAAGGGAGAGATAAACTGCAACACACTAACTATTAGGGATCTTAGCACCCCACTATCTTCTTAGAAAGATCATCTAGACAAAGAACAAGCAAGAAGATACATGATATAAAAGAAACCATAATTCAAATGGACTTGACAGACATCTATAGAGCTGTCTAACCACAAGCCACAAAATATACATTTTTCTCACTCCTACATATAACCCTTTAGAAGACTGACCACATGATAGAGCACAAAACAAGCCTTTACATATTCAAAGCCATGGATATTGTATCCACTATCTTTTCCATCCATGGTGGAATTAAATTTAATGTTAATTTCAGAAAAAAAAAACACAGAAATGTACAAACATAGAAACTAAACAACTTACTCTTGAATGGCTTCACAACTACTGAAGACATTAAAGACTGAAATAAAAAGATCAATTTAAACCAATGATAATGAGTACATGAGTTTCCATAATCTATGGGAAACGGCAGAAGTCAGAAGAGAGAAGTTTATAGCAATTAGTGTGCATAAGAAAAAGATGAAAGCATGGCAAATAGTCAACTTAACATCTTGTCTCGGAGAATTGGAACAACAACAACCAAGAAAAGTGCCAGGAGAAAAGAAATAACAAAGATTCAAGTGGAAATAAATGAAATAAAAAATAAATGAACTATACAGAAAATAAATGAAAGCCAAAGTTGGTTCTTTGAAAAGATGAACAAAATCAACATGCCATTAGCTAGACCAATTAAGAAGAAGAGAGAAAGAAACCGGATAAATCAAATTTGCAATGAATCTGGCTATATGACAATGAAAATAATAGAAATACAAAACATTATTAGAGGATACTATGAGTGACTATATGGGAACAAACAAGAAAACCTAGATGAAATGGAAAATTCCTGGACACATATAATCTACCAACATTGAATCAGGAGGACACAGAAAGCCTGAACAGAACTATAACAAGCAATGAGATTGAATCAGTAATAACTAACATCCCAACAAAGAAAAGTCCTGGTCCTGATGGTTTCAATTCCGAGTTCTACAAAATTTTAGAGAAGAGTTAATCCCCATTCTGCAGAAGTTATTTTTAAAGATTAAAAAGGAAGGAACAGTCCCAAATTCATTTTATGAAGCCACCATCACCCTCATCCCCAAACCAGACAAGGCCATAACATGGAATGAAAACTACAGTCCAATATCTCTGCTGAATATAGATGCAAAATTCTCAACAAAATACTAGCAAATCGTGTTTGCCAGCATATAAAAAATATCATACAACATTACAAGGTAGGCTTCATTCTAGGGATGCACGAGTGCTACAACATTTACAAAACCATAAACATAACACATCATATTAACAGGAATAAAAAGAAGCCATTTAAAAATATCAACTGATAAAAAAAAAAAAAACATTTGATAAAATACAACATCCCCCTCATGGTTAAGACTCAGCAAAATCGACATAGAAGGGTCATTTCTCAACACAATTAAAGTTATCTATGAAAAACCCATGGCTAACACACTGAATAAGAAAAAGCTAAAAGCTTTTTGACAAAAACTGGTACAAGACAAAGCTGTCCATTTTCTCCACTCCTATTCAATACAGTGCTGGAAGTCTTAGTTAATGCAATCAGAAGAGAGAATAAAATAAAAGGCATTCAAATAGGCAAAGAAGATGTAAAATTATCTCTATTTGCAGATGACATGTTCGTATACATAGAAGATCCAAGGATATCCATGAAAAGACTCCTGAAAGTAATAAACAAATACAAAAAAGTAGCAGTAAATAAAATTGACTTACAGAAATCCATAGTATGTCTATATGCAGACAACAGTCAGACTGAAGTAGAACTAAAGAAAGTAATCACATTTACCATACCCACAAAATCTAGGTATAAATCTCACCAAGGAAGTCAAAGACCTCTACAAGGAAAACTATGAAAATATAAAAAAGGAAATTAAAAATAACACAAAAAAGAAGGACATCTCATGTTCCTGGATTAAAAGAATTAATATAATCAAAATGGCACCTCTACCCAAGTTAATCTACATAGTTAATGCAATCCCAATCTAAATACCAGGGACATTCTTCAGATCTAGAAAAAGCAATCATAGAATTTGTCTGGAATCATAAAAGACCCTGTATTACCAAAGCAATCCTGCACAAGAAGAGTGGAATAGAAAGCATCTCATTCGCTGATCACAAAATATATTACCAAGCTGTAAAAATTGATACAGCATAATATTGGCACAAACATAAATATGTAGACCAATAAAACAGAATAGAGACCCCAGAAATAAACCACAAAGCATAGAGCCATACCAATGGAACAGAATCGAGTCCCGAGAAATAAACTCCCAGACATATAGCCAACTGATTTTTGACCAAGGGTACCAGTTAATCCAGTGGTAAAAAGAAAACCTCTTTAGCAAATGGTGCTGGTAAAACTAGGTATCCACCTGCAGAAAGATAAAACTAGACTCCTATCTCTCACCACTAATAAAAATCAACTCAAAGTGGATCAAATATTGACATTTAAGACCTTAATCTATAAAACTACTGGTGGAAAATATTGGGGAAACTCTGGGAGACATTGCAGTAGGCAAAGGCTTCTTAAATAAGACCCCCCCAAAGCAAAGGCAATAATCTAAAAAATAGACATGTGGGATTACATCAGATTAAGAAGTTTCTGCACAACAAAAGACACAGCTGTAATGATGTATAGTGATGGAATGTATAAAATAAAATAAAATAAAATAATAATAAAATTTAAAAAAAGAAAGGGTTCAATAATAGGTCCAGCATGTGACATAGTGGTTATATCACTGGACTCCACTAGGCTGATCATGGTTTGAGTCCCCGACCTGGTGGCTTGAAAGTCAAGCTGGGTGCATATGCATGTGTACCCAAGATCCCTGGAGGAAAATGAAGCAGAAGGTACTGCTGCGTGGGCCATGCCCCTGGGAGGTGATTTCTCACTTTCCCTTTCACTATCATTGTCTCTCTCTCTCTCTCCGGTGAGCACATGCACCCTATGGCAAAAACCTCTAAATAAATGATGGAGGATGAGGAGGAGGAAGGGGTCAATTCAGGAGGAATTGGATATGGTTATAAAATGGCAACACAGTGAACTTTATGACAATGAAAATGTTCTGTCTTGCCTGTGTTAATATCAATATCCTGGTTCTAATATTGTACTACAGTTTTGCAAAATTATACCATTAGGAAAAATGAGTGACAAATACATGGGAATTACATGCAGTTTTTTTCTTACAACATTGAATCTACAATTATATAAAATAATAATTTTAGTTTAAAAATCCATTTTGTTTTTATACAACAGCAATGAACAATTTAAACATTAACAAAAGAGAAACATTTATGGAACATCAACAAAATAAAATACTTAGGAATAAATTTATCATATTAAATGCAAGAATTGTACCCTGAAAATTATAAATCATTTTTGAAATAAATTAAAGCTTTAAAAAAATGGAAATATATTCCATATTCATTTACCAAAAGACTTGACATAATTACATTGGCATTATTCCAAATCGATATACAGATTCAATGCATTCTTTAGTAAATACCCAGCTGCTAGATATTTTTGCCATTTGACAAGCTGATTCTATAATTTATATGGAAGTACGAGCAATTCAGAATAAGTAAAATAGCCTTAAAGAAGAACAAAGTTGGAGGCCTCACAGTTGGAAGTTTCAAATCTTAATCTACTGTATTAAAGTCAGTGTAGTACTGGCATGAAGATAGAAATATAGATCAATGGAATAGGATTGAAAAATCTAGAAATAAGACTATATATATTGTCAATTGGTTTTCAGCAAGGATCTCTTCATGGGGAAAGAGAGTTGTCTTTTTTAAGAAATGATGTTGTGATAACTGGATGATCACATGCAAAAGAATGAAGTTGATCTGTCCCTACCTTATACATGTACAGAAATTTACTAAAATGGATGACCAACTTAAATGAAAGACTTAAAAACATAAAACTCTTAGAAGAAAACATAGGCATAAGTCTTCATAATATAGAGTTAGGCAATAGACTTTTAGATACGCTATAAAATGCACAACAATGAAAACAAAAGATAAATTGCACTTTATCACAATTTAAAACTTACATACTATAAGAGATGCCGTTAGGGCAACATGGGATGGAAGTAAGGGAATCAGGGAGGTATAAAAAAGCAAAATATTTAACAGACACAAAAAAGGAAAATTATCTGTTGATAGTAATGCATACAGTAATATATTTGACTGGAATAATATACAATGTACTTATGCAAAGAAAATTCATTTTGTATGCTGTAAAGATGTACTGTGATTAAATGTTGAAAAAAATAAAATAAAAAACTCGAAAGATAGCATGGAGAAGGGGAAAATAAACACAAAAAATATTTCAGATGAGGAAATTGTATTAAGAATATCTGATGAGCCCTTGTAATTTAATAATATGAGGATAGACAATTCTGTCTTTTAAAATGGACAAAGGATCTCAATGATGATGTACAAATGCCAATAAGCACTTGAAAAAAGTGTTCAATATCATTAGCCATCAAGAAAATGCAAATTAAAACCATACTGTATAAAAAAAAACTTTATAAGAAATAGAATGTTTTAAGTAAAAAATATAGACAGTAACAACTGTAGATGAAGACATTGAAAAATCAGTAAATGATTAAGAGTATGTTTTCACATGCATACTGATGGTAACCAGGTATGAAGGCCTTAAAAAGAAATAAAATATTGATACTAGCTATAACATGGGTGAACTTTGAAAGCTTGGGCTAATTGGTAAAAGTTTCAGATTGTATGATCCGATTTATGTGAAATGTACGGAATGGGCAAGTTAGTAGAAATAGTAAGCAAGAATGGCAGTTGCCTAGGGCTAGATGAGAATGTATGGATGACTGTTAATGTGAATAGTGTTTCTTTCTAGGGTAATAGAAATAATTTGAAATTAGGGACCAACAGATGGTGTAAGGCTTATGTTACTGGACTCCCAAATGACCAATCATGCTTTGAGTCCCAGACCCAGTGACTTAAAACATGCTGCGCATGTGTGCATGTGTGCCCAAAATTCTGAAAGGAGAATGGAGGAGAAGAGATTGTGGTGTGGCCATCTCCCCTGGGGGGAGATGATTTCTCACTTTCTGTCTCTCTATTTCTCTAGCTAGTACATGTGCCCTATAGCAAATATGTATAAATATTTATTTATTTATGTATTTATTTTTGCTATAGGGTGCATGCAATCGTCAGAAAGACAGAGAGAAACAGAGAGACAGAAAGTGAGAAATCACTCCCCAGGAGGGATGGCCACGCCACAATCTCTTCTCCTCCGTTCTCCTCTCGGAATCTTGGGCACGCATGTATATGTGCCCAGCGTGAGTGTAAGCCACCGGGTCCAGGACTTGAACCACGGTCAACTGCATGGGAGTTCAGTGCCATAGCCATCATGACAGCTGGTCCCGAAAATAAGTATTTAAAAATTACGTTGCAATAATTATTGTACAACTCTGTGAGTAAACAAATCTAGTAATATCTTTGAATCATAACCTTTCATGCATGATATTTATAATATTTAAATTATATCTCATTAAAGGTACTAAAATAAAATAATAAAAATTTAAAAAGCACACTTTAAAAGCAGAGAGTAAATTTGTGTTAGTTCTTTTTATTGGTACCATTATTTCATATAGTCAAATTACTGTTTTCCAATGTTATTTAGGTTAACTTTATTTCTCTACTCTCTTCATGTGATCATAATACTCATTAGCAATGCAGTTAATTTCTTCTTTTACTGTTTGTATTCAATTTTGGGTCCCTTGCCATTCTAGCTGATTTTAATTCTCCATTTACTATTCAATTTTTTGAAATGTTACCACTCTTCTGAAAGTCAAAACTATAGGGAACCAGCAGTTAGCATAATGGCTATGTCGCTGGATTCCCACGTAGTCGACTGTGGTTCGCGTCCCGAACCCGGTGACTTAAAACTCATGCCAGGCGCGTGTGCGTGTGTGCCCAAGATCCCGGGAGGAGAATGGAGGAGAAGGGATTGCTGTGGCCATCCCCCCTGGGAGGTGATTTCTCGCTTTCTGTCTCTCTGTCTGTCTGGCAAGCGCTCGCGCCCTATAGCAAAATCCTCTCAAAAAAAAAAAAATAGTACTCAGAGATGCATCGTTATCTTAACTTTATCCTTTCAAACATTTTCACATGTCCAATATTTTTACCCCATTTCCATTTAGCCCGTGTTAGATAACTCACCTCTAATTTCTGGCCTGTCCTTCCTGTATTTCTTGTATAAATGTTCAGTTACTTGTATATTTCCTTATATAAGTCTCTGTATGAAATATAGCATATAGTAGATATTCTCTTCATGCTGCCTTTACATTTCAAAGCATATTCTAGAAATTTTCTTGTGTACATTCATGAAGCTATTTCTCATTCTTATTTAACAACTGCCAAAATTTATTCAACCAATCTCCATGCATGGATTTTCTTCACATATTTTGGAATGACAAACAATGTTGTAATGAAAAAAAATTGTGCATATGTATTTTCATATTGTTAGATGGGAAAATTCCTGTAATTGAAATTTCTGGTTGAAGGAGTAAGTGCATAACAGTTTCTCTGGTTATTTCCAAATTCACCTCCCCAAATGCTATATTTGTTTTCTTTCCTATCAATAGTAAATTGAAGGTGCTCGTTTCTCCACAGCCTTACTGACAGTTTATTCTTACATAGTTTTAAATTTTCACCAATGTATTTAAGTCTTACCGTAATTTGCATTTCACTTAGCATAAGTGAATTCAAACTTATTTTCATATGTTTAATAGCCACTTTACGTCTTTTTCTGTAAATTGTATATGTACATTTTTCCTCTTTTTCTGTCTAGATTTTGGTTATTTGTCTCAAATTTTAAATTTTCTTTACATACTATTAGCCTATGTGATTTATTTTTCAATATCCTTCAGAATCATTTGATCAAAACAAAAAGATATTAAATTGTAAATTCAAATGTTTAATATTGTAATGAGGGCTTAAATTGTTTCAGGTTAGATGAACTGGGTATTATGAAAAAAATTTAAAATGTAATTTTTTTTCTAAATCTTTTTGAAGTGAAAGTAAGTAAAGTAGTTTCCTATTCTTCAATATATATATATATATATTTTTTTTTGGAGAGGTTTTCGCTATAGGGCGCGTGCGCTCACCAGACAGACAGAGACATAGAGACAGAAAGCGAGAAATCACCCCCCCAGGGGAGATGGTCACGCCACAATCCCTTCTCCTCCATTCTCCTCTCGGGATCTTGGGCACACACCCGACGTGAGATTTAAGCCACCGGGTCCGAGACGCGAACCGCGGTCGACCACGTGGGAGTCCAGCGACATAGCCATTACGCTAACTGCTGGTTCCCTTCAATATATTTTTAATATTGAAGTGCAATCTTCTAGTAAAATATGTCTTTACCTGTTAAGTTTTATGCACTTACAGATTCATTTTTATATGTTAGAATTATTGAATCATGAAGCTGGTAATATCTCATTAGAAATCATCACATTCTATACCTACAAAAAACAGTATTTTGAACATTGTGGACATAGAATTGTTTGCTTTAGCTTTAAATATTAACAGAGGAAATTTTTGTTCTTTCTTGTTAGTAGCATATTTTTAGAAGTTTTGCCTTATGGTACGTGTACTTGCCAGATGAGAGAGATAGAGAGAGGGAAAGTAAGAAGTCCTTCACCCCCCAGCCCCCAGAGGGGATGGGCACAGGGTAACTCCTTCTCCATTGTCCTCTGGGACTCTCGGGAACACACACACACACACACACACACACACACACACCTAGCATGATTTTCAAGCCACCAGGTCCAGGACTCTAACTGTGGTCAGCCACGTGGAAGTCCAGCAACATAACTGCTATGCCATCTGCTGATCCCTGTTAGTAGCATGTTTGAAAGTGTGTCACAGCCCTCATACACAGACGTTTGTTCTAATTTGGGCAACTACAGAAAAATGTGATCAAAACACTTCATGCTTTAAAAATAGTATTTTAGTCCTGTGGTTTTTATTTTTTTATTTATTTATATTTTTGGAGAGGTTTATGCTACAGGACATGTGCGCTCGCCAGAAAGACAAAGAGAGACAGGGAGACAGAAAGCGAGAAATCACGCCCCAGGGGAGATGGCCACGCCACAATCCTTTCTCCTCCATTCTCGGGATCTTGGACACACATGCACGCGCGCCCGGCGTGAGTTTAAGCCACCGGGTCCGGAACTCGAACTGCGGTGGACAACATGGGAGTCCAGCGACATAGCCATTACACTAACTGCTGGTCCCTCCTATGGTTTTATATTACAATTAAGGATATTTTGAATCTGTAGTTCTTAAAATAATTATACTGCACTCATAACTTTATTCATTATAATTGTTTATTCTGGAACAATTTTCAGATCCATATTTCCTCGCTAAAATACTGTTTGTGCAAACATTCACAAAATGACCAAGTAGCCTTTCTGAAACTAACTGCTTAGAATTAAGTTATAAGTAATACCAGAAGCTCCAGGTGGCATTTGTAGGGGATTGCACAAGATCCTATCCTTTTATGTGAGACATAGTTTGTAGAAAAGGAGAGGTTACAGATCAGAAACTCTGAAGGAGAGAGTAAAATACTAATTGAATCTAACAAAAAATAAATTGCTTCCAATATCAACCTGTTCTCTTTATTGTGAAATAGCCCCAGACCTTTTAAAGCTGAGAATAAAGTGTCAACGTTTCCAAGCTGTGTTATAAATTCTGTCTTATGTGTATTTTACTAGTCCATATATAACATTTTTTTCTGTTATTTGTCCAAAATATTATTATTTAATGCAGTTTCAAGAGTATAATTCATTGTCATGTAGCATTTATATTTGGTTAGTAAGTATGTGTTCAGACTATTCAATTGTTCTTTTAAAAATTTTATACTCAGGGACCAGCACTTGGTATAATGGCTATGTCACTGGATTCCCATGTAGTTGACTGTGATTCGAGTACCGGACCCAGTGGCTTAAACTCACGCTGGGAGTGTGTGTATGTTTGCCCAAGATCCAGGGAGGAGAATGGAGGAGAAGGGACTGCAGTGTGGCCATCCCAGGGGGGTGATTTCTCACTTTCTGTTCCCCTGTTTCTCTCTTTCTGGTGAACGCACACGCCCTGTAGCAAAAACCTCTAAAAAAATTCAAAATAAAAATTTTGGGACCAGCAGTTAGCGTAATGGCTATGTCACTGGACTCCCAAGTAGTTGACCGCAGTTCGCATCCTGGGCCCGGTGGCTTAAAACTCATGCCGGGCACGTGTGCGTGCGTGCCCAAGATCCCAAGAGGAGAACGGAGGAGAAGGGATTGCGGTGTGGCCATTCCCCCTGGGGGGTGATTTCTCACTTTCTGTCTCTCTGTCTCTCTCTGTCTGTCTGGCGAGCAAATGCACCCTATAGCGAAAACCTCTCCAAAATAAAAAAAAATTAAAAATAAAAATTTTAAAGTCAAGAAGACTTGACAACTGAATGAAGCTATGTTATCAACACCCAACTAAAACACTGTCTTAGGGCTTGCAGATGACTTGGTGGTTAAAGGGGCTGCATTCCCACATGGCTGACCATGATTTGAGTCCTGGACCTGGCAGCTTGTTTCTCTCTGGTTAAATTGAAAATAATAATACATTTTCAAAAAACATTAATAAAATAATTCTTTACCAAGAAAGAAAAAAACAAAACAAAACAAAACAGAAAACAATTTATTTATCCCCCAAATTTCCTTGTGTTCCTTTCCAGTTAATCCTCTCCTTCACAAACCCAGCCACTATTTTGATTTCTATCAGCATGGATTAATTTTGCCTATTCTTGACTTTTTCACCTTCATAACTGATTTTATAAATTCCAATACAATTTAAGAAATGCTTAATAATTTTTTCATGAAAAATAATACCAGTACTATGTTTGTCTTTATCTTATCTCTTGCTGTCCTCTTGATCCTTGTAGCAGTACTGTTCTAACTTCATTACATCATGTCTTGGATATAAAAGTACAATAACTACAACAGGATAACTTTTTGCAGTTGGACATGAGTTTGTATGATAAGAGGAAGATGCTTTATATATTTTTTTAACAAAATCTTTCTGATGTAGCTCATCATGTGTTGCCTCTACTTGGATCAGCATCCACAGTGATCCTTGATATGAATAATTGTATGTTAGGATACCAAACACAAAAAGAGACATATACCTAAATATGTAAAGATGAAAGTAACTTTTTAATAGCAAGAAATATAAGTCTGGGATTACTATAATGCATTTCTTATTTGATGAACTAGGAATAATGGGAAAATTATAGTTTTTCTGAACATAATCAGAGCAGTTTATATCTTTGAAATTGTTATTTTAAAATACCCTACACCTAGAAACGCTGTCCTTTGTGAATCAACAAAGATAGAATTTAATTAGTTCGTAAAATGTGACGGTTGGCTGTGTGAAATATTGCTTTAAAGTGAGCAATGATATTTTTAGTTAAATTAGATACGCTAAGATCTATATTTCACCAGAAAGACAGAGAGAGACAGAGAGATAGATAACAAGAAATCACCCTCCATGGGGGATAGCCAGGCTGCAATCCCTTCTCCTCCATTCTCCTCTCGGGATCTTGGGCACACACACATGCGCCCGGCGTGAGTTTAAGCCACTGGGTCCAGGACTCAAACCATGGTCGACTACATGGGAATTCAGCGATATAGCCGTTACACTAACTGCTGGTCCCTCCATCCATAGTTCTTGACAGTTAATAGATGAACAACTTTCAAATTTTTTAAAATTAATTTTAAAGATAACCTTCAAAATATTTGTTATAATTTTATTCTTTTTATTTTTTACTTTAATTTTTCATTGTGGTAAGAATACAAATTTTTTTGAGAGGTTTTTGCTATAGGGTGCGTGTGCTCGCCAGACAGACAGAGACAGAGAGACAGAAAGCGAGAAATCACCCTCCAAGGGGGATGGCCATGCCACAATCCCTTCTCCTCCATTCTTCTCTCGGGATCTTGGGCACACACACACACGTGCCTGGCGTGAGTTTTAAGCCACCGGGTCCAGGACGCGAACCGTGGTCAACTACACGGGAGTCCAGTGACATAGCCATTGCGCTAACTGCTGGTTCCAGTGGTAAGAACATAATTTGAGATTTATCCAGTTAATGAAATTTTAAGGGAAGAATATAATCCTATTAAATATAGACACAACTGTATATAGCAGATTTTTGCCATTATTTATCTTACATGACTTAAACTTTAAATCTGTGGAACAGTAACCACCCTTCCTCTTGATTTTGCCCATAACCCCTGGCTATTTTACTCTTTATTTCTATAAGTCTGATGATTTTAGATATCTAATACAACAATATAAGTAACCTAATGTAAGTAGAATCATACAGTATTTGTTCTTCTGTGGCTGGAATATTTTATTTAACATATGTCCTCCAGGTTATTCCATTTAGTCACATACAGCAAAATTTCCTTGTATTTTATTTTAGATTTTGTTTATTCCATGAGGGAGAGAGAGACAGAGAGAAGAAGAGAGGGATATCATCCCCTTCAGAGTGTCCACTTTGTGTCCAGCCACCCTGGATTATGGGCACGGGTGTACCAAGTGTACCCTAGTATATCTACAGATGCAAACTAGTTACATTTCCATTTAGGTCTGAATCACAAAGCAGTACATTGTATGACAGCATCATGGTCTAACCCTATTTCTTCTATTTTAAGACTGAATAATACTCCATTTTGTGTATATACCATATTTTCACTATCTTTTCATTTTTAATTGATAGAAATTGAAATAGTTTCCACATCTGTGCTTTTGAGACTAATGGTGCAATGAATATGGGAGTACAGATATCTCCTTGATATGCTTATTTCAATACTTTCGGGTAATGACCCAGATTTCTGGATCATATGCTATGTTTTATTTCTAGTTGTTTTCTTTTGTAATTTCCATGTTGTTTTCTCTGGTAGACACACTAATTTACATTTTTACCATTAGTATACAAGGATTTCAATTTCTCAATACTTTCATCACTTTCTCAACATTTTCATAGTTGTTATCTTTTTTTTTTTTTTTTTGAGAGGTTTTTGCCATAGGACACGTGCGCTCATCAGAAAGAGAGACAGAAAGCGAGAAATCACCCCCAGGGGGGATGGCCACACTTCAATACCTTCTCCTCCATACTCCTCTCAGGATCTTGGGCGTGCATACACACAAGCCCAGCGTGACTTTAAGCCACCGGGTACAGGAGTCGATCCGTTGTCGACTACATGGGAGTTCAGTGACATAGCCATTACACTGTTGGTCCCATAGTTGTTATCTTTTGAGTTTTTTTATAATAGTTTCCTAATAGGTAAAAAATAACTCACTGTGATTTTGATTAGCATTTCCGAATGATTAGTGATGCTAAGCATTTTTTAATATCTCTGTAGATCATTTGTATATCACCTTTTTTTCACACGAAAATTCTGAGTTTATTAATCCTGTCATGAAAAATCTGCACAATGACCACAGAATCATTGCAGAATCTTTACTCCTTTGACTTTTTGCCAGTACTAACATTGTCCTTTGCAGTCCCCCTGATTTTCTTCATTCTGATCTTGTGTTACTTTCACAGTTTCCTTGATGTCTTCGTCTTCTCATACAGGCCATGTCTTTCAAGTGTATGTTTGGGTTCATTTTTCTTTGCATAATGCAAAGGGTCATAAATCATGGCAAAGCGAGTTGTCTTGCCACCACTAAAACAGGTTCTGAGCCCAAACACCAAGATGACATCTGGTGTGGTCTTGTACATGTTCTCTAGTTTTTCCTAAACTTCTGTCTTAGGTACTATTGCCTTTCCAGGGTGTAGGACACCAATGACCATTTATTTTCTTTGAAGTAGTCAGTTGGTCATGAATTTCCTGGTGTGGATCCTTACTGTGTCATTCATGATGGTGGTATATGCTCAGGAAGTCAGGGAAGAAAAAAGCCATTTGTATCTTTCGTATAGCCATTTGTACTTCTTTAAAGAAGTATCTATGCAATCCCTTAATTCATTTTTAAATTAGGTTATTATTTTTTGCTCTTAAGTCATTTAGAATTCCTTATACATAGGGCAATTTTAAATGTCATATTTAGTTCAGTCAAAATATCTATTTAAATTCTTTATTAAATATATGATTTGTAAATAATTTCTCCTATACATTATTTTGCCTTTTCATCTGTTGTTGTTTCCTTTGTTGTGCAGAAGCCTTTTATTTTGCAATTGTCCCACCTGTCTATTTTTGCTTGTGCTTTGGGTGTCATACTCAAAAAATCATTGCCAAGACCAGTGTCAAGATTTTTCTCTGTTTTCTTCTAGAATTTTTATGGCTTCAGACTTTATGTATAAGTATATAATCCATTTTGAGTTGATTTCTGCATATGGTGTAAGATAGGATCCAATTTCATCCTTTTGCATGTGTGTATGTTTTCCCAATACCATTTTTTGAAGAGATTCTCTCTTCCTCATCGGATGTTATCGACACTCTTGTTGAAGATCAGACAACTGTATATGGTTAAATCAAACTAAAGTGGCCTAAGTAGACCTCTGTTTAGGTGATATCAATAGCCAAAGCAGTCTCTGTATATACTGCAACCTAATTTGATATACAAACATGTTATAATAAACAGAAGATTATACCCTGGTAACCAAGCAATTAGCCTCAGCCAATCACAGCAGCTGAGTGTTAGCCATATTCATGTCTAATTATTACAAGAATATCAATAACAGTTATACCAAAGTCAAAGTATTTGCTTAGAGTAAAAATTATTATTTAACAGGGAATTCTAAGCACATTCATCTAGGAAGCTGTTTTTATTTAGTTTTGTTTCTTTATGGTTCTAGCAGTCTTAAGAGTCAGTACTGCTTAAAATTAGATTTTCTACGATGTGATTTTGAGATTATTTAATTTTTTTTGAGAGATTTTTGCTAGGGCACATGCACTCACCAGAAAGACAGAGAGAGATAGAGAGGCAGAAAGCAAGAAATCAACCCCCAGGGGGTATGGCACGCCACAATCCCTTCTCCTCCATTCTCCTCTTGGGATCTTGGGCATGAATGCACACACACCAGGTGTGAGTTTAAGCCACTGGGTCTGGGACTCGAACCATTGTCAACTATATGGGAGTCCAACAACATAGCCATTACGCCAGCTGCTGGCTCTGAGATTATTTTAGAATTGTGGAATACAACTCTTCATCCTCATTCTTGTTTTTTTTTTTTTTTGAGAGGTTTTCGCTATAGGGCGCGTGCGCTAGCCAGACAGACAGAGAGAGACAGAGAGACAGAAAGTGAGAAATCACCCCCCAGGGGGCATGGTCATGCTGCAATCCCTTCTCCTCCATTCTCCTCTTGGGATCCTGGGCACACACGCACACGCGCCCGGCGTGAGTTCTAAGCTCCCGGGTCCGGGATGTGAACCGCTGTCGACTACGTGGGAGTCCAGTGACATAGCCATTATGCTAACTGCTGGTTCCCCTCATTCTTGATATTTTCTATGTTAAAAAAATTTTTATTCAAGAACTCTGGGATTGTAAGTGAATATTTGTTCATATGTATAAAACTAAAAATTGCTACCTATGTTACAATAAAGTCTCTCACCATCCCTGCTTCACCTAACTCTAGACTTTTGCATTGAATTATTGAAGTTATGCTTCTCACTAACACATCAGTCGCTGTCCAGAGATTTCAATTTCACAAATGAAGTTAGCAGTCTGAGGCAGCTATCACAACTCATATTGTAGAAAAGCTTCATCTGACTTATAATAGCAGTTTGCCGGATTCTCAAGATACTATTCTCATGCTATCACACGCCTTAAAATATGTCATATTTTTTACTGCCTACCAACTAAAATTCTAGCTTATGTTATTAATATATTTCCTGCCATTAACCCAGATACATCTTTTTTTTTTTTTTTTTGGCAAGTTTTTCGTTTTGGGCCCCTTCCCCTT
>NW_006209397.1:3478082-3491252 GCF_000334495.1 Tupaia belangeri chinensis | reverse complement strand
CCTCTCGGGATCTTGGGCACGCACGCACACGCGCCCGGCGTGAGATTTAAGCCACCGGGTCCGAGACGCGAACCGCAGTTGACTACGTGGGAGTCCAGCGACATAGCCATTACGCTAACTGCTGGTTCCCAAACCCAGATACATCTTATGCTTGAACTGCACCAAAGTATTCACCAAATCCTAATTTTTTTTTTCTGTTTAAAAATGTCCTTCCCTAATTATTTATAAGCATTTGGGCTGAACTAAATATGACATTTATAACTGCCCAAGTGAGGGGCTGGCAGGTGGCGTGGTGGTTAAGGTACTGGCCTCCCACATGGTCAACCATGGTTTAAATAAATCATTTAAAAATAGTTTAAACAATTGCCTAAGTGAAAATGCTTAATTAGTGAACTTGTCCCAATATATGCCATGGACTTTAAGGAGGTAGACTTTTTAAAGTTTATTCATTTATTTTCCCAGAAAGAGAGAGACCCCCAACAAGGTCTTCAAACCATAATCTATCCCCAGTCTCATGTTACCTGGATCAGAAATATGCATGCACGGGACCAGCAGTTAGCGTAATGACTATGTCGCTGGACTCCCACATAGTCGACCGCGGTTCCTGTCCCGGACCCGGTGGCTTAAACTCACGCCAGGCGCGTGTGCGTGCGTGCCCAAGATCCCGAGAGGAGAATGGAGGAGAAGGGATTGCGGCATGGCCATCCCCCCTGGGGGATGATTTCTCACTTTCTGTCTCTCTGTCTCTCTCTGTCTTCCTGGTGAGTGCACGCGCCCTATACCAAAACCCTCTTAAAAATTAAAAAAAGAGAAATATGCATGCACATAACAGGTATTCTTTAGGAGGTCCTAGGATGTGAACCAAAGGCCATTCCCATGGGGACTAGTTGCATTTCCAATGCTCCACTTGGCCCTTAATGAGGTATAGTTTAATAGAGAGCAATATTATATCTGAGAATAATGTCATAGAGATATATTTTCTAGAATGTCTTAACATTAGTTAAAACATGGCCACCTCCATAGTGGAGTGTTTTTACATAAATTCTGCTTATGAACTTAAGGTTTCAAAATTAATGATCTTCAAGAGTCAGAGCCACATGGAAAAACTGCGTCATTCAAATTTCTTCTAATGAAAGTGCAAGAAATGAAAATTAGGTGATCTTAATTATTAACATGAGAGTGGAGTGTGCATTAATATCATCATTGGTTCCTACTTAGGCAGAATGATTCAGGGTATTGTATTTTCCAGAAATTTTTATTGCCTGTAAGTTTACAACAGAAGTAAACCTGGAAGAGTATGCAGAGGCATTTGTAAAAAATAAATCCCATTATGTTTTCTCATAAAGCCCTTTAACATCACAATTTATTTGTCGATAACTGTGCTTCAAAAGTACAATTTGGGGGTTTAATTTAATAGGTAAAAAGTCTTTTGAGAAATAACTGACTTACAATGTTAAGATTTATGTGCAAAGTATTCTCACCATTAGGAATAGATACACTAGGAAGTTGCTGACATACTTCTGAAATTATATCCAAAGGAACAATCATCTTTCAAGGGGAAGTTGATATTACTTCACCTCTGTGCAACTACTGAGTCAATTCATTTTAAGTGAGTAACACCATTTTTATTTTAAAGAAGGAATATTACCAAAGAATTTTAGCATCAAATAAAGCAGGTTTTCTTGATTCAATGAATAGTTTTAATCAAACTAACATCTAATAGTAAAATGAGAAACAGTAATAATTTAGTAACACCTTTTTTTTTTGTTTTTACCAAGGAAACCAATTAGATTATAAACGATGTATCTGTTCACTTTTTATACTTTAACATTATAAGCACATTTTATCCTCTTTTCAAATTGAGGTCAACATGAAATCTGAACCATGGTCTTCTGTGTGACCATGCATCTTCTTCAGCATTGCAGAGTGGTGCCCTACCACTCAACGTGGCTGGGCCTGAATTTATATTATCTTTTAAAGAGAATAATCACATTTATACTTTTATTTCCATATAAAGTTATAGAGTACAGTCTTATTTTATGTTACCAATGAATCAAAGCAATTTTATTTCCTTAGAGCTACAAAACAGTCAATATAAAACCAAAGTAAAAATTCTAAATTATTTATACATACCAATGAAAAGTGAATCCATCCAGTCATCTGAATATGTTCCCAAATATTTAGATATTGACTACACTTGAAGAGTTTTAAACTTAACTAATATTTAAATACCTCCTATGTATATCAAACACATCATTAGATTCTAATGTAGACATTACCTTGATTCACCAACAGTTCTGCAAGGTGCATATTATTATCTTTACTTACAGTAGGAAAAACCAAAGCTCAGAAAAATTATGTGAATTTCCTTCTGTCATCCTTCTGTCACACAGCATTTCATAAAGTTGTCTTTTTAATCTAGATTGGGCTCCAGGTCCTAGAATTTTTCTACAATATCACTGCTATCTACAGTCAGTGAAGAAATTATTCTGATATACTATTTAGTAAAAATACTCAGTTACACTGGCCGTATACAAACACATGGTCAGATATTACTGTCATCCTAGCTTATGCCTTGGGACTTACAGATGAAATCTCTTTAGAATAGTTCATGAATACTTTTCTGTTTTAAATCTAGTAAGAAGTATATTTAGAATAGACTATTTGGTAAATAAGGGACATATAATACATAAGTAGTCATATGTAGAGAGAATATTTTAAATAGCTCATTTTATTTATGATAGTAACTGGATTCTAAAAATTAAGAAACATTTAACATTTATTATATTAGGTTGTCAGGAAAGTCTTGACGCATTTTTGCATAGAAAAACAGAAATATACCTCATGACTTTCTGAACAACCTTATAGTTGATGCCACAAGATCACACACATTTATGTCATATAAGCATAAGACTGTATAAATCAATATATAGGGGCCAGCAGGTGGCATGGTGATTAAAGCACTGGACCCTCACATGGCCTACCATGATTCGAGTCCCAGACCTGGTGGCTTGCTTTCTCTCTTTCCCCCTCTCCCTCCCTCTCTCTTTGTCTCTTTTTAGTGAGCACACGTACACTGTAGGAAATTTTTTAAAAATAGTAAAAATGGTAAATAAAATTAAATAAATAATTCTTTAAAAAACTAGAAATTCCTATGTAGTCATTGCAACCCTCAAAAACTGGAGGATTAATTAATGATCAAACTAATAATTTGTCGTTAACATCCTGATATAAATATCCATGAAAATCTGTTAAATTTAGTTGTTTAAAGATTATGAAGAAGAATATTAAGGACCAGCAGTTAGTGTAATGGCTATGTTGCTGGACTCCCACGTTGTTGACCGCGATTTGGGTCCCGGACCTGGTGGCTTAAAACTCACGCCGGGCACGTGTGTGTGCGTGTCCAAGATCCCGAGAGGAGCACGGAGGAGAAGGGATTGTGATTGTGGCGTGGCCATCCCCCCTGGGGGGGGGGATTTCTCACTTTCTATCTCTCTGTCTTTCTCTGTCTGGCAAGTGCATGCACCCTATAGCAAAAACCCCCTCCAAAAAAAAAGAATATTAAAACTAACATATATTTTTCTTCTTCTTCCTCTTCTCCTTCATCATCTTGACATTAATCAATCTATCCAACTGAAAAGCAGTACGCACATAATCCTTCATGTGAGTTAAGGGTATGACACGGTCAGTTAGAAATGGCATGGTACTGAAAATAGTAAGTGAATTAGAAAGCCTGTTGCTTTACTAGATCAATAGAAATTACCTATGCAAATACAGCTTACTAACTGAAATGGGCAAAGTTTGATAATATGTAGTACTATTATTTTAATAGGCTTCACATTAACTTGACATTCTGAGAATTTTCATTTGCATTCTTAATTGATATGTTTATTCCGCTTAAACTCTCACCTCTACTCCCCAAAAGAAGCACAAGAACAATGGAAGAAGCCAAGTCCCACTGCAAAGTTATAGACTTTCTAGTTCAATAAATAATATCTGAAGGTTAAAATAATTACCTTTAAATTTTTTTGTTCTATACATGCATATAATCTTGGGTGAATTTATAGACTACAGAGCATACACTTGAAATACAAAGGTTTGATATACATTACTGTGTTATAAAGGGAGTATTCTGTGTTATAAGGAAGAAATGAGAGATACCAGTTGTCTTTCTGGAAAACTTCTCTAAGTTTGGCATTTATCACCTTTCGTGTGGATAATATAAGAGACTCCCAATTGATTTTCCTGAATCCAATCTTTCCTGATAACAATTCATTTGTGTTGCTACTACTGTTTTTTCCCTAAAACATGGCCATAATTTTTTTATCCTTTAAAAAAATACTTTCCAGGAATGTCCCCCCACCTCACCATTGTAATGGTCTTCAATATTTATTACAGTTCAATTTTTTTAAACTTTATTTTTATTTTACATTCAATCACTGTATATTATTACAGGATACAAAATGAGTTATACCAGCATGTATATACTGTATATGAACTCAGTCAAAAGTATTATCATAACCACCATTATCAACAGTTAATATTCCATTTTTAAATTGATTAAATGTTTGCTTCTTTCTTTTTCCCCTTGATTCCCTCCATGTCACCCTCCCTCATTTCCCACCCTCTCCTACACTGTCTCTAGTATCCACAGTTGTTCTACATGCTTTTATAACTTCCAATCTTTCAGTTTATGCCATAGAGGACAGGCATTTGGTATATATTGAGTATGGATATACAAGGCCTCTCTTCCATAGTCTGGCTTGCTTTACTTAGCTGCAAATTCTCCATATTTGTCCACTTTCTATCAAATGCCAGTGTCTTGTTATTTTGTTTTTTTTTTTTTTTTTGGCTGAATAGTAGTCCATGGTGTATACGTGTGACACCTTTTTTCAATCTACAGTTTAATCTTCCTTCCCACTCTCTCCAAATGCAGCTGAGGCACTCTGCAAAACTCTCATAACTTCTTAGAATATTGTTTGAAAACTACTGAGTCATAGATTATACTTTATATTCGTCAGTACAGAAATCAAAATTTCTCCCAGCCTGGCTCCAGCTTATATTTTCAGATTCATTTTTGCTATCTGGATTCCATCGTCTTTCACATAACAAGCACTCTAATTGCTTCAGACATTAATCTTATAATTCAGTGTTTCATTCATGTGCTTCATTAGTCTGCAGTGATCATTTATCCTCTATATGACAAACGTTTACTTAGTTCTCAAGGTTCAACTCGGAAATTCATCATTTCTTCCACTAAGATCCTGGGAAATGTATATGAAAGCATTTACCACACTGTATATATTTTGACATTTGTTTCTTCAGTTAGGATGCAAACTACACAAGATTAAGCATAATGTTTTATTCATCTTAGATTATATGTGCCTAGTATAGTGCAGCATACATAATATGCAATTGAAAATTTTTTACATAAATAAACTGATGAAATAATAGCTTTCATTCTATAAAATAGTTAAAAGTATTAAAATAGAGATCATGAGACTAGGTTATAGTCTAAGATTTGTCCCAAATAGTTTCATGGGACTTTTGTCAAAGTCACATGAGCCTTTTATTTTCAATTTAATTATAATGAAAATACCTTCCATTTGGATTATCTGTGATTCTGTATTTCCAGCACAGCACGTAATTTTTTTTACATTAGTATTATATAATACAAGTAAAATAATATGACGACAGAGCTGTAAAGTACTTTAGAAATTTCATGGTGAAATCTCTTTATTTTACAAATGGGTAAAATAAAGCCAGAATGGTAAATTTTGGCTAAGCACATAAAGCTAGTTAGTGATGACTGTTTGAAAAATATGTTCCCTGACTCCTCGATCTAGTCTTTTTTTTTTTCAATTTTTAACTCATTTATTTATTACTTCTGAAAATATTTATTATCTCCTAATTGTCAGGCACATTCTACTACTTGCCACTTATTACTTTCTCATTGGTATTACTAGAAATAAATTATTTTCTTAACCAATGTGAACAATCTTCCTTTACAATCAAAACATTTCTTGGTGATTAAAACATACTCAATTAAGTGTTCTTCCATTTATATCTCATTGACTGTATCAATACAGTATTTATTTATTAAATAGTTATATATTGGCTGGACCATATATACAAAGCACAGGGTTTTCACTCCAGATCTAAATATAAATTAAAATTTTCAATTCTAAAAATCATGACTTTTATTTGCAATGTGCAAGACATCTTCATCTTTGGAACTATCTTACTCACTAAATGTACACCTTAGCCTTTTTAAAAACTGAAGCGTGGGGCAGTTTGTAGTGCAGTGACTGAACACAGTGTGTCAAGATTCAGATCTCATATGGGATACCATGTATTGAATTCCAGCCCCAGCAGTTTGAAAAACATGCCACGCATGTGCGCATATACCCAGAATCCTGATGGGATGGAGAAATGAAGGAGAAACGTGGTGACTATGTCCCATTGAGAGGTGCTTTTCTCCTCGTCTCCTACTCTTTCTCTCTCTTTCTCTCTCTTTGGTAAGCACACATGCTGTTTGGCAATTAAAGAAAAAAAATCCTTTAAAAAGATACTGTTTAGATTGCTTAATTTTCTATTACATTAATAATGTGTGTTTTAGAGACTGGCAGGTGGCATGGTGGTTAAAGGTGTTAGATTCTCACATGGCTGACTGTGGTTCGAGTCCCAGATCTGGCAGCTTGCTTTCTTACTTTTTGTTTCTCTGTTTCTCTGGTCAAATTGAAAACAAAACAAAACAAAACAAACAAACAAACAAAAACAAAAAACAAAAACAAAACAAATGGAATTACATAAATAAATAAGTCTTTAAAAATGTGTGTTTTGTATACATGTGTGCAATTGAACCTATGTGCATAGAATTTAACTATATGAAGAAAATATCAATACATAGAAAATGTATTACTTCTCTCATCAGAATTGTATCTGAGTTCTAAGTCTTAATAGCTAATTTTTTGTAAAATAAAAACACTTCACTTTCAGGAAGTCATGTTATTTTCAACCTTTGTGTCAATTATATCATTAGTAAAAATTTAAATATCTTAGCTGTTAACTGATGCATATATAAATATGTTTATGGCAAATTATTAGAAACAGGTTGCTAGAAACATGAGATTATATCAGCCAATCTCTTTGTTCATGGTTGAGCCCAAGACATGAGTTCATAGTTGCACCTATTCCAGGGACTCCATAAACTTAAAAAACATCTTCACATTTTGATGAACACTAATTTTGTGGGCCAGTTAGTGGTGGTGGTTAAGGCAGTTGGATGCCACAAGGCTGACTATACAGATCAAGTCCCAGATCTGTGGCTTGAAAGACACACCAAGCACGTGTATGTGCATGCCTAGAATCCCCAAAGGAGAATGGAGGAGATGGGATTGTGCCATGGTCGTCCTCCTGGGGGATGCTTTATCACTTTTCCTCTATCTCTGTCTGTCTCTCTCTGGTGAACACACATGCTCTATAACAGAAATTTTAAAAATAATAATAAGTAAGGGACCAGCAGGTGGTGTGGTGGTTAAAACACTAGATTCTCACCTGGTCCCCATGCAGGACCATGGTTTTAGTACTGCACCTGGCAGCTTGCTTTCTGACTTTCCTTCTCTCTCTGTCTCTATCTCACTTCCAGTCCCTCTCTGGTAACCACAGGTACCCTATAGAAAATTAGAAAATAATAACAATGATAAATAATAGTAAATAAATAATTCTATAAAATAATAAGTAAGTAAATAAATAAATAAAAGAATATTAAAAGAATTAAAAGATGATATGGCAGGCATGGTGGTTTAAGTGCTGGACTCCCATGTAGATGACTACGGTTCAAGTCCTAGAACTTGTGACTCACTTTCTCAGTTTTCCTCTCTCTCTTGTCATTCTAAGGTAAAGTATGGTTTTCTTTATACATTTCATATGAAAAATTGATAATATGTACTGCAAAAAATTTTTCAGAAAAAGTATCCAAAAGTCTAAAAAATAAAGTTCTAAAAAAGTCCAGCTCCCAATGGCTTCACTGCTGACTTTTACAAAATTTTTTTTGGGAGAGTTTTTTTTGTTGTTGTTTTTGTTTTTGTTTTTGTTTTTGTTTGTTTGTTTGCTTATACAGTGTATGCACTCGCCAGAAAGACAGAGAGAGGCAGACGAGACAGAAAGCAAGAAATCGCCCCCCAGGGGAGATGGCCATGCATCAATCCCTTCTCTTCCATTCTCCTCTTGAGACCTTAGACATACACACACATGCACCAGGTGTAAGTTTAAGCCACTGGTCTGGGACATGAACCATGTTCAAATACTTGGGAGTCCAGTGACATAGGCTAATGGTCCCAATTTTGCAAAACGTTTAAAGAAGAGGTAACCCCTATTCTACTCACACTGTTTCTAAAGATACAAAAGGAAGGAAGCCTTCCAAATTAATTCTATGAACACTTCATTACCCTTATTCCCAAAATGGTTAAGGATACTACAAAAAAGGAAAACTACAGACCTATATCTCTGATAAATATAGATGCAAAGATTCTCAACAAGATACTTGCTAACCGTATTCAACAGCATATAAAAAAAGGTATTTATTCCAACCAGGTAGGCTTTATTCTAGGGATGCGAGGGTGATTCAATGTACACAAAACCATAAGTGTAATACACCAAATTAACAAAAACAAACAAACAAACAAAAAAAAAAACATTTTCATCTCAATTGATGTGGAAAAAGCATTTGACAAAATACAACATTCCTTTATGATTAAGACTCTCAGGAAAATTGGCATAAAAAGATGGTTTCTCAGCATAATAAAAGGCATTTATGAAAAACCTATAGCTAACATTATACTGAATGGGGAAAAGCTGAAAACTTTTCCACTAAAAACTCGTACAAGACAAGGCTGGCCCCTTTTTCTGCTCCTATTCAGAATATAGTACTGGAAGTCCTAGCCAATGTGATCAGATAAGAGAAGGAAATAAAAGGCATTCCAATAGGGGAAGAAGAGCTGAAATTTATCTCTGTTAGCAGATGACATGATTGTATACATAGAAGACCCAATAGAATCCACAAGAAAACTTGAAGTAATAAATGCATACAGTAAAGTGGCAAGATACAAAATTAACTTATAAAAATCTATAGCATTTCTGTATCCAAACAACAAGCAGAGACAGAACTGAAAAAAGTATTCCCATTTCCATAAGAAGTATAATATATCTAGGAATAAAACTAATGAAGGATGTCAAAGATCCCTATGAGAAAAACTATGAAAACCTTAAAAAAGAAATTGAAAAGGACACAAAAAAGTGGAAGGACATCCCATGTTCCTGGACTGGCAGAATTAATATAATCAAAATGGCAATCCTATCCAAATTAATCTACATGTTTGATGCAATCTTTATAAAATTACAAGAGACTTTCTTCACAGATCTAGAAAAGACAATCATAGAATTTGTTTGGAATCATAAAAGACCTCATATTGCCAAAGCCATCTTGCACAAGAAGCATGGAGTGGGTAGCATCTCACTTCCTGACTCCAAAATATATTTCAAAGCTGTGACAATCAAAACAGCATGGTACTGGCACAAAAACAGACATAAGGACCAATGGAACAGAGTAGAAACCCCAGAAATAAAACCCAAAACATACAGCCAACTGATCTTTGACAAAGGGTACCATTTGATCCAGTTGGAAAAAGATAACCCCTTTAGCAATTGGTGCTGGAAAAACTGGGTATCTGCCTGCCAAAAATGAATCTGAACCCGTATATGTCACCATTAACAAAAATCAACTCAAAGTGGATCAAAGATCTAAACCTGAGACCACAACCTATAAAACTACTGGTTGAAAACACTGGGGAAACACTGTGAGACATTGTGGTAGGCAAAGACTTCTTAAGCAAGACCCCTAAAGCACAGGCAATAATCCCCAAAATAGACAGGTGGGCTTACATCATATTAAGAATTTTCTGCACACTAAAATACACTATAGTTAGTGTGAATCACAACTCTTGGAATGGGAGAGAATTTTTGTTAACTGTTCCTCTGATAAGGGACTGATAACCAGAAAACACAGAACTCAAGTGGCTTACCCAGAAGAAAATTATTAACCCAACTAAAATATGGGAATATGAGCTGAACAAACAACTTTCTAAGGAAGGCATATGAAGAGTCAAAAAGCATATGAAAAACTGCTCAGCAACCCTCATCATAAGAGAGATGCAGGTCAAAACCACAATGAGATACCACCTAACCCCAGTCAGAATGGTGAATATTAAAAAAAAATTAAATAAAAATTAAAAGTATTGGCAAGGATGTGGTGGAAGGGAAACACTCCTACATTGTTGGTAGAAATGTAAATTGGTCCAGCCACCTGTGGAGAACAATACAGAGGTTCCTCAAAGACCTTTAAATACAACTACCATATGATCCAGCAATTCCACTCTTGGGTATCTACCCAAAGGACAGGGTACAAAATGCTTGCACAACTGTATTTATTGCAGCACTATTTACAATTGCTAAGACATGGAATCAACCCAAATGTTCACAAACGAATAAATGAATTGAAAAAGTGTGGCACATATATTGCATGGAATAATACTCACCCCCCAAAAAAGGCCTTGGAGTTTGATAGAAAGTGGACAAACATGGAAGATGTATTGCTGAGTAAAGCAAGTCAGGCTATGAAAGAGAGACTTGTATGTCTCCACTTAACATTTACAGACTATCTGCACTCTATGGTAGAGACTGAAAGAGTGGATTACATAAAAGCATTAAAAATTGGACACTAGAGACAAAGTGGAAGCGGAATGTGGGAGGGGAAGAGTGCAGGAATAGAAATTAGTAGAAAAAAATAGAGGGATAAGATATTTGTGGAACACAGATATAGTTTGTTATCTGTTGATGAGGATGTGTATAGTATTCTCAACTGGACTGAGATGTGTATCGTGCTGGGTAAAGTCACTTTACAATCTAAATGATGTATAGAGATTGAATGTATAAGTAATAATAACAATAATAATAAATTAAATTAAAAAGCTGCATGGAAGTACTCTCTCCTATATGTATTCTTATTCAGAAACCACAGATACTTTTTGTATACCTTAAAGTAATAATTTATGGTTGGAAAGAGCTAATGTTACCTATATGGAGACAGTAAGATTTTCCCATTTCAATGTCTGTAATTCTATATAAATTAAAAGAAAACTTTAAAAGAAGTCTCTTTCATTGATGCTTAGAACTAGTGATTTTAGAGAATAAGAGAAATGAAGATTTTCTACTCATAATTCAGCCTCCAGCCCCCAGTCTCAAGTGGTAGGGAGCCCCTCTATCTTTCTCTCTGTATCTCTCTGCCTCTCTCTGTCTTCTCTTTCTCTTTTTTTTCTGTATCTCTCTGCCTCTCTCTGTCTTCTCTCTCTCTCTTTTTTTTATTTTTGCAATCTTTTCCTTTTAACAAATTTTTAAGGTAAAGTATTCTCTTGGCTTTCAGATTCTCCTTTATCTTGCTAATAATCCCCTTTTCCCCTCCCCTATAAGAGAGGCAAGGGACAGGCCTTCAGAAGAAGACTCCATTGCTGCTGAAAACTAATGTTCAGCATGTTCACACACTGTGCGGTTTTTATTTCTTGGAAAAAAATAATTTTTTCATTGTTTTTTCTTTTTTTTTCTTCCTTCTCTCTCTCTTTTTCTTCTTCTCTCTCTGTTTTCTTATTCTTTTTCTTTTACTTCATCAATTCTCTCCTCAATCTCCATTCACTGAGTGTCTAGATGGATCTAAGGGAACAAATATAGCCAAACATCCAAATACTATTAGGGTTAACATATTCCTCTACACCCACTGAATCTGCTGCACAAAAGCATAAAAATGGAACAGCAAAGAGACTGCAGACCAGCTTCTTCTGCATGCTCCTGAATGCTCAGGTTGAACTTCAAGAATAAGGAAGAAACTCACCATCCATCAGATGACTAGAAATCACCACAGAGTCACAAGAAAGATGGGAAAGCAAGAAAATACCTCTCCTCCAAGGGAAAAAAAATAACTTCTTTTCATGAACAGACAGTTCAATGAAAATAATGGAAATGTCTGATAAACAATTTAGAATATTGGAACCAGCAGTTAGCGTAATGGCTATGTCACTGGACTCCCACATAGTTGACTGCGGTTTGTGTCCCAGACCCGGTGGCTTAAACTCATGCCAGGCATGTGTGTGTGCGTGCCCAAGATCCCGAGAGGAGAATGGAGGAGAAGGGATTGCGGCGTGGCCATCCCCCCGGGGGATGATTTCTCACTTTCTCTCTCTCTCTGTCTGGTGAGCGCATGTGCCCTATAGTAAAAATCTCTCCAAAAAAAAAAAAGACAGAGAAAAAAAAGAATTTAGAATATTCATAGTAACAAAGTTAACAGAGATGCAAGAGAAGTGAGACAATGAACTCTAAAAGTGGCAGGAGAATAGAGCCAAGGAGTTCCAGGAGATGAGGAAGTTCTTGCATGAATGGAAAGAGGAAATACACACCATAAAAAAGAATCAAAGAAAACTGTTAGAGATGAAGGCTGTAATATAGGAAATCGAAAACTCCCTTGAAAGTATTAAAGTAGATTAGATTATACAGATGATTGAATCTCAGATGTACAAAACAGAATCACTGGCCTAAAAAAATCCACCACAAAGACTGAAAAAATAGTCCAAAAAATGAAAATAGTATACAAGAAATACTAGATACCATCAAACATCCAAATATCTGGATAATTGGTGTCCCAGAAGGTGAAGAGACTAATAAGGCCATTGATAATCTATTCTATGAAATCCTTGAAGAAAACTTTTCAAATTTAGAGAGGCATTCAAAGATCCAGACCCAAGAAATACATAGGACCCCCAACTGAATGAACCCAAGAAGATCTTCTTCAAGACACATTATAGCCAGACTGGGAACCAGCAGTTAGTGTAATGGCTATGTCGCTGGACTCCCACATAGTCGAAACGGTTCGCGTCCCGGACCCGGTGGCTTAAAACTCACACCAGGCGCATGTGCGTGCGTGCCCAAGATCTCAAGAGGAGAATGGAGGAGAATGGATTGCGGCGTGACCATCCCCCCTGGGGGGTGATTTCTCTCTTTCTGTCTCTATGTCTCTCTCTGTCTGTCTGCTGAGTGCACGCGCCCTATAGCAAAAACCTCTCAAAA
>NW_006209397.1:3472684-3476631 GCF_000334495.1 Tupaia belangeri chinensis | reverse complement strand
TGTGCATGCATGCTCAAGATCCTGAGAGGAGAATGGAGGAGAAGGGATTACGGCATGGCCATTTCCCCTGGGGGGTGATTTCTCGCTTTCTATCTCTCTGTGTCTCTCTGTCTGTCTGTCGAGTGCACACACCCTATAGCAAAAACTTCTCCAAAAAAATAAAATTGTTCTCAACCAAGAATACTATATCTGGCAATACTATCCTTTATATAAGAGAAGACAAGAATATTCTCAGATAAACAAAACCTCAAAAAATTTATCAACACCAGACCAGCTCTCCAAGAAGTTTTAAATGGAGTGTCATCCCAGGAAAACTAAAGTCAGACACACAGAAATGAGTTCTAAAAGAGCTAAGAAAATGGCCAACTTAATGGTAGGGGCAAGTCCAGAGTTGAACGTTAACTTCCAGAATTTAAATGGAAAGATCTGACCACCACAGAAGATAAAGTACATAAGTTTGAACTGGTGAAATAGAATTGTATGACTTTTGACTGAAACATTACTGACCTTCTATGCTTTGTCTTCCAGTGTTAAAGAGTTTTGTCTTCTCTCGAGTTGTGGACAGGTCCATGTACCTACTATTCGAACAAAATCCTAACCTGTTTCCTGGCTTTAAGTATTAAGCAAAGTTCTCTTAACATTTTTTTTAACTTATTAAAGCTAAAACTGTGTTTCTTGAAATTTAAAAAAATGTATTTTAAAATACCTATTTAGTAACCACAGTAAGCTATATAGCCTCAGCTATATGCAAGTTTATTGTATATTCATTCTATCCACAGAATTTTTATGCCTAAAATCAACTTTTGTTCACAGATATGTATATATCAGCTGAACTTACTATTGAAAGTCTTTAGATTAATTAAGATATTTTGTGAATCAGTACAGTGTGGGAAAGAATAAAGGAATGGAGGCTGGCCAGCAGCATCCCAGTTTCATCTACTGCCACATGGCCAGCAAGGGACTCTGTGGCAGGACCACCACTGGCCTCAGGCCAGCTCCTGATAGCTTCCTCCATCCCACAGCCCACTCCTTCGGCAAGACTGGCCTCTGCTTGCTGACCAGTAGCATCCCAGTTCCATCTACTGCTCTGTGGCCAGCAAAGGCCTCTGAGTCAGGGCCACCACTGTGTCCCCAGCCCAGCTCCAGCTAGCTTCCCTATCCCATAGCCCACTCCTTCAGCAAGAGGGAATGGACAAGTCTAGAACTACAGTTCTGAAATAACCTAGTATTTTAAGGTTCCCTGGGATCCTTTCTTTTACTGAACCACCTGCAAAAAAGGAAATACTGCTCTTCAGAGAGCTGAATAAAATACTCCTCTGGAGACCACATTACTAAACACAACAGAAAAGAGAATTCAGCACACATCATCTACATCAAAAGGGAAATCATTCATTCCTGGTTAAAGAAACATTCTCCCAAAAGGTATTCAAAAGTGAATAAATCTCCCAATGGTTAGAAGTAGAAGAAGAACCTCCGGTCTGAATAAAGTAGGAAATATGTCTCCATCAAAAGAACACAATAAGTCCCCTCCATCTCTTGAATAAACAGAAGATGTTACCAAAATATCAGAGAAAGAATTTAGAACATTCATGGTGGCAAAATTCTATGAGTTGGAAAAGAAAAGAGACAATGAAATACAAGAGATTAAGAAATCCTTCCATGATATGAAAGAAGAAATAGCATTCTAAGAAAGAATCAGGTGTAACAATTAAAAATGAAGTCTGTAATACAGGAAATTAAGAACTCTCTTGAAAGTATTTAAAGTCGATTAGACCATGCTGAAGATCGAATTTCCAAAATAGAGGATTAGACCATGCTGAAGATCGAATCTCCAAAATAGAGTACAAAACCTCTGACCTAGAAAAAAACACCAAAAAGTTTGAGAAAATAACAAAAATACATAAGGATGATATACAAGAAATACTAGATTTCATTAGATGCCCAAACATCCGAATAACTGGTATCCCAGAAGGGGAAAAAACTCAGATGGGCATGGAAAATCTATTCCATGAAATCCTGGAAGAAAATTTCCCAAGTCTAGAGAGGCACTCGAACATCCAGACCCAAGAAATAAAAAGGACCCCAAATAGAATCAACCCCAGAAGATCTTCCCCAAGGTACATCTTAGCCGGATTGGCAAAGACCATAGATAAAGAAAATATATTAAAACTGGCAAGGGAGAAACAACAAGTGACATACAAAGGTCATCCCATCAGGCTAACACCAGACCTCTCAATGGAAACAAAGCAAGCAAGGAAAGAATGGAGAAGATGTACTAAAAGTGTTGAGAAACAATTTCAACCATGATTATCCTGCAGGATTATCCTTAATATGGGGAAAAAAGATTACAATCTTCTCAGACAAACAAAACCTGAAAGAATTTGCCAACACCAGACCAGCTCTTCAAGAAACCCTGAAGAGAGTACTGATCCAGGAAAACTAAAAAATGAACAGCCAGAAATAAAGGAATAAAAGGCAACCAAGACAATGGCCAACTTAAATGTCAGAACAAGTTCGGTAATATTGATAATTACATTGAATGTGAATGAATTAAATTCTTCAATCAAGAGGCACAGAATGGCTGAAAGGATAAAAAAACCAGAAACCCTCTATCTGTTTTTTACAGGAAAGCCACCTCATGGATAAAGACATACATAGACTAAAAGTGAAGGATTGGAAATAGGTTTTCTATGCAAATGGGAACCAAAAAAGAGCTGGAGTCACAATACTAATTTCTGACAAAATATCCTTTAAAACAAAAACTGTTCGAAGAGACAAAGAAAGGCACTATATTATAGTAAAAGGCTCAATCAAGCAGGAAGATATAATGCTTATAAATATCTATGTGCCTAACACAGGAGCACCCAAATACATGAAGGAAAGACTGTTAGATCTAAAAGGAGAGATAGATTGCAACACAAAAATTGTTGGAAACCTCAACACACCACTATCCCCTCCAGACAGATCATCTAAATAAAAATAGTAAAGAGATAAAGGATCTAATTGATACGATAAACCAAATGGACTTAACAGACATCTATAGAACTTTGCACCCAAAAAGCACTTTTATCTCACCCTCACATGGAAACTTTTCAAAGATTCACCACATGATAGGACACAAGGCAAGCCTTCTTCTCCGATGATGATGGAATTAAACTTGAACTTAATTTCAAGAAAAATCCTCAAAAATACTCAAATACATGGAAACTAAATAACCTACCCCTGAATTACTCAACAACTACTGAAGAAATAAAGACAGAAATCACAAGATTCATGGAAATCAATGACGATGAGGAAAAGAGTTTCCATAATCTTTGGGACCCTGCTAAAGCAGTCATAAGAGGGAAGTTCATAGCAACTAATGCACATAAGAGGAACATGGAGAGAAGGTAAATGTATCACCTAACATCGTGCCTCAGAGACCTGGAAAAGCAACAGCAAAAAAAATCTCCAGGAAAAAGGAGATAATAAAGATATGAGCAGAAACAACTGAAATAGAAAATAAATGAACTGTACATAAAATAGATGAAAGTAAGAGCTGGTTCTTTGAAAAGATAAACAAAATGGTTACTCCACTAGTGAAACTTATTAAGAAGAGAGAAAGGAACCAGGTGAACCAAATCTGCAATGAAGCAGGCAAGATAACAACAGACATAGTAGAAATAGAAAACATCATTAGTGGATACTACAAGCAACTATATGCCAAGAAACAAAAAAACCTGGATGAAATGGGCAAATTCCTGGACACATATAATCTGCCAATATTGAGCCAAGTGGTATAGAAAGTCTGAATAGTCCCATAACAAGCCAGGAGATTAAATCAGTAATAAATAACCTCCCAAGAAAGAAGAGCCCTGGCCCTGATGGCTTCGCCTTTGAAGTCAACAAAATTTTCAAAGAAGAATTACCCCCCATTCTGCTCAAGTTATTTCTAAAGATCCAAAAGG
>NW_006209397.1:3441809-3470705 GCF_000334495.1 Tupaia belangeri chinensis | reverse complement strand
AAAAAAAAAAAAAAAAAAAAAAAAAAAACCAGTGCTGGCATGTGTGTGGTAGAAGGGGAACTCTCTTACACTGTGGGAATGTAATTTGGTCCAGCCAATGTGGAGAACAATTTGGAGATTCCTCAAAAATCTACAAATAGAACTACAATATGACCTGACAATCCCATTCCTTGGTATCTACCCAAAGGACAGAAAACTTCTTAATCAGAAAAGTGCTTGTACATTGATGCTTATTACAGCACTATTCACAATTTCTAAGACATGGAACCAACCCAAATGCCCATGAACAGATGAATGGATTGAAAAACTGTGGCACACATACTCTATGGAATACTATTCAGCCATAAAAATCAAGACCCTTGGTTTTGACAGAAGGTGGATGAATACAGAGCCAGACTATGAAGGAGAGACATTGTATGTCCCACTTAATATAAACAGAATTTCTGCACTCTATGACTGAAACTGATTGACTAAAGGATGTAGAAACACAGTAAATGGTTGTGAATACCAGATATAGCGTGGGTAAAAGAGTAGAGTTTGAGGAAGGACGTATAGAAGAAAAATAGAGAGGGAAAGCATTAATGGGACAAAAAAATGTGGTATTATCTGTTGAAGATAATTTAATAGTATTATCAACTGGACTAGGGAGAAATGTTGGAATGTTCACTTTGTAAGCTGAATAACTTGATTGAATGTATACAAGAACATGAAATAAAAATAATAATGTTATGTTGAATTTTAGCAGGAATAATTATATTCATTTTACCTATGTATAATTAAAATATATTTTGTTGAGTTTGGAAAAAAAAAGAAATGTTTCTTTGAAGTTAAACAACCACAGCAAAAATAGGAATAGATTGAATGTATACAAGAACATGAAATAAAAATAATAATGTTATGTTGAATTTTAGCAGGAATAATTATATTCATTTTACCTATGTATAATTAAAATATATTTTGTTGAGTTTGGAAAAAAAAAGAAATGTTTCTTTGAAGTTAAACAACAACAGCAAAAATAGGAATCCATTTCATTTCATTTTCTGGAAGGATTTGTGCAGATAACTGACATTTTTAAAATATACAATTAGAAAATTGAATGTGTATTCAGTAACTTTCCAGCTTTACTTGTTTTTGCCTTAGAAAATATAGTAAGCAAATGCACTCCTCAAGGTTTTGACAATTATTAAAATTTTTTTTATTTTCTATTTCCTAGAACTCAGTTGACTAGATTTTATTGCTTATTCACATGGTACATGTATATTTATTTTAGTATGTTTAGTTTGTAAAAATCAAGAGAATAGGATTACATTCACCTTTTACTGGATTATACATGAATAAAACCACAGTACACTTGTTACTGGATTTTAGCTCTGTCCATAGCTGTTTTTTGAGATTTTACTATCTACCTACTGCTTGAACAGAATCCTAACCTTTTTTCTGGCTTTAAATCTTAAGCAAATTTTTCTTAACTTTTTTTTACCTTGATTTTTTAAAGCTAAAACTGCTTTTCTTGAAATTAAAAAAATACCTAAAACAAACAAACAAAACATACCTACTTAATGACCACAGTAATCTACATTGCCTCAGCTAGGTGATACTTTATAGGATGTTCATTCTACTCACTGAGGTTTATGCCTAAAGTCAGATATGTGTTCACAGATATGCTTATATCAGCTTCACTTGTTATTGAAAGTATTTAGATTAATTAAGATCTTTCGTAAATAAATCAAATGTGGGAAAACAGGGAAAAAATAAAGGATTGGAAAGCAAATAAATAAATCAATAAATAGAAACAAGTAGTGGCCAAGTGAACAGAACAAGTGTGTGTATTATAGTAGAAATTTAATAATTATTTGTGAATAAAACAATAATTAAATGAGTATAATTGTGTATATTTTAAAATGTAAGTTTAAAAATCTTTAAGTCACTATTATAAGAGATTAAATTCATGCTTCATCACTTCTTAAATGAATGTTTGTATTTATGCAAAGATTAACCTCAGGAGACTAATATTTTAATCTTAATAAACTTCTTTGTGTTAATAAGGCAAATAAATGCATGTAATAAATTTTTGATCAACAGTATAGAAAAAAAGATTCAAAGAGGACTTAAGAGGTCAAGATCTCAAGGAAGTATTTATTGCATCATCCACAACACACACACACACACAAATATATACATACATATATATATATATATATAACTATAATATAAATATTAGTATCTATTATATAAATAAATGTGGTATATATATATAATACATTTTCTTCATTAATTTGTTGATTGATGCATGTTATTTCTTAGCTACTGTGAATAGTGCTGCAATAACCATGAGAGTGCAGCTCTACAATATATTAATATACTTTCCTTTGGCTATATGCCTAGTAGGGGGATTTCTGGATCATAAGGCAGTTCTATTTTAACCTTTTTGAGAACTTTCAAACTATTTTCTATAATGCACTCAAAATATTCTCATCAACAGTGTGAAAAAAAGTTCAACTTTCTTCACATTCTAACCAGCAATTTTTTGTCATTTTGATAATAGCCATTATAACTAAGATGAATTGGTAATTCTTTGCACTTTGAGTGATTAATGACATTGAACATTTTTTACAAATTCTTGTTCACCATTTGTGTGTCTTCTTTTGAGAAATGTCTATTCAGATTATTTGCCCATTTTTAAATCAGATTTTTGTTGTTGTTGTTGTTACTGAATTGTTTGAATTTCTCATATATTTTGGTTATTCAAAACTGGGCAGAAGCATAGCATGTAAATATTTCCTCCCCATTCTATAAATTGTCCCTTCATTCTGTTAATTGCTTCTTTTGCTGTGCAGAGCTTCTTACTCTGCTATAATCCCATTTGTGTAGTGTTTCTTTACTTGCCTGTGCTTTTGAGGTCTTATCCAAAACCCTTTGCCCAGATCAATGCCTTGAAAGTTAGCATCAAGTAGTTTCATTTTGGGGTCTTACATTTACATATTTAATCCACTTTGAGTTGACTTTTGTATATGGTGAGAGATAGGGTCCTGGTTTTATTCTTCTGCATATGGACATTCACTTCTCAGCATCACTTATTGAAGACTTTCTCTCAATAAGTGTTCTTGTCACTTCTAGCAAAAAACTAACTGGTTATGTATACATATATATATATGTGTGTGTGTGTGTGTGTGTGTGTGTGTGTGTATTTGTTTCTGGGTTATCTGTTCTATTCCAGTGATCTATGTGTCTGCTTTTTGTTTGTTAGTTAGATAGTTTGTTGCCCATACTATGCTTTTTTTGGTTACTATAACTTTCTAATATATTTTATTTATTTTTGCAGATTGTTTTACTATGAGGAATGTGTACTCACCAGAGAGACAGAGGGAGGCAGAGAGACAGAAAATGAGAAATCATCCCAGAGGGAGGATGGACATGCCACAATCCCTTTTACTCCATTCTCCTCTTGGGATTTTGGGCATGCACACACACGCACCCAGGATGAGTTTCAGGCACAAGGTCCAGAATGCCAAACATGATCGACTATGTAGAAGTCCAGTGATGTAGCCATTATGTCATCTGTTGATCCCTCTAGAATATTTTAAAGAAAGATAGTGTGATTCCTTCAGTATTGTTCATTTTGCTCAGGATTTTTTAGCTATCCAAAATTTATTAATTTGTGATTCTCTATAAATTTAGGATTAGTTTTGCATTTGTGTGAAAAATGCCATTAGTAATGCAACAAATATTGCATTGAATCTGTAGATTATTTTTAGTAGTATAGATTTTTCTTTTTAAATATTGTAAGTAATGATTTATGTATAGTCATTACACATTGTTGCAGGGCACAGAATGCTCCTTGAAAGCATGTATATGGGAGATCAGCAGGTGGCATGGTAGTTAAGGCTCTGGACTCCCACATGGCCGACCATGATTCAAGACTTGCTGGCTTGCTTTCTCATTCCCCAACCCCCTGCACCCCTGTACCTCTCTGGTCAAACTTTAAAAAAAAATGATAATAATAATAAATAAAATTAAATAAATAGTTCTTTTTTTAAAAAGGCACGTATTTGGTGTATAATTAACAAATCCAGTATAGAAACACACTCACCACTTTCAATATTTCACATTATATTATATTGTGAACATTCAAAACCCACTTCAATGGTTATTCTTCTAGTATGTGCTGAATTTTCCATGATGTTCTTTGCTGTGAGACACAATTCTAAAGAAAAGCATTTTGATTAAAAATCAGGTAACAAATGATCTCATATATTAACAGAGATAATCTTAACATAGCCAATGAAAGAATAATTTGTAATTTCCATGTAGAAGACTGATGTACATAAGAGTTTAGAGTTTATAATCTGAAAAAAATCTGTGAGTATAAATCACTGGTCCAAGTAGAGATAAGTAAAATTGTACATAGCAGTAAGTCATTAGGAAGACAGAAATAAAACACTTTTACACACACACTGAGTTCTTGTAAGACCACAGTACTGTACTGTGAATAAAGAAATAAGTCCTCAAAAAAGAGAACATAAAACAAAATAAAAAGAGATGCTTAAAAGTGAAAACAAAGTCAGTGAAGTCAGTGATTGGGTACATCATAGACTTTACAAAGTTTTTCATTTTAATCTTGTTAAAATTCATTAGAAAGAAAGACTCAGTTACTTGTAACATTTTGGACTTTTCCTCTATTATCTAGTTTTATAGAATGAAGGATAGCTATAATAAATATATAAATTGAAACCTGTGGAGACAAATGTCTACAAATAATTGCTGTATTTGTATTTATGCCTGCTTGTGTGTAAAAGAGTTGAATCTACATTTATTCCTGACATTCAATGTTACTATCAATATGTGTGGGCTGATCTTTTTCTTTTTCTAGTTGTTTTATGTTCTCTTACTTCTTTTTCTCTCCCTTTAGCTAGCCCCTTAAGTATTCTTGAAGAGCCTATTTTGTTTTGATGAATTATTTCTGCATTTGTTTATCTAGGAATGATTTTATTTCTTCTTCCCATTTGAAGGATAACCTTGGTAGGAATAATACTCTTGGCTGAAATTGCTTTTCTTTCATAGTTTTAAATATGTCTTCACATTCTTTCCTTGCCTGTATTCTTCCAGTGGAGAGATCTTATGTTAGTCTAATGGGGTAACCTTTTTAAGTAACTTGATGTTTCTCTCTTGCCATCTTTAGAATATTGTTATTGTCTTTTATTTGTACCAATTTGGCTTTGCAATGCCTTGGAAAGGATCTTTGTTGTATCTATTTGGTGTCCTTTATATCTCCTGGATTTGGCATACCTCTTTAAATTTGGAAAGTTTTCAACCTATGTATTATGAAAGTTATTTTCCACACTTTTACCTGCCTCTTTACCTTCTAGAATATCTATTGTGCAGATATTTGGCCAAGTCTTTATGGAGTTCCTCCTTCAAGTCATGGAAGAATTTTCTCATCTCCTGGAATTGGTTGTGTGTTTTCTGTTGCATCTCATTGAATTTGTTATAAATATTCTGAATTCTTTTGCTGAAATTTCTGCTGTCAGTGGAAATAGTCAACTGTTCTATCCCTGGCCTTAGAGGTCTCCCTGTTGTTCCTTTGATCTCTGGGATTGTGGGAACCAATTATTGGTTACTGAAAGCCAGGGAACCCCACCTCTCTCACAGCAGACTTGGTGTGGGTCCCTTCTGATCAGCTCAAGCTGAGCAGTTTGGGCCTGCCTGTTGCTCCTTCTATTTCTGGGAATAAGTTCTGAATAAGGAAGACCAGAGAGCCCTTTCTCCCCAACAGCAGGCTGGATGTGGGGTCCCTGCTGATAAGCTCAAGCTGAGCAGTTTGATTTGGACTATATGTATGGTCCTTCTTTCTCTGGAATTACAGGGTCTCCCTTCTGCTTCTTCTATTTCTTGTAGTATAGTGATTTTAACAATATTAATTCTTCCAATCCATGAATATGGGATGTCTTTCCATTCTGGATATTTGTTAACTAACTTGAAATTTGAATTTATAAGTTATAAAATTGTAAACAGAAGAATTGGCAAAAATCTCCCTTCCCTCAACTATCTACATGTGACAGCCAAGTTAGTAATGCTTTGTGTGAATGTGATGGATATCCAAAGGTTGAGATTGTATACAGCCATATATTCATAGACATATCATCTGTTAGTGCCCTAGGAAGTTTCCAGAAGTCATGGAGAAGAGACAGTTATTGGGAAGACCCCTCCTAGTCTATGTGAGCATGCGTACTTTCATTTCCATTAACTTGAGTATTTTTTTTATGTATTTATAATACAACATGTACATTTGAGAGAGAGAGAGAGAAACATACTCTCCATGAGGTCTGGTCACACTGCAGTTACCTTCATCCAGTCCTCCAACCCATAGGATCTTGAGTACTTGTGCACATACCTGGTGTGTTTCAGGCTGACTGGACCAGAGCCTCAAAGTGTGGTTGCCATGTGGGATCCAGCTTATTGCAGTGCCTTAGTGTTGTGCTACAGAGCAGGCTCAACTTGTGTGTGTGTGTGTGTGTGTGTGTGTGTGTGTGTGTGTGTCTGTGTGTTTCAATTTCCTCAATCGATATAGGCAGGATCACTACCACCACTATATTGACTGGGAATGGTACTACAATATGATTCTGTGCGCTTGTTTGGGTAGAACCCCAAGATGGTACTGTGCAGCTGCTGCCTAGTGTGGCATAATATGAGCTAGGTTCCTTCTCTGGGGGTTATGCAGCAATATGGACATCCTAGAAGCTCCACAAACTGAGCAAGGGCCTCTGAGGGCTACAGGATTTTCCTGCAGCAAAGACTTTAGATATCTGCAGTATCAGTGAGAGCTGCTGAGAGCTTCCTGCTCACCTTCATCCATGAAAAGAAGTTCCTCTGTTTTGGGGCTTTTCACAACTAGGAGAATGGGATGGTGAGTGGATCTTGCTTTTACTCCTTTTTTGTACATTCATCCTGAGTCTCTGTCCACTACAGTCCCTCTGCAACTTCCCCACTGCACTCCAGCATTTCCTCTCAATTATTCCAGGTAAACATCAGATGTTGACTCTTTATGTAGGAGGGAAGCATACTTGCTTCATCTAGTCATTCATTTTATTATAAATCTCCCATAGCTTTTTGTTTGTTTGTTTGTTTTCTAAGTTTTGCTATAGGGTGCATGTGCTTACCACAGAAAGAGAGAGAGGGAAAATAGAAAATCACCCCCCCCATAAGGAATCGCTACACTGTAATCCCGTCTCTCACATTCTTCTCTCTGGATTTGGGACTCTCAGGCAATGTTCCCAGCATGTTCTTTAAGCTGCTGGGTCCAAGACTAGAGCCACAAAGACAGCCATGTGGGATTTAGCCACCTTACTGACCACATCACTGGATGACTTGTATTCTTCTCTTTTAAGTTCTGGGAATTTTTTAATATGTTCTGGTTATTAATACCCTATCATACATATGATTCTCAATTTTTTCCCTATTCAATGTGTTGTCTTTTTTCTTCATTGATAGTGTCCACAGATGCACAAAAGCTTTTGATTTGAAGAAGTCTTACTCACTTTTTTTTCTTTTCATTCTTTTTACTTTTCAATTTATATTCCAGATACTATTGTAAAATCCAATGACAAGCAATTATTTTTCTGTTTATTTCTAAGAGTTATTATGTTTCAGCTCTTATGTTAATGTATTTGATCGATTTTAAGTTAATTGCATATGGAGTAAAGTAAGGTTTGATTTTATTCATTTGCATGTGGATATACAGTTTTTCCAACACAGTTTCTGAACAAAATCTTTTCTTTCTCCATTGAATGGTCTTGAGACCCTTGTCAAAATCATTTGACAATATAAGCTATAATTTATCTCTGGTCTCTCACTTCTACAATATTCAATTATATGTCTTTCTTTGCACGGTGACCAAACTGCTTTATTTACTGTATATTTGGAGCAACTTTTTAAAAGAGTTATTTATTTCTTTCATTTTATTTATTATTATTATTATTTAATTTGATGAGAGAGAAAGGAAGGGCGAAGTGAGAAAGCAAGTCACCAGGTCCAGGACTTGATCCATAGTCTTCCATGTGGAGTCCAATGCCTTAATCGCCAGGCCAACTACCAGTCTCATAAACACTTTTTAAAATCAGGGAGTGTTAAACCTCCAACTTTTTTTTTTGTTTGTTTCAAGATTTTTTTTTTTATTGCTCTGGGTCCCTTGTGAATTAAAATGAATTTTAGGTAACATTCTTTTATTTCTGCTGAAAACATCATTGGAATTTTGATAGAGATTACATTGAATCTATAGGACATTTTGTGAAGTAATAATGCTTTAACAATATTAAATCTTCTGGTCCATAAACATGGGATGTCTTCCATGTATTTGTGATTTTAGTTTCTTTCAGAAACATTTTGTAATTTTCTATGTACAAATCTTTCACTTCTTAGTTTTGTTTGTTCATAAGTATTTTATTCTTTTTGATAGAGTTGTAACTGGAATTGGTTGCTTATTTTTTCTTTTCAGATTGCTCATTATTATTATAAAGAATTAACTGATTTTTATGAATTGATTTTGTATACTGCCTGTGTTAAATTTGTTTATTAATTCTATCAGGGTTTTTTATTTTTAAGATTTTCTACATACAAAATTATTTTATCTGTGAACAGATATAATTTGACTTTTTTTCTTTCCCACTTGGATGTCTTTTTACTTCTTCTTCTTGCCTAAAACTCTAGCTATAACATCATGTACTATGCTAAATAGGAATGATAAAAGAAATCATCTTGTCTTGCTCCAAATTTCTGAGTATTTCACCCAAAGTGTGAAATTACCTATTGTTTTTTCATATGGGGCTTTTATTATGTTTAGGTAGTTTTTATTTTTTTGACTGCTCTTTTGCTGAATATTTTTTAATCACTAAAAGGTATTTAATTTTGTGTCAAATTTTTTATTTATCAACTGAGATGTTTATGTAGGTTCCTTCCTTCATTCTGTTAATATGTATCTTGTATTAATTTGTTTTCACATGATAAATCATCCTTTAATCCAGGAATAAATCCTGCTTGGTCATTGTATTAATCAAGTCTCTCCAAATGGAAAAAAAATCAATAGAATATATATAGAGAGATACATAAGAGTAGAGTTTTAAAGAATTATTTATTTGATTTTATTATTATTATTTAATTTGATGAGAGTGAGTCAGAGAGGAAAAAGTGAGAAAGCAAGCTTTCAGGTCTGGGACTTGAACCATGGTCAGCCATGTGGGAGTCCAGCACCTTAACTAGCATATCACATCACCTGCTGGACCCATAAGAGGAGATTATGAGAACTGGCTCACATGATTATGGAGGCTGATAGGCTATGACATGCTCTCTGCAAGCTGGAGAACAGAAAATCCTACACTGTAATTTAGTCAAGGGCTTAATGCTTGAGAACTGGAGGAGCTGTTGTGCTGGGATAAGTTCTAGAATCCAAGGGGTTAAGAACCAGGAGCCATATATATCCAAGGTGGGAGATGTATGCTCCAGTTGAAGAAGACAGAATTTGTCCTTCTTCCACTTTATGTTGTTATTACCTACAAGAAAATTTGTTGAGATTCTCATTGGAATTGTTTAATCGATAGATAAAAATTAGGGGAAACTGACATCTTACAAATAGTGGGCCTTCCAATCCATAAAAACTGAATGTGTTCCTACTCATTTACATCTTTCTGACTGCTTTCATTAATGTTTTGTCATTTCAGTCTGCACTGAATTTATTATTTTTACACCTGAATGTTACATTTTTGTACTATTTTGAGTGAGATTGAGTTTAATTTCTGGTATATAAGAATACAATTGAGTTTTATATAGTAACTTTGTATTCTGAGATCTTGATAAACTGCTTATTAGTTCTTGGAGATTTTTTGCAGACTTTATCAGATTATGTTTTTCTTTTCTTTTCTTTCTTTCTTTCTTTCTTTTTTTTTTTTTTTTTGCTATAAGGTGCATACACTCAACAGAGACAAAGAGAGAGAAAGAGGGAAAGTGAGCAATCACTTGGAAGTAGCCACACCATAATCTTTTCTCCATTCTCCTCTCAAGATGTCAGGCACTCACACAAGCTGCCAGTCCCAGGATTTGAACTGTGCAGTCAGCCATGTGTGATCCAGCCAGCTTAACCACCAGGCTATGGGCTGGTATGAGAATTTTCTATATTGATAATAATACCATCTATGAACAGCAACAGTGTTATTTTTTCTATTAAATTCTTTAGATCATATTTCTTTCTCTTGGCTAATTTCTCCACTTAAATTTTGAATATGATGGTGATTAAGACAGATGAGAAAGGAGTTATTTCTTGTTTCTAAACTCTTTTCATGGTTAATGATGTGAACCATAAGTTTTGGGTAGATGACCTTTTATAAATTAAGGAACTATCCTTTTATTACAAGTTTAGTGAGAGTTTTTATGTTTCTACAGTTATTGAGATGACATATGGGTTTTCTTATTGTAATCACTTAAGGTAGTGCATTGCATCAATATATTAAGATTGGAACATTCTTGCATTCCTGGGAAATATTATTTTTTTCAAGACACATTAGCCTTTTGTATAAATTTCTGAATTTTATTGTGTAATATTTTGTTGAGGATTTTTATATTTATGATCATAAGGATATTGGCATTTTCTCTTTTAGAATGTCTTCATTTGATTTTGGTATCAAAATAATAATTTTGTCATAGTCAGGAAGTGTTTCTTTTATTTTCTTTTCTTTTCTTCCTTACTTTTTTTTTTTTGGAGAGATTTTCGCTACAGGGCGTGTGCGCTCGCCAGACAGACAGAGAGAGACATAGAGACAGAAAGCTAGAAATCACCCCCCAGGGGGTATGGTCACACCACAATCCCTTCTCCTCCATTCTCCTCTCTGGATCTTAGGCACGCACGCACACGCACCCGGCATGAGTTTTAAGCCACCGGGTCTGGGACATGAACCGCGGTCGACTACGTGGGAGTCCAGCGACATAGCCATTACGCTAACTGCTGGTTCCCATTTTCTTTCTTACTTTTGAGAGAGAGATGTTTGCTATAGGCTGTGTGCACTCACCAGAGGGAGAGAGACAGGAAGTGAGAAATCACTTCCCAGAGCAGATGACCACACTGCAATATCTTTTCCTTCAGTCTCCTCTTGGAATTTTGGGCATGCATTCACACATCATGAGTTTTAAGCCACCAAGTATGAGACTTGAACAGTGGTTGACTATATGTGAGTCCAGTGATGTAACCATTGCACCATCTGCTGGTCCTAAGCTGGAATGTGTTTCTACCTCCTCTATTTTCTGTAACAAATTTTTCAAGAATTTTTTCTTTTTTCTTAAATGTTAGAGGGTCTAGCAGGTGGCATGGTGGTTAAGGTGCTAGACTCCCGCATGGCTGACTTCAGTTTGTGTCCAGGACTTGGTGGCTTACTTTCTCACTTCCCGTTTCTCCCTCTCTCTCTCTCTGTCTTTTTCTGGTCAAAGTGAAGAAAAGTGAAAATAAATAAAATTAAAGTAATTTAAAAAAAAAGTTTGCTAAAATTGTCATTAAAATTATTGAACCTGGAATTTTCTTTATTGGAATGTATTAAAGTATAATTTTAATTTGTTTCATATATTTAGGAGTATTTTTTCTTCATCTATTTTGAAATAGATTTTGGTAACTTGTTTTAATTTCTACTTGCTGTTGTAACAAATCAACACATTGTTAGTGGCTTAAACAATACATATTAATTATCTTACACTTTGGAAGGTCAGAAATCTGACATGTATCTCAGTGCTAAAATCAAGGTGTTGGCAATTCTATGCCCTTTTTGGAGACTCCAGGGGACCATCTGTTTTCTTGGCTTTTCTAGCTTCTATAGGCCAGTTGCCTTCATTGACATCAAGACAGTCATTTTAAATCTCTCCAATCTTTCTTAAAGGGTCACTTCTTATATAAGTTTTCTACTGTTGTTATAACAAATTACCACAAACTTTGTGGCATCAAAAAAGACAAAAGCATCATCTCACTGTTCTGGAAATTAGATGTTAAAGATGGTTCTTCAGGGTCTTTCTTATGAAGTGTCTAAAAGATAATTCATTTCCTTCACTTTTCTACCTTTTAGAGGTCACCTACATTCCTTGCCACATAGTCCTGCATCACTCCGACCTCCGTTTTTGTTTTAATTTTGCCAGAGAGCAAATGCACTCATCAGAGAGAGATAGGCAGAGAGAAATGAAGGGAGAGAAAGCACTTCTCAGTGATGTGTAAACATGCTGCAATTCCTTCTTCCCCATTTATCCATCCTATGGGATTTTGGGGTATGTACACACAGACTCACCTGGCATGTTTTTGAAGCCACTGGGGCTGGGATTTGAAGTCTCATATTGGCCATGTGGGTTTCAGATCCCTTAACCATTAGGCTATGAGTCATCCTGAATGAAGAAAATTTTCTTAGAATTCTTCCCATCTTCCTTGTGAGCACCTGGTAGAGTTCCTGATGAGGAAATTTTCAAGACGTTGTTAACCCAACTATCTCTACCACCAATAAAGTCTTTATGCTGTCATCCTAACCTATGTTCATAGCCTTTAGCAATTTGTTTAAAAATGTTAAACAAATCTTCTTACTATCTTCTATGGCATACAGTGGCATCTTTTATAAGTAAGACGTGCCAGATCTTGGATTTTTTTCATAGATACTAATGTCTTCCCGATTTGCAGTTAAATGTTTGACCTTTGACTTTAGTACTCTGATTTTTAAACATTCTTAATTTTCGATGTCTTCAAGATTTTCTTTTTTATTTTTACTTTTCTCAATCTATATTTATTTATTTATAATGATCTATCTTCATTTCATATCTCTGATTTACAACACAATCTCTAATTGCCTTTTTTTCTTTTTAAAGTGTTACTTTAACATATTAAGCATTTGAGAGAACCAGATTCATATGCAGTTGTAAGAAATAGTACAGAGAGATTCCATGTACCCTTTACATTTTTTCCCCAAAATATTAGGTTATTGGGAAAGTCATGACGTATTTTTCTTTTTTTTTAGTAGTAGTAGTATTATTCACACATTCAATTGCTATACATCATTTATATTGTAAAGATACTTTGCCAAGCATGATGTACACCTCAGTTCAGCCCAGTCAATAATACTATACACATCCTCATTAACAGATAATAAACCATATCTTTGTCCCATAAGTGTCTTACTTCTCTTTTTTCCCCAAATTTCCTTTTCTACACTCTTCCCCTCCCACACTCTCTTTCCACTTTGTCTCTAGTGTCTATTACAATTTTTAATGCTTTTATGTTCTCTAGTCTTTCAGTCTCTACCATAGAGATGCTTTAAACATTTTCTTAAGAAAATAAGAGGAGTTATGCTCTTTTCATCACTCTATATCTCTAAGCAGAAACCAGAAGGGACATCACCATATTTTACTTATCTATCTTCCTAGTGAGAGAGACCTAAATTGCTTCCAACTTTCTGTTAATACAATGTTACAAAAGTAATCACCTTATATATTTCCCTGTGGTCCTTTGTAAGAATTTTATAGACTCAGGAGATAAATTACATGGCCATAGTATGAGGAGATTTCAAAGTGTTTGTGGAAAATGGAATTAATAGATAAAACTTATAAGCTATTTCTCAACATAAGTTCCCTCAAGTTCAAGACATTTTTGTAAGCAATGATATCGGCCATTTAATCCATCTCTGAAAAACTGAGAGTTTGGGAATTTAACTATGTCAATGCAGTTTTTTTTACATTAGTAACTGAAGAAAAAGTTGATGAGTTTTAAAGATTTTCATAAAGACTATGAAACAAAAAGAAGTCATAAGAAGTCATATCTGGACTATAAGGTAGCTAGCTAATGATTTTCCATTGAAACTCTCACAAAATTGTCCATGTTTGATGAGAGGAATTAGTATTATCATTGCCGTGGTAGAGAAAGATTCTCTGGTGAAGCTTTCCCAGGCATTTTTTTACTAAAGCTTTGGCTAAGTTTCTCAAAATACTCTCAAAATTATTAGATGTTATCATTATTTGGCTATCCAAAAGGTCAACAAGCAAAATGTTTTGTACATCTCAAAAACCTATTTCCACCAGGACCAGAAGTTAGCGTAATGGCTATGTGGCTGGACTCCCATGTAGTGGACCATGGTTCAAGTCCCGGAACTGGTGGGACTTGAAACTCACACAGGTGTGTGTGCATGTGTGCCCAAAATCCTGAGAGGGAAATGGAGGAGAAGGGATTGTGGGGTGGCCATCCCCCCAGGGAGTGATTTCTCGCTTTCTGTCTCTCTGTCTCTCTCTGTCTTTCTGGCAAGCACACGCACCCTATAGAAAAAAACTTTCAAAAGAAAAAAAACCTATTTCCATGATCTTTGATCTTCTAAGCAATCTATATTTCTTTGACAAGATCACTTCCACCTTTTGATAGTCATTGCTTTGATTGTGATTTGTCTTGTGTTGTACTAGTAGAACCATGTGTCATCTCTTGTTACAATTCAAAGAAATTCATCAGGATCTTCATACCACTTGTTTAAAAGTTCCATTAGAAGCTTTGCTCTTGCCTGCAGCTGATCTGGATGCAACAGTTTTAGCACCCATCATGAAGAGTTTGCTCAACTTTAGTTTTTGGTCATAATTGCATAAGCTGAGTCAATTGAAAATCTCTATAGTGTTAGCTATTGTTTCTGCCATTGATAGTTAGTTCCTTCAACTAAGATACCAACCAGAATATTTTTTTCCTTACAAATTGATGTGGGTAGTCTGCCGCTTCAAAAGTTTCCATGATTGGCTTGTTCCTTCTTAAAACTAGTTATTCATTTGTAAACTTGATTCATTTAGAGCACTATCCCTATAAACTCATAAAGCATCAATGATTTCACCATTCTTCTACCCATGTTTCACCATAAATTTTGTATATTTTTGCTTCAATTTTAACCTAATTCATATTGTTCTGATAAGAGCACTTTTCAAGCAATGTTGTATCATCTTTACTACCTGTAACTAGATTCTGTTCAGACATGTTCTAACATATTAGCATGAGCTTATTTGTGTGCAATACAAATTTGAAATTCAAAATTCATGCATAGTTTTTTCATAATATGCATTTCTCACAAACTTTTTGAAGACCTCTGATGTGTGTGAATATGTTTATATCTTAATTTTATTTCTTCCCTAAAACAGAGACACACGGAGAGAAGGAGAGAGGGAGGTAAAGAGAAAGGCACCCTCAACTGGGTCTTCACACCATGATTTATGCCCAGTCTCAGTCATCCTGGATCATGGGCATACAAGGGAACATGCACACAGTTTGTACAGGGAGACTTTCAGACACAAACCCCAAACCTCCTCATGTGGGTCCAATAGCATAGAGCATTACATTATCATCATGTCACCATTACTAGCTCCCTTTATCTTGATACAGTTAATCCATCAAACTTTGTCTTATAGTTTGTACTTTTGGGACCTTCAGATATTTTTCTAACCCATAGGTTACACAAATAATAAGACAGTTTTGGACATCTATGCAGTATTACAAATCTTCCCACCACCTTTTGACTCAATATGCATTAAAACATGTAAATTACTTAAATTTTTGAGACTTAGAGGAAAGAGAATACTTTAGCAATGTAGTATAGTATAACATGAAGAATACTAGACTAGAGGTCAGATGGTAGCACAGTGGTAAAACACAATGCTCTATGAGGTGATCCCACAAGAGAAGGTGATATGGTTTGGATCATGGTTTCTACTCCAAATTTTCATGTTTTGGAATTTGATGTTGGGGAAACCATCAAGTAGAATGGTGGTTAAGGTGCTGGACTTCCTTGTGACCAATCATGATTTAAGTCCTGGACCTGATGACTTGCTTTCTCACTTTCCCCATCTCTCTCTTTGTCTCGTTCTTGCTCTGTCCTTCTCTGATAATCTGGTGACTGTACATGACCTATAGCAAAATAAAATAGAATAATAGTAATAAATTAAATTAAATAAATAATTTTTTTAAAAAAAGGAAATTTGAAGTTGAGAGGTGTTGCAGCCGAGTGAATGGTGATTGCTTCATGGTAATTGTGTCATTGTAGCACATTCTCATGTTTAAGTTAATGATGTCTTACAAGACCCAGAGTTTTAGATCTTACGAAAAGAGTTTAGTTCCTGTGAGAGCTGGTTGCCATAAAATGAGAGAGCATAAGCTGCCCTCTTTCTGTATACACCCACCATCTTCTGTGTTTCTTTGAGCCATGGTGTAGGCCTAATCCTGTTGACTTTGCAACTTGCATTATCATGAGTTGATAAATAAACCTCTTAGTTTCTTTATGAAATTGCCTAGGCTCAGGTGTTTCAGTTAGTAACAATACAAATGGACTAAGACCAAAGGCTACTAGTTCAAGTACAGAGACCCTGAGACACAGGCATAAGTTTGCCCAAGATATAAGGCTCATTGAAGGCTGTGGGGTGCTTATAACATTGGGAGCCTGTTACAAGTGCTGTTTCTGTTTCTATATTTCTCTCCCTTTCTTTTTGATGCTTTTGTTTTGGTAGAAATACATAAATAAACTATAAAAGAAGAACAGTAAGGGGCAGTTGGTTACATAGTGGTTAAGGTGCTGGACTCCCACACGATCAATTGCAGTTCAAGTCCTGGATTTGGCAGCTTGAAAATCTTGCTGGGCTCATGTGTGTACGTGCCCCAAATCCCAGGAGGAGAATGGAGGAGAAGGGACTGTGGTGTGCCCATCTCCGCTAAGGGGTGATTTTTCACTTTTCCTCTCACTGTCTCTCTGTCTATCTCTGTCATGCACACGTTTCCTATAGCAAAAACCTAAAAGTGAAAAAAATGCATGGTCACAATCCTTCTCCTAATCTTACCACTTACTAGTTCTGACCTTGGTAAATTCATAGCTTCATTTAACTTTCTAACATTTAATGATGAAAATGGAGATAATACCATTAAGTTTTAAATTTTATAAGGATTAAATAAGAGAATTATTTTTAAAATACTTAGAAATTGCATATTGGAATACAGACAAAAAATCTTGATGTAGTCAGTTTGTATTTTGGTCTCACTTTACTAGTGAGATTTTATAAACCAGAACAGTTTCAAGTATACTAATACATGTTCTTGCAATGTAAATTCTGTGTTCAAATAAGGTTGGTGTTCCAATTTCAGCCAGTTATTTACTATGAGATTTCTTTGAACCCTTTCTCTTTTAATGTACATTGAGCGTTTTAATGAGTCATACAATAATGTGAATGTTTTCTCCCACAGATATTTGTCTTGTGGACTTTTTTTCATGAGATACCTATGAACTTTTCCCATAAAATATTTTTGAAAATACTAGTTCAAGGGTTGACCCCATGGCCTAATGGTTAAGGGAGCTGGATCCTACAACGTTGACTGCAAAGTTTAAATCTATACCCCAGAGTCCTGAAAATCAAGAGTGAATGAAAGGCCCCTACAAAATCCAGACAGGATGGAAAAATGGCTGTGAAAGGATTTCACCATGACATCATGCCCACTGAGAGGTGTTTTCTCACTCTCTGTCTCTCTCTCTTCATCTTTCTCCAGCAAGCACATGTTCCTTTTGGCTAAATAAGTTATTTTTTGTTTGTTTGTTTGTTTTGCTACAGGGCACATATACTCATCAGAGAGAGAGACAGAGAGTAAGAAAGTACAAAAGCAAGCCTCTAGGTCTAGGACTTGAACCACTGTCAGCCATGTGAGAGTATAGCACCTTAACCAACACACCGCCTGCTGGCTCTGGCTAAGTAAGTTTTTTGAAAAATACAAGTTTGAGATTACCTTCAGAGACTGCTGTGGATCAAGGAGCAGCAGCAGCCAGTGAGGGTAACTGAGATAGGAGATTGCTTCAGGCTTTCTATTGCCTCCCAACATGCCCCATGTACATCCCTTTGCTGCCATTATCCCCAGAGCCTCTGCTGCAAATCAGAAAGCAATGGCAGCCAGTGAGGACAACTGAGGCAGAGAGACTATCTCAGATATCTAGCTACCTTCCACTGACCCAAGAATATTTTGAAATTTCATAGTTTTGGGTTTTTTTTTTTTTTCAGGAAATTTTTTTGTTACAGGGCATGTGTGCTTGCTGGAGAGACAGACGGAGAGACAGAAAAAGAGAAATTATCCCCCAGGGGAAATGGCCATGAGAAATCCTTTCTCCAGTCTCCTCTCAGGATTTTGGGCATGCAAAGACATGTGTCTGGCATGAGTTTCAAACTGCCAGGTCCAGGAAACCATCTGCTGGTTTCAAGAGACTTCATAGTTTTCTGAACTGCACAGTGCACTATGCCATGTGACTCCTTTTCCCTCTTCCATCAAAAACTCTTGAGCTTAGCCCCCGGTGTACCTAGTCCCAAAACACTGGGAAAGGAACCTACAGGTGGCTGTGTACACACTTCTTAGATTGGAAGAAAAGGCTGTCTACAGAAGACACATCTGAGAAATAGAGCTCATCTTTCCCCTTTTGACACTATACAATCAACATCAGGAAAGTAGGAAAAGTGTATAATCCATCAGATGACTAGAAACCAGCTCAGAGGCACAAAAAGTATGAGAAAACAAGGAAATACCTCTTCCTCAAATCTTTTTTTATTTTGGAGAGGTTTTTGCTATAAGGTGTGTGTGTTAGTCAAAAAGACAGAGAAAGATAGAGAGACAGAAAGTGAGAAATCACTCCCCAGGGGGGATGGCCATGCTGCAATCCCTTCTCCTCCATTCTCCTCTTGAGATTTTGGGCACGCATGCACATGCACCCAGCATGAGTTTCAGCCACCAGGTCTGGGACTCAAACTGTGGGTGACTACATGGGAGTCCAGCGACATAGCCATTATGCCAACTGCTGGTCCCGAGCAACTCTTCTTTAACCTTGGGCAGCACATAAGATTTGAAGGAATGTCAGAAAAAGAGTGCAGAATATTCATGGTGACAGAGACAAGGAAGTCTTTCCAGGACTTGAAGAAGTAGACAGACACCCAAAAAAAATCAATATCAGAGCTTCTAGAGATGAAGATAGTAATACAGGAAATCAAGACCTCACTTGGCAGTACTAATAGCAAACTGGATTACACAGAAGACAAAATCTCTCTCTGAAATGGAAAACAAAACCTTTGATGTAGGTAAAACCACCAATAATAATGAAAAATTAATAACAAAAAATGAGAATAGCATATAGGAAATATTAGATAATATAAAATCTCAAATATTTGAATAACAAGTATTCCAGAAGGCAAAGAAACAAACAAGGGCACAGAAGATTTATCCCACAAAATACATGCCTAAAACTCTCCAAACTTAGAAAGAGAAGCATTCAGACATCCAGACGCAAAATATACAAAGGACTCCAAATAGAAACAACATAAGAATATCCTCTCTACAGCACAATATAACCAGAATGGTAAAAATCACAAACACAGGATTTTAAAAATGGCAAGAGAAAACCATCAAGTCACATACAAAGCTTATTTTACTAGGTTAACATCAGATCTTTCAACTGGAAGAATGCAGGCAAGAAAAGAATGGGAAGACATATCCAAAATACACACACACACACACACACACCACACACAATTCAACCAAGAATACTATACTATATCTCGTAAGATTATCCTTCAAATGGGAAGAACAAATAAAATAATTTATAGACAAACAAAAACGGAAAGAATTCACCAATACTGGACCAGCTCTTCAAGAATTACTGAGGGGAGTACTGTATCAGGGAAACTAAAGACATACAGACAGAAATAAGAGAACAAAAAGCAACTGAAAAAAATGGCTAACAAAATGGCAGGGATAGATCTACAAATTTTAATACTAATGTTGAATGTTAATGGATTAAATTCTCCAATCAAAAGACACAAACTGGGTGAATGGATAAAAAAACAGAAACCCTCTAGTTACTGCCTACAGGAAACATACCTCAGTGATAAAGAAATACATAGAGTAAAAGTGAAAGAAAAAGGTATCACATGTAAATGGAAATCAAAAAGAGACTGGAGTTGCAATACTGATATCAGACAAAACAGGCTTTTAGACAAAACTGTAAGAAAAGACAAAGAAGGACATTATACAGTACCTAAAGATCAAATTAATCAAGAAGATACAATAAACACTGATATATATATATACACACACACACACACACACACACACACACATACCACACACACACACATACCACACACACAACCTGGGAATATCCAAATATATGAAAGAAAGATTGTTAGATCTAAAGGGAGAGATAGACTACAACAAACTAATTGTTGGGGATATCAACACTTCACTTGTTCCTTTGGACAGATCATTTAGACAAAAAAAAAACAGGCAAAGTGATATGAGATCTAAATGACACCATAAATAAAATGGACTTGACTGACATCTATATAACTTTCCACCCAACAACTTCAAAATATACATTTTTCTCATCCCTGCATAGAACTGTTTTGAAGATCGACCACACGATAGGGCACAAAATAAGCATTTACAAACGCAAAAGCATAGAAACTGTATCTAGTATTTTCTCCAAACATGAAGGAATTAAACTGGATATTAATTTCAAGAAAATTCCTCAAGGGACCAGCAGTTAGCATAATGACTATGTTGCTGGACTCCCACGTAGTCGACCGCGGTTTGAGTCCTGGACCCAGTGGCTTAAACTCATGCCGGGTGCGTGTGCGTGCGTGCCCAAGATCCAGAGAGGAGAATGGAGGAGAAGGGATTGCGGCGTGACCATCCCCTCTGGGGGGGTGATTTCTCGCTTTCTGTCTCTATGTCTCTGTCTGTCTGGCGAGCACACGCACCCTATAGCAAAAACCTCTCAAAAAAAAAAACCAAAAACAAAACCTAATAAAAGAAAATGTGAATCATAAAGAATTTTCTTGTTGAAATACAAAAATAATCTTTAAAAAAAAAAGAAAATTCCTCAAAAATACACAAACATATGAATACTAAACAACCTACTCTTGAATGACTTCACAACCACTGAAGAAATTAAGACTGAAATCAAAAGATTCATTGAAACCAATGATAATGAGTGCACAAGTTTCCATAATCTATGGGACACAGCAAAAGCTGGGATAAAAGGGAAATTCACAGTAATTAGTGCACATAAGAAAACAATAGAAAGGTGGCAAATACATAGCCTGACAACATACCTCAGTGAATTGGAAAAACAGCAACAACAAAAATGCCAGAAATAATAAAGATTTGAGCAGAAATATGGGACCAGCAGTTAGTGTAATGGCTATGTTGCTGGACTCCCATGTAGTCAACCACGGTTCACGTCCTGAATCCGGTGGCTTAAAACTCACTTCACGTCCTGAACCCGGTGGCTTAAAACTCACACTGGGTGCATGTGCGTCCATGCCCAAGATCCCAAGAGGAGAATGGAGGAGAAGGGATTGTGGTGTGGCCATCCCCCCTAGGGGGTGATTTCTCAATTTCTGTCTCTCTGTCTGGCAAGCGCATGTGCCCTATAGCGAAAACCTCTCAGAAAAAAAAGAAAAAAGAAAAAAGAAAGATTTGAGCAGAAATAAATGAAATAGAAAATAAATGAACTATATAGAAGATAAATGAATCCAAAAGCTGGTTTTTTGAGAAGATAAACAAAACTGACACATCATTAGCTAGACTAATTAAGAATAGAGAAACAAACCAGATAAATCAAATTCACAATGAAACAGGTAATATTAAAACAGATGTAGTAGGGGACCAGCAGTTAGCATAATGGCTATGTTGCTGGACTCCCACATAGTTGACCGTGGTTCGCGTCCCAGACCTGGTAACTTGAAACTCACGCCAGGTGCATGTGCGTGTGTGCCCAAGATCCCGAGAGGAGAATGGAGAAGGGATTGCGGCGTGACTATCCCCGGTGATTTCTTGCTTTCTGTCTTTCTGTCTCTCTGTCTGTCTGGTGAGTGCATGCGCCCCATAGCAAAAACCTCTCAAAAAAAAAAAAATAAAAACAGATGTAGTAAAAATACAAGAGATCATTAGAGAATAGTAGTAATGAGTATATGCCAAAAAACAAGAAAACCTGAATGAGATGGAGAAAATTCTGGACACATATAAACTACCAAGACTGAATGGGGAAGACACAGAAAGTATAAATAAACCAGTAACAAGTGATGAAATTCATTCAGTGATAAATAACCTCCCAACAAAGAAAAGCCTTGGTCACAATGGTTTCATTTCTGAATTCGACAAACCTTTTAAAGAAGACATAACACCCATTCTACTGAAACTATAAAAATCCAAAATAAGGAAAACCGCCCAAATTCATTTTATGAAACCTTCATCACTCTCATCTCCAAAATGGACAAGGACTTAATGAAAAAAGAAACTATAGACCAATATCTCTGATAAATATAGGTGCAAACATTTCAAACAAGATCCTAGTAAATAATATCCAATGACACATTAAAAAGATTATACACAATGACTAGGTAGGCTTTATTCCAGGGATGTAAGGATAATTTAACATATGCAAAAACCATAAATGTAATACAGCATATTAAAATGTTAAAAACCATATGAACATATCAATTGATACCGAAAAAGCATTTGATAAAATACAACATCCCTTCATGATTAAAACTCTCAGCAAAACTGGCATAGAAGATACATTTCTCAAAACAGTAAAAGTCATTTTATGAAAACCCATAACTAACATCATACTGAATTGGGAAAAGCTGAAAACTTTTCCACTAAAAACTGGTACAAGACAAGGCTGCCCTCTTTCTCCACTTCTTTTCAATGTGGTATTGGAAGTCCTAGCCAATGCCACTAGATAAGAGATTAAAAGGCATGCAAAAAGGGAAAGAAGATGTGAAAATATTTTTTTTTGGAGATGACATGACTATAAATATATAAAACCCTAAGAAACCCACAAAAAAACTCCTAGAAGTAGTAAATGATTAAAGTGACAGTATACAAAATTGACATACAAACATATATAGAATTTGTATACACCATCAGTGAACAGACTGATAGGGAACTGATGAAAGCAATTCCATTTACAATAGCTGCAAAATAAATAAAATATTTAGGAGTAAAGATAACCAAAGAAGTTAAAGACTTGCACAAGGAAAACTATGAAAAACTAAAAAAGGAAATGAAAAATGACATTAAAAAGTAGGAAGACATTCCATATTCCTGGATTGGAAGAATTAATATTATTGAAATGTCAATTCTACTCAAATTAATCTACACATTTAACACTATCCCAATAAAATCACCAGAGATATTTTTCACATATTTAGAAAAAACAATCACAGAAATTGTCTGGAATCATATAAGACTCCAAATTGCCAAAACACTACTGTCCAAGAAGAACAGAATGAGAGGCATCTCACTCTCTGGTTCCAAAATATATTGCAAAGCTGTAATATTCAAAACAGCAAGACAGAATCTTGGAATAATCCAGAATGGCTACTCTGATCTTTGTTGATAAGGAAAATGGAGACCCAGGCACCCGCGTGGCTCCCAAGGATGGGTTGAAGCTGGACTCTGGGCCCTTAGTTAAGGCCTTAGATGGGAAATCTCAGGTTTTAACACCACGTGTTGGCAAAATCTTCGATGCTCCACCTGCTTTACCTAAAGCTACCAGAAAGGCTTTAGGAACTGTCAACAGAGCTACAGAAAAGTCAGTAAAGACTAATGAACCCCCCAAGCAAAAACAACTAACCTTCTCTGCAAGAAAGATGACTGAGAAGACTGTGAAAGCAAAACTCTCTGTTCCTGCCTCAGATGGCACCTATCCAGAAACAGAAAAATTCTTACCCTTCAATCCACTAGATTTTGAGAGTTTTGACATGCCTGAAGAACACCAGATTGCACATCTCCCCTTGAATGAAGTGCCTTTCATGATCCTTGATGAAGAGAGAGAACTTGAAAAGCTGTTACAGCTGGGTCCCTTTTGCCTGTGAAGATGCCTTCTCCACCCTGGGAATCTGATTTGTTGCAGTCTCCTTCAAGCATTCTGTTGACCCTGGATGTTGAGTTGCCACTTGTTTGTTATGACCTAGATATTTAAATTTCTTACTGCTGTACAGTTTGTGTGTTTGTGTTAATAAAGCATTTCTTTGGTTACAAAACAAACAAACAAACAAACAAAACAAAACAGCATGTAGACCAATGGCACAGAATAGAGACTCAAGAAATAAATCCCAAAATATATAGCCAACTGATTTTTGACAAAGGACACCAGTTATTCTGGGGCGGGGGACCTCTTTAGCAAATGGTGCTAGAAAAACTGAGTCTGCACCTGCAGAAAGGTAAAACTGGATGCTTATCTCTCATCACTAACAAAAATCAAAATGGATCAAAGATCTAAACCTAAGACCTCAAAATGTAAAGCTACAGGGGAATAACAAAAGAGAAACTCTTGGAGACATTGAGGCAGGCAAAAGCTTCTTAAATTAGACATATAAAGCACAGTCAATAATCCAAAAAATAGACAAGTTAGTTCGTATCAGGTTAAAATCTTCTGCTCAGAAAAATAATATATTTACAAAAAGAAAATATATGCACAAATTATGCCTCAAATAAAGAACTAATAACCAGAATATATAGGGAACTCAAGCAGCTTCCCCACCGTACCACACCTCCAAAAAAAAAAAAAAGATCAACCCAATTAAAAGATGGAAAAATGAGCTGAACAGACAATTCTCAGAGGAAGACATACAAGCAGTCAAAATGCATATGAAAAAATGCTCAGGGACCTGCAGTTAGCATAATGGCTAAGTCGCTGGACTCCCACGTGGTCGACCGCAGTTCGAGTCTCAGACGCGGTGGCTTAAAACTCACGCCGGGCATGTGTGCGTGCGTGCCCAAGATCCCAAGAGGAGAATGGAGGAGAAAGGATTGCGGCGTGGCCATCCCCCCTGGGTGGTGATTTCTAGCTTTCTATCTCTCTGTCTCTGTCTGTCTGGCGAGTACACGCGCCCTCTAGCAAAAAAAACTCTCAAAAAAAAGAAAAAAAAAGAAGGGATTGCAGCATGACCATCCCCCCTGGGGGGTGATTTCTTGCTTTCTATCTCTGTCTCTCTCTCTGTCTGTCTGGTGAGCACACACGCCCTATAGAAAAAATCTCTCCAAAAAAAGAAAAAAAAATAAGTTCCTGGCATAGAGTAGAAACTTAGTAAGTGGTACTGGTGGTTTGTTTATTTTTGTTATTGTTTATATTATTATTAACAGCATCATTGCAGGCATTGATCTCTGATCAATAGCTTATGTTAATTGAATCTCAGTTTTCTCTTTCTGTATGTAAAATCCCTGCATCATTTATCAACCATCATAGAAATAAAAATGCATGGTTTTGATCTGTTTCTTAAAAACTTTTCTGTACTTCCAATGTAAATGAGTCCTTAAGGTAGGGAATTCCTTTCCATAATCCTGTGTTAGAGGGAAGATTTTGTCATGATGATGAAGGTTTACCTACCCTCCTTTAAAATCATTATGAGCATCTATATCTTCCTTTCAATGTGTTCTTGTTTATTTTTCACTTTATACATATGATATACTGTAGTTACCTCTCTTAGATTCTGAATTCACCCTACAAAGAAACAACATATTTCATTGAACTTTTACCACTGCAAAATTAACTTACTACTCTGAGTACTATTCTGGAACTTTTCTAAATCCCTAAAACTACTATCACATTTGCAGTTATGCAAAATCGGTTCTAAATAGCTAAATAATTTTCAATTTGTTGAACAGTGAAAAGTGCTTATCTTTCCATGGTATCCTTATTGTGATGTTTTAAGCCTTAGAGATTTAGAAGTCAACTAGAATTTCTTTGAATCTGACTTTTGTAGGATACCAGTGGAGAGAGTGAGACTTGAGAGCCACATCTTCTGTCCTGTCACTTCTCAAATGCTTATATTTCTAGTATTCATTTCAATTTGTATGTGACAATGAGACAAGCCAGTAACAGCCTTTTTCATTTCAATTTTTCACACATTTTCTGTTGGTAACAGTCCTTGCCATTTCAATTTTTTACACATTTCCCTACCTCTCTTTCTCTCTGTCTCTCACTTTTGCTCTCGCTCTCACTCTCTCTCTTCTTGTGTATTGGTGTATTTTCTATGTGAGTGAAAATTACTCTCAGCAGTCAGCTGCCACAGGCCATTCAGCTGTAAAAAAGCACAGTCTCAGAACTGTCAAACAAAAGAAAATGAAACAAGTCACAAAGGAGGCAATTGGCTATGATTAGGCCTGGGATCCCACTCTAACTATGCTAGGTTTGCTATGGTTCATCAGGAAAGCCTGAGGTAGGGAGACACTTTGCCTCTACTTTTGCAGCCATTCTCACAGGAGCACCATCCATGAAAAGGATGTCTTGGGACAAGGAGTTGATGTAATGACTATGTCCTTGGACTCCCACATAGTTGACCGCAGTTTGAGTCCCAGACCTGATGGCTTAAACTCACGCATGCGCGTGCGCGTGTGTGCCCAAGATCCCAAGAGGAGACTGGAGGAGAAGGGATTGCAGCATGGCCATACCCCTGGGGGGTGATTTCTCGCTTTCTGTCTCTCTCTGTCTTTCTGGTGTCGCATATGGCAAAAAACAAAAAAAAAAAAAAAAAAAAAGAGAAGAGAAGAAAAAAAGAAAAGAGAAGAAAAAGAAAAAAAAAAGAAAAGGACGTCTCCTGAAACTTGCTGAGGAAGGGTTGATTACCAAAGAGTGTAGATGGTTCTCAGTCTGCTTGCCCTTTGACACTTATGCAAAGACACAAAGTTACTGTGTTGAAAAAGAATTTGCAGCAGATGATATGCATGTCCCTGTTCTGAGTTTTATTTATCCACTTATGAACTTAATATAAAATCTAAAGCGATATCCCCTTAGGCTTTAGAGAAGTGATGGAAAGTTTTTAATTTTACCTGAAAAAGTATTTCTTCTTCAGTGAGGGTCAAGAGTGGAATGAAAACTATTGACTGCTCTTTGTATTCTTTCAGTGAAGCGACAATGAAAACTGTCTTTTCGCTGAAAAACATATACAAAGCGAAAACCTATACATTTCATGGAAAATAGTTATCTATAAGGGTAACTAGCCTATTGAACTTACTTTGTTCCGTTTTCTTTTTTGGTAGAGTCAGGTGATGGTGCACACCGAAGAAAAATGACTCCTGAGCCCAGCACTAAAACATGCTGAGCCAGCTATTTTCAAGGCCTAAGCTACTCCTTAGGTGGGTGGAACATTAAGCATTCACTCTTTCAGGCCTTAGGGCTCTGCTGACATAGTTGTTTAATAAGTCCTACCCTGGGAACCTGAAAATGGGAATGCCTGATGTAACCACCAACAGTACGTTTTGGGCCTCAGGAGAGTCTACCGTTTTATTTCTCTCCATATGAGTGGCAAATTAAAACAAAGAGTTCCTTTGAATGTATTTCAGTCCCAAATGCCAACCTCTGAGATGTGCAGAGATTATATTCACATTCAAACGAACTACTGCACAACCAACAGTTCCCCTCTTATTACTTGTGACCCCTAGCTGGCTTTTCCTGCTGTTGGCTCAGCATCCTAGTCCATACAGTGTGACCCTTTGCCTTTGTAGCTCCTGTTGTTCAGTACGGGAAATGAAGTTGCCAGCACTGCACTGTGGGGATTTCTGTTCCATGTGGAGAACTGCCTTTGCTTTAAGATCCTTCTAATATTTTACTTCAGTGGGAGGGAAAAAGAATCAGTGATCATTTTTATGATACTATAAATTTGTGAACAGCTTAGTGGAAGTTAAAAGAGGAGGAGTATGATTAAGGGGATTATATGTTTGAACAGAAAATTTTGAAAGAGTTAAATATGTTAAATTGGATATATAAAGTATGTTCAGTTAGAGGTAAAAATGAAGCTTTGTAATTCTTGCAGAGGGGATACAGTCCATTTAAAGTGAATTTTGTCAGTATAACTGACAAAACATTAAGGTTAATTGGTTGTGTATATTAGCAATTCGGATATTTAATCACAGGAAAAGGCATAGCCCTAGGACTGAGAACTTTGCCTTGACCTATTTATTTATTTATTTATTTACATTCATTCACTGTACATCATTACAGCATACAAAATGAGATTTTTCCATTCAGAATACACTGTATATTGGCTCAATCAAGAACATCAACATATGCGTTATTGTCAACAAATAATTTTCTATTTCTTGTTTCCTGTATATTTTGCCTTTTTTCCCATCCTTGATTCCCTATCTCACCCTCTGCCATCTCCTACTCTCCTCCCACACTGTGTCTGGTATCTATTGTTGCTTTCTATGCCTTCCCCATTTTATTGTTCCACTAAATACCTTAATAAATCTAAATATTTTCAGTATCAAGCACAGCTGATATATACATATCCATGAACACAAGTCTGACTTTAGGCATAAACCTCAGTGAATAGAATGAACATACTATAAAGTAGCTCCTAGCTAGGGCTATATAGCTTATTGCAGTCATCAAATAGGTATTTTTAATGCTTTTGCTTTTTCTTTTCCTTCTGAATTTTTTTTTATTAATTTACATTCATTCCCTGAGCATCATCACAACATACTAAATGTGGTTTTCCATCTAGAATAAACTGGATAGTGACTTAATCATGCATGTTATCATCCATAATATTCCATTTCTACTTTCATATATATATGTTTTTTACTCCATGTCTGACCCTCTGCCCTATTGCACTCTCTTATTACACTATCTCTGCTGTCTACAGTTGTCTTCAATTCCTTTTCCCCCAACATTTCGTTGATCACACAATATCATACGTAATCTAACTACTTTCAATAGCAGGTTCAGCTGATGGTTTCAAGAAAAGCAGTTTTGAACTGGTAAGGATATTTCCTTGAAACTTAAAGCCTAGAAACAGGTTAGTATTCTGTTCAAATAGTAGGAACATGAATCTATTGATAGCTGAAGA
>NW_006209397.1:3437047-3440902 GCF_000334495.1 Tupaia belangeri chinensis | reverse complement strand
GCTTTGCCATTATGAATGTTCTGAATTCTTTACCAGACATTTCCATGATTTCCATTGAACTGTGTGTGGATGAAGAGTAGTTATCCTTTTCCCTTGGAGGAGAGGTATTTTCCTGCTTCCCCATATTTCTTGTGGTCCTGCAGCGATTTGTAGTCATCTGGTGGATGGTCGGTTTCTTCCCAAACTTGGAAGTTCAATCTGAGGGTTGAGGAGTGTGTACAAAAGGAAACGGAGAGGGAAACAATAGCAACAACAGCAAAAAAACAGACAAGAAACAAAGAAAAAGAGAAAAAAAATGAAGAGAAAAAAACTAAAAAAAATTTAATATTCAAAAAATTTTAATAAAACCCCCAAATTAGAAAACCTCTTCATTTCTCCATTTCCCCCAAAATGGCTAGATCGCAGGAGCCATGGAGCTGTCTCTTGAAGAAGGCATGTTCTGTTCCCTTCCGCCTCTCCTGGGTTGGGAGGGGAAGAGGGAATTATTAACAAGATAAAGGACTAGGAGGGTCCAACAGGCCCAGAAAGATGCCTCACCTTAAAAAATTTCTAAAAAGCAAAAATTTAAAAAAAAGAGAGAGGAGACAGAGACAGAGACAGAGGTAGAGAGAGACAAAGACAGATACAGAGAGAGGAGGCCTGAAAGGGGTCTTCCTACCATGGGAATTTTGTATGCAGGAGGCCGAATTATCAGTGGGACCTCTTCATTTCTCTGTTTCCCCCAAAATGGCTAGATCACAGGAGTCATGGAGCTGTCTCTTGAAGAAGGGCTGTTCTGTTCCCTTCCGCCTCTCCACGTGAATTTTTGTATGCTGGAGGCCAAATTATCAGTGGGACCTCTTCATTTCTCCATTTCCCCCAAAATCTGCCTTGACCTAATTTTATTGATCAATAATTATAGGATCACTAGTTGATAAGTTTTTCTTTCCTTGATACTAGTCCTTATCCAGAAAATAATGGATTCGAGGATGATTTCATAGGTTAATTTCTGCTTTGTCATATGACAATTCTGTAACTTGTGAATTTTCAACTGTGGTAGTCATTAATACTGATCTCACCAAGTATTCCTGGTGCTCTACCTTCTGGAATTTTTCAGACACCCTTGTGGTTGAATGGGAGCCTATGCTTAGCTATTTCAAATTAGAATGTATATAAGAACTTCTATAAACAGAAGTGATATGTGTCACCTCTGGGCCAGAGCATCCACTTGTCAGTGTGAGACCTTCCAGAAATATTTTTATCTTTTGTATGGCTACCAGTAAGTGCAGGCTACTCCACAAGCTTGAGTATCCAAAGTATTTTCTTCAAGAGCATGTCACTGCTATCCAATGGTCATGAAGTACGTGTGAATAATAAACAATTACAATGTTAACTTGTTGAGTCCTGAGACTCATTTGATATTGTAGCATAATTTACCCTATCTTTACTAATATAACAGCATTTCCTGTTAGACTGTATATCTAAGATTATGTTATCAATGGCCTTTGCAGATTTTCACTCTACAACTGAAGATGTTAAATAAATATATTGTTTTAATTGTTGGCAGTTCAGGAGGATTTTGATAAAGTAACTAGTCTGTAATACAGGAAGAAAGGTGATAAGAATTATTTTTGAAACTCTCTTAGGGATGCAGCCATAGAGGCACAAGCAATAGAGTGTTGCCAGGTGATTCTGGAGACATATGAGAAGGCCCAGGCTTAGATCCCTAGTTCACCTAAACATAGTAAATGTTACCTGCATGTGCCTGTGATCCTGGCTGGTTAGGAGACTGGGAAAAGAATCAAGACATGGCAGGATCCTGTTAAAAGTCCCTGTCTCTATTTCTCTCTCTCTCTCTTTCTCTCTCTCTAGATAAAATAAACTTTAGGGACTGGATGGTGGGGTATAACAGTAATGCAACACTCTGTAAGGCTGATCCATATAAGAAGGTTCTGGATTCATGCCCTGAGATCTCTTTGAACATGCTGGGTATATATGTACCCATGATCCAGGGGTGCCTAAACTGGAAGTGGATCATGACATGAAGACCCTGTTGGGAGTGTCTATCTCTCTGTGTCTCTCTGTATCTTTCTCTGCCTCCCTCTGTCTCTCTAGGTTTTGGAAAAAAGAAGTAAGTAAGGTTTAAAAAGAATAAAAATAAACTTAATTAAAAAATTAGATTAGTAACTCTATAGGATTTATGTCTTAATTATAATTAAGCAAACCCCAAATGTTAATACATTTGAACATTGTATGACATAATATTTTATTTCTAGTTATAATAACCACAAAGTAGATTCAAGGAATAGCTTGATGCTCTTTAGTAATGTACACATTTTAATCAAAATCAGTCCATTGTTTTATAAGTTAATAGGTAACATACAGATTTAATAATGTGAAATGCTTATTGATCTTTCATCTGATATTTAAGCACTTACTATGTGCCAGTATGTGCTAAAACGCTGTGGATACATTAACAGGTCAGGTATATGCAGTGCTGTTGTTTCAGATTCACAGAATAACAGGTTGAAAAAGTAGATTAAAACTATGTCTAAGTGTAGCTGGATACCCGGGCTTTATTTAGAAACAAACAAACAAACAAACAAAAATCTTTATCTTAAAATTGTTACCAATTAACTAGTGATTACGTTCATACAATGTGAGGCAACCTGATTTTTCCCCCCTTGTGTGGAGTCTATTTACTGCATTGCTTCATCAACCAGTTATTTTTCTAATACAATTTAGACATAGCCTATTTCCTCTCCTTTAATGCAATAACTGATTATTTTTCTTAAAAGTCTCCCACTTGTGGCGGGCACTGCATATGGAAGCCATCTTGAGCTATCCACCATCTTGGAAACCATTAGGCGTCACTTCCTCACTGAGAAAACTGTTTCTCAGAAATCATGTGACCAACTGTTCTCCCCAGAAGTGGTTGGGTTTCTAGGCAATGGGAGAGATCCACCCACATCAATGATTGGTTCATGCTGTTCTATCTCATTTGCATTTCGGGCAACCAATTGGTGCCCACCAACTGTATATAACTCACCATTTTCCCTCAATAAATGGAAGTAGATGGAGGAAGAAGATGACTTGATCAGCATCTAGTATTGTGTGTGCATGTGTTTGTCCCATCTCTCACTCCCTCCCCCAGGGAACATGTTCAACTGTCCCGTGGGTCGGGGCACATGGCGCTTGAACAGGGACTTGGGTACGAGGGATCCAGTGAAGAGCTCCTGAGGAAGGCTCCAGTGCAGATCAAGCAAGAAAAGCCCACAGAAAATAGAAGCGGACGACAGAGATTCGTCCTGAGAAAGGCCAGCGAAAGAGAAAAATATAGAAGGACGAAGAGAAGACGTCCTGGTAAGTATTTACTTACGTTTTATTTTAAGTATGGGTAATAATGGGACAAAAGCTTAGTCAGCATAAAATATCCGTTCAGAGCTTAATAGAAGCTCTTGTTGTTATGGTCGCTAAGGGAGAGCAGATCATGCAAAATGATCAACCCCAGGAAGAGACTATAGCCGCCTCAGATCTAAACAAGGATTCTAAAATTGAAAAAGAACGAGAGAATCTTATTTCCGTAGATAGTGAGGAATAAGTTAAAAGTCCCGAAAGCGAGACAAAACCCAAAAAATCTAAAAAACTAAAAAAGAAAAATAACCTTAAGGCTCTACAATAGCCAAAGAAGAACGAGTTATCAACTAGTTCAGAGGAGGAAATCCTAGAGGCCGAGGCTGATAAATGTAATAACTCAAAATGGCCGTCTGAACAAAAAACTTTAGAAACAAACACTGCAGTAACCCAAAATGGCCATCTGAACAAAAAACTTTAGAAATGAAGACAGGCAAATACCATAATTCAAAATGGCCACCC
>NW_006209397.1:3430034-3435434 GCF_000334495.1 Tupaia belangeri chinensis | reverse complement strand
CTCTAAAAAATGACTCCAACCTAAGACAGGCACGATTCCCCCAGGTTTTTCTCCTCTCTTTGAAAAAATAAAAAAGGGGGACATGTGGCGGGCACTGCATACAGAAGCCATCTTGATCTATCTGCCATCTTGAGCTGTCCACCGTCTTGTAAACCATTAGGCTTCATTTCCTCACTAAGCAAACCGTTTCTCAGAAATCATGTGACCAACGGTTCTCCCCAGAAGTGGTTGGTTTTCTAGGCAATGGGAGAGATCCACCCACATCAATGATTGGTTCATGCTGTTCTATCTCATTTGCATTTTGGGCAACCAATTGGTGCCCAACAGCTGTATATAACTCGCCATTTTCCCTCAATAAATGGAAGTAGATGGAGGAAGAAGATGACTTGATCAGCATCTAGTAGTGTGTGCGTGTGTTTGTCCCATCTCTTACTCCCTCCCCCAGGGAACCTGTTCAAGTGTCCCACGGGTCAGGACACATACTGACATTATGCTTTAATCAAGACTTTGTGTTCACCAAATGCCACATCTCAGAAGAAGACTACAATCTTGGTATGACATCCAGTTTAGAAATGTCGATGTGTGGGACCAGCAGTTAGCATAATGGCTGTGTTGCTGGACTCCCATGTAGCCAACCGTGGTTCGAGTCCCAGGCGCAGTAGCTTAAACTCATGTTGGGCGCGTGTGCGTGCATGCCCAGGATCCCTAGAGGAGAATGGAGGAAAAGGGATTGCGGCATGGCCATCCCCCCTCGGGGGTGATTTCTCGCTTTCTATCTCTCTGTCTTTCTGGCGAGCACACGCGCCATATAGCAAAAACCTCTCAAAAAAAAAAAAAAAAAGAAATATCAATATGTAATCTTGAAGAAATTGCTAAAACTAATTTTGTTTCAGTATTCTAAATTGTAAAATAAGAGTGTTGAATTTTATAGTCTTTAATGATCTTTCAGTTCTAATATCCTATGATTACAAGGTTCCACTTGCCTTTTCCGTAGAAGGAGAAAGAGAAATTAGCCCCTGGGACTAATTGAGAAAAAGAGAATGAATTTCCCAATACCCACTTGTCAACAATTCCTTGAACTGTTCTGAATAATTATACTCTATAGGGTCAAGACTTTGTAGATTGTCCACTGTGCATTAGAAAATCCCAGGCTGGATAATTCTGCTATATGATGGTGTTCTGGGTTAGTTATTACTACTCTATTTGGGGAGTGTCCAGAATACAACACAAACATAATCAAGACAGAGATCATGAACCACTGAAAAAATAAGTAAAACCTCCTAAGTGATTTGAGATGATCTACTTTACCATTCCTTTTGTTTTTATGATGCTTTTAAAAAAAGGTACCATTTAATTTCTTAGTATTTTTTGTAATTGATCACCTCTAAGAAAATCTGCATTTGAAGAGGCAGGTAAACCTTTGTTCATATCTATCTGTCCCCTTTTTAAAAATCTGATCAAAATCTCATCCCCATTAGATATACCCAAGTGGAAGAGACTTGGAGATTTTGAAGGCCTGGATTGCCACCTAGTGGATAAATAATGGCAGCGGTGGGTTGTATGACAGTATTTTCACATGTTATTTGGGAAACATGCCTCAATTGGAATCCTTCTGACTTGTCAAGTTTTAATTTAAGGTTTTTGTTTCATAGACCAAAACCAAGATCAGAGTAAGTGTCACAGTCAGTGCCCTGCTTTGTCTTCTTAAAATAAATAGTGGAAGAATAAGACCATTTTGCTGGTGATGATAGCTTGTGCTGGGTATTAATTTAAAATTCACATTCCATCAAAATTACCACATCAAACATTTCTACTTTAATAGTATATAAGGAGTGCCATTTCGAACAGCTGAGTTTCAATGACAGATTTGAGACTGCAGGTTTCTATCACCCCCTATGGGAGCTACCACTCATTCCTACATGTAAGAACTAAGAATATCTTGCTCTCTGGACAGTTAAGTGATATCTTTAAAATTATTTGGAGAAGGTTTTGGCATAAAACTCCAACTCTGTAGCGTGACATGGTGCGTTCTGTATTCTGAATGATACTTGCAGTGGAAAACATCGAAAAACACAGGGGAAAAAGTGCATCAATAAGATGGTAATTGAGCATACACAGATATTAAATAATAAGTGAAAAGTGGAATCCTGAGCGATCATCTTCCATCTGTGCAGTAAAGGTGCCTTTCACTTTAAAGTCATTTGTTAATCCTGGAAACTTTGATTTTCTTCTTTTTTTTTTTTTTTTTTTTTTTTTTTTAGTTTATGCCTTAAGGCATGTGCACTTGCTGGATAGAAAAGCAGTAAAAAACAGTGAGAAGGTGATAAATCACCTCATCGCCCCCTTGGGGGAGGGAGATGGCCACATGATAATCCCTTCTCTTCCATTCTCCTCTTGGAATCTTGGGTACGCAAGCATACATGCCCTGAGTGATTTCAAGCCACTGGGTCCAAGACTTAAAACTATGTTTGGCCATGTGGGAGTCCAGCAATGTAACCACTGCGCCACCTGCTGGCCCCAAAATTTTGATTTTCATGTTTTCCTAATATCAGTAATGAGACAAATGCACAGAGGGTCCCTTAAACTCTAAAAGTTAAAGCTTTTAATCAAATATTGTTGAGAATGGTAGTCTCATCCATAGTCTTGCAACCCCTTCTCAGCTGCATAAGAATGAGCCTTGGGTCAGAAACACTTCCTTATCAAGAGATAGAGTCCTGACAGCTTGTTCTGGACTTGTCACCTCATATAGGAATACCTTTCCCTGTTTGAGATTTTTAATGTTTACTCCTTTGTTCTGCCTATGTGTGTGCATCACATGGCACCTAGCCAATCCCTCCACTTATAACCGTCCTCTCTGAGGAGGGTATGGGGTTCTTTCACTGCAACACAATGAGGGTGTATGCAGACCATTTACTCTACCTTGGAGGGAGCCACTGGCCATAGAAGAACAGCCTGTTGTGGAAGCTGACCTTCCTCTTTCACTTCTGCATGTAAGTAAAGCACTGTTGCATCCAGTGCTTAATTGAATTTTGTTTTTCTTGGAAACTCCAATATCAAGCTGCAGAATACAGAAGTGCTCAGACCTATACTCCTGGTAAGAGGCAACAAAAACCACCTGTTTGACCATTTGGCAAGGCCAGTAGTGTCACCAGCAGAACATACTGTGATATGGTAGGATTGTAAAGGCCCCTCAGCCTGTTGTTTCAAGGTGGTACTGACTGTAGGAGGAGTGAGTGACAGAGTGATGAGCTGACCAAGCTGACTGCTTCTCTCTGGTTGCACAAGGATAAATGAGATATAGTACCAATTTCTATGATGTCCTGGTGTCACAATGTCCAAAGGAAGTGAAGGACTCCCGTGTAGGCCAAGTCTGTGTCACTCTTAGCCCTCAAATGAGATCTATTTTCATTCAGTGATAAGGGTTGCTGAAAGCAGAACTCTTGAAATCAACTCCTTCTCTGAGAATGAAATATGAAAACTGAATAACAGTCATAGACCCAAACTAGGGACCTCTCATTGCAGGCTGACTGGTACATCAGTTTCATGAAGAGTTACTGCAGAACCAAACATCTTGGTCCAATTGTTCCAGTTAGGAAAGAGACCTAGATCTCTAAATCCTTACCAAAGACAAGCAGCCTCATACTCCTATTAAGATAAAAAGGAACGAGGATAGAATTCTGTCTGATATGGATCTATGGGTGCTGGTGTCCTCATGGCAATAGTTTTATGTACCATAGGGATAATTTTAAGCTGGTGGCATTGGGAGGTTTTGAAGTGAACAAAGTGAACACAGTGACCATGACAGACGAGTGCTCAGACACTTGTAGATGGAGCCTTTCGGTCCATTTGGGGTACTGGTGATCATCGTTTCCACAGCTGAATATGTTATGGACATTGAAATTTTGGCTGCTTGTAGCATAGCATGCTACTGCTGCCTGAGGGTATATGCCTTCTTTCATCAAAGATGTTGAACAGTAACACTGGAATATATCTACTCTCACCTGCCACTAAAGTTACCAAACTCTCAGTGGGTTATACAACAAAAGGAGTACTACATACCAAGTGGAAAAAGGTACATTACTGTGTTAATTCAGAACTTGCTGCAGACAAGGAATGTATTTATCCAAAATTCTTATGTTGAAACCCAATCTCAAATGTGATGGTATTTGGAAGTGGGACCTTTTGGAGACGATTAGTTCACAAGAGTCAAGCCTCAAAAATGGAATTAGTGCTGCTACAAATGTAACTTCAGAAAGATTTATTTCCCCTTCTGTCATGTGAGATTATAGCAAAAAGACAGCCATCTATGAACCAGGAAGCACATCCTCATCAGACACTGAATTCACTGATATCTTAATCTTGGACTTCTCAGCCTCCAGAACTATGAGAAATAAATTTCTTTTTCTAAGCTATCCAGCCTATGTTTTCTTTTTTGTTATCTCATCTTGAACAGACTAAGATAACATACCAGCTTGTACCCCCACCTAACAAAGACTTTTGGATATTAGATACTGCACTCTAATGCAAGGGAAATATGACACTACAATGAACACTAGGTAATAATTTCAGAAATGGTGGAAAACCAGGTAGTCTCCTGTTACAGTTGCTCCTGTGAAATCGTATCCTCAGTATACTCAACTGTTTTGTTTTCTCCTGCCAGACTGCATTTCTCAATGGTGGTTTGTGTTACTGGCTGTAGTGACAACACCAAAAAGTCCTTCCAATCCAAAATTGTAGGCAATGCTACCTTTGGGTGCCTTCTCATCTGTGGTGGGACATGGGCAGGGACATAACATTAGGGAAGTAGGGTACCCTTTGTCGTGCTTGGAATTCTCAACTCCACAGTACAAATGGGTGATATAATAGGATATGTCAAGTTTATTCAGGATGTAACTTCCCATCATGTTGGACGATTGGGACCAAAAGATTTGAATCAAGCAGCAGGGGCAATAGATCCCTGCAGAAATAATAAATAAGAGCATCTCTAGCCTTGGGAAGTTCATTGAAAAACAGAGGAATGAGAACATTAACCTTTCTTCTTCTCATTTCTGTAGAACCCTCTACTGTGATTGATATGACAACACCCTGACAGAAATCGTCATAGCTATAGAGGAGACAAACTTATACAATGCTGGAGTTGTCATTCCAAAATTAAATATTTTTTTTGTCCCATACTCTCATGCTTTAATATTACCTATGATGTGAGAGAAAAAGACCTCCATACCTGCATAGATATTGCTGATCTATATTGACAATATGGACATGAGTGTACCATACATAAGGTTTCTCTCTCTGCTTCCATCTGGTAAAAGTAAGCTGAGACTCTATATGACTAGACTAGTCAGCACTACAGCAGTAAATTCCTGATAGATGTTAACTGCACTCCTTTTTGTTATATAT
>NW_006209397.1:3427953-3430007 GCF_000334495.1 Tupaia belangeri chinensis | reverse complement strand
GCCCCCATGGGAAGAACCTTGTTACCTTAAGGTCTGAGACCCCACTACTCTTGTACCCACTAAACCACCACAGAATGGTTAGTAGTACCCTCCCAGGAAGACAAACTGACAGCCTATTTCATTCTGATGTCTGCATTCTGATACCAGGTATAGGCTTATAGGTTTTAGAAAAAAATGATGTGCAACCTTGTGTTTAACCATGGCAGAAATATCTAATGCTACTACCCAAGCTATCTAAGACCAACAAGACTTACTAATTTTCATAGCCAAGATGATGGTGGATAACCAAATAAACCTCAATTATCTGCTGGCAGAACAGGGTGGCATTTGTGTTACTGCCAACATGTCTTGCTATATATGTACCAGTAATTTGTGCAAAGTGGAAATTAAACAGTAGGGTAGAGTATCCACACTTGGGCAAGATGGTTCTTAGCAGTGCACTCACAGTATTCATTAGACTCTGTTTTTTTTTTTTTTGGAGGGGGGGATGTTTCTAAAGTTTGTTTATTTCATGAGGATACCAGAGAGTGAAATACAAGCATCTTCAATGAGACCCCATGTCATGATCCCTCCCCCGCCAGCTTTCCCAGCCAGCCATAATCATGGGCACATGTGCCAAGTATATACAGGTCAACCAAGGAAATGATCCCATAATTTTCCATATGAATACAGCATAGCTTGAGCAGTATGTTACTGCTATGCCAACAAGTCAACCCAGATTCTATTTTTTTCTTTTTTAATCTCTGCAGTTGACTTAATTAAGGCAATTGGGGTTTCTGGTTGAAGATCATACTCCGAAATCACCCCCCAGAAGGGATGGTCACACCACAATCCCTTCTCCTCCATTCTCCTCTCGGGATCTTGGGCACGCATGCACACACGCCCAGTGTGAGTTCTAAGCCGCCGGGTCCGGGACGCGAACCGCGGTCCACTACGTGGGAGTCCAGTCTCCTCTCAGAATTTTAGGCAAGCATGACTCTGTGCCTGGCATGATTTTCAAGCTGCTGGGTCCCAGACTTGAATCACACATTTGACCTTGTGTGATCCAGCACCTTAACCTCCACACTATCTTCTGGCCCCTTCAAATATTTTTGATCTGCATTTGGTTGAATCTATGGATGTAGAACCTGTAGATACAGAGGGTTAACTATACTAAAGCAAATTTTCTATAAACTTGAAACTGTTCTGAAGGAAAACATTTATTTAAAAAAATAGTAGATGTATTTGAAAGCAGAATAGAGATAGCTGATAAGAGAACAGGGTAATTGGAAGACTGATTTTTAAAAGCCATCTAGCAGAGAGAATGAAGAAATAAAAATATGAAAATTCATGAGCAAGGTTAGAATATGATAGACAATATTAAAAGATGAAAAATGAACTGATTTGTAATTTCCAAAGGGAAGGAGAGTAAAAATGAGGAAGAACCTTTACTTGCTTATAATAATTTTTGAAACCTATTGAAAATACCAATATACTGATTTAGGATGCCAAGAGAATCCCAAGGAGTTATTTAAAAGTGATCTACACCTACGTACATGATAACAAAGCTGTATATTACCAAATGCAGTCTTAAAAAGCAACAATAGGGAATAGCAGGTGGTGTATTGGTTAAGGCTCTGGACTCTCACATGACCAATGATAGTTCGAGTCCTGGATCTTCTGGTAGCTTGGTTTCTCACTCTCTCTCTCTCTCTCTCTCTTTCTCTCTCTCTCTCCTTTCTCTCTAGTGAGAATGCATGGCCTGTAGCAAGTTTAAAAATAATAATGATAAATAAAATTAAATAAGTAATTTTTAAAATCAAGAATATATAAGAAATAAATTGCTCTCAAAGGCATAGCCATTAATCTGAAAGATGAGTGGATATCCATAAAATGGTGAAATGGTATTGTCAATAAACAAAGAAAAAATAAATGGAATGAGGGAACCAGCAGTTAGCGTAATGGCTATGTCGCTGGACTCCCACGTGGTCGACTGCGGTTCGTATCCCGGACCCGGTGGCTTAAAAAACTCACGCCAGGCGCGTGTGCGTGCGTGCCCAAGATCCCGAGAGGAG
>NW_006209397.1:3425734-3427913 GCF_000334495.1 Tupaia belangeri chinensis | reverse complement strand
TCTCTATGTCTCTCTCTGTCTGTCTGGCGAGCGCACGCGCCCTACAGTGAAAATCTCTCCAAAAAAAATAATAATAATAAATAAATAAATAAATAAATGGAATGAGATGTCTTAGAATTAGCTATCTAGTAAGATTATCTTTCAAGAATTAAGGAGAAATACTTCAGGCACACAAAAAAAGATTCATATTAAAAGTGATTCTTTCTATTTTTAGTTTGCTATAGGGTGCACACACTCATCAGAGAACTAGAGAGGATAGAGAAAAAAATATTGGGAAAGGGGGAAATCACCCCTCAAGGAGGATGATCATAACTCAATCTCCTGTCTTCCACTTTCCTCTCAGGACTTTGGACACCTATGCACACGTGCATGTTTTTTTAAGCCATGGAATCAGGGACTTAAACTGCACAGTCAACCATATGGGATCCAGCTGCCTTAACCTCCATGCCATCTGCTGATTCTAACAGTGATCCAAAAAGATATACTTTGGGTGAAATGAAAGTGTTCTCAGGTCTATGATGCAAGGAGAATAAAGAACAAAGAAAGTGATTAATATATCAGTAAGTTTAAACAAACAATGCCTTCACAAAGCAACAGTAATCATTTCCAATGTAAAAATACAAAAATAAAAGCAAGTTAGAAGTAAAGTATCCAACAATAGTGTACAGGCAAGAGGTGGGTTATTAGAGGTAAAGTGATTAATGGTCCTTGTATTGTCCAGAAGAGAGGTAAAAATAAGAACTTTAGCATTCAATCATTTATGAAATCATATTAAGATTTAATGTATTGCCAGCCAGCAACATGGTGGTTAAGGCTCTGGATTCCCACATGGCAGAGTGCAGTACAAGTCTCAGAGCTGGAAACTTGCTTTCTCACTTTCCTTCTCTCTCTCTCTGTCCTCTCTTTGGTGAGTGCACATGACCTATAGCAAATTTAAAAATAGTAAGAAGAAATAAAAATAAATAAACAGTTATTTTTAAAGATCTCATGTCAAAAAGGATAAAAATCACAGAGAACAAATTCTAAAACATTATAAAGAAAATAAAAAATTAAAAATGATTCAAATGGCCCAGCAGATGGCATAGTGGTTAAGGTGCTGGACTGCCACGTGGTTCATGTCTTGAACTCAGCAACTTGAAAGTCAGACTTGGTGGTTGTGTGTACTTGCCTAAGATTCCAAGAAGAGAGTGGAGGGGAAGGGATTATGGCATGGCCATTTCCATGGGGAGTAATTTCTTGCTTTCTGTCTCTCTGTTTCTCTGACTAGTGCATATGTCCTATAGCAAAAATTTCTCTGAAAAAAAAATAATTCGGGAACCAGCAGTTAGCATAATGGATATGTCGCTGGACTCCCATGTAGTCGACCACAGTTCACATCCCGGACCCGGTGGCTTAAAACTCACGCTGGGCGTGTGTGCGTGTGTGCCAAAGATCCCGAGAGGAGAATGGAGGAGAAGGGATTGCAGCATGACCATCCCCCCTGGGGGGTGATTTCTCGCTTTCTGTCTCTATGTCTCTCTCTGTCTGGAGAGCGCACGCGCCCTATAGCGAAAAACCTCTCCAAAAAAAAAAATATATATATATACATATATATATATCAGTAGTTACAATAAGTGTAAATAAACCAAATATTTTAATTTAATTGACAAATTTTACCAATCTGGAGGGAAATAAAATCTAAGAAACCAATATCCAACTATATGCTACTAATAGGAGAAATATTTTAAACATTAGGATAAAGAAAAGTTAAAAGTAAGAGAAAGAAAAATATGACTTTAAGAAGAAACACACTTCAAATGGAATCATATACAGTTTCATACACACACACAAAGTGAACTTGAATAAATCTTATAACATAGACCAACTATGTGATATAAAAATTGATATAATCATTAAAAGAAAAATCTCAACTCATCATCATAGTGGAAGATTTTAAACTTTACACAAAATTCTGAAGAGAAGAATATAATGAAATACTATGTGCTTAAAATGAGCTTTAAAAATTATCACCCTTTTGTACCGGCCTGCGGGACTGTCAAACAGGTTCCCTAGGGGAGGGAATGAGAGAAGGGACAAAGACACGCACACACAATACGAGATGCTGATCAAGTCTTCTTCCTCCGTCTTCCTCTTATTGAGGAGAAATGGCAAGTTATATACAGGCTGGGGGGGGGCCAAT
>NW_006209397.1:3422441-3425703 GCF_000334495.1 Tupaia belangeri chinensis | reverse complement strand
GCCCGAAATGCAAATGAGATAGAACAGCATGAACCAATCATTGATGTGGGTGGATGTCTCCCATTGCCTAGAAACCCAACCACTTCCGGGGAGAATGGTTGGTCACATGATTTTTGAGAAATGGTTTGCTCAGTGAGGAAGTGAAGCCTAATGGTTTCCAAGATGGTGGATAGCTCAAGATGGCGGATAGCTCAAGATGGCTTCCTTAGGCAGTGCTCGTCACACCCTTTTGCCAATATTTCATCATCTATATACTCTTTGTCCACTTTTTATTTGTTAAAGCAAACATTAGCCATTACTTTATTTTGCCCATAAATAAATCAGTGTATATGTGGTAGAATTACAAGATGATCTTTGATAACCCTTACCCTTGTTCCACTGAGTGAATTCAATGAACAGAAATTTCAATATGGTGATATAGAAAGGGAATTTTGCAGATGTAATCAGGTCTCTAATCAGATCAGTTGAAATAATAAAAATGATGGGCCTCATCTAATTAGGTGATGCTTTTAAAAATATTGGACCCTTTCAGCTGTAAAGAAATTAAAAGAGTATATTCTGCATAAGGTATGAGAGACCCTAAAAAAGTCCATAGAAAATGCTTATTATGATAGCTAAAAAAAGGTTTCAATTTTTTTTTTTTTGGAGAGATTTTTCACTGTAGGGCGCGTGCGCTCGCCAGACAGACAGAGAGAGACAGAGAGACAGAAAACGAGAAATCACCCCCCAGGGGGGATGGTCACGCCGCAATCCCTTCTCCTCCATTCTCCTCTTGGGATCTTGGGCACGCACGCACACGCGCCCGGCGTGAGTTTTAAGCCACCGGGTCCGGGACACGAACCTCGGTCGACTACGTGGGAGTCCAGCAACATAGCCATTACGCTAACTGCTGGTTCCCAAAAGGTTTCAAATTTTTTGTATCAAATAAACTCATACTTTCATTTTTATCCCATTTTTTTCATAAACTTTTTTTTTTTTTTGGAGAGGTTTTTGCTATAGGGTGCGTGCACTCGCCAGACAGAAAGAGAGACAGAGAGACAGAAAGCGAGAAATCACCCCACAGGAGGGATGGCCACGCTGCAATCCCTTCTCCTCCATTCTCCTCTTGGGATCTTGGGCACGCACGCACACGCGCCCGGCGTGAGTTTTAAGCCACCGGGTCCGGGACACGAACCTCGGTCGACTACGTGGGAGTCCAGCAACATAGCCATTACGCTAACTGCTGGTCCCTCCATAAACTTTTTGAAGTTCCATCTTGGTTGCTGGTTTTGAATATTTAGGGAGCTATATTTCATAAAACATAAGTAGCTTCCTGTATCTGAAAGTGACCTCTGACTGACAGCCAGCAAGTAAACCAGAACTCAGTCTTACAACCATATGGAACTGAATTCTGCCAACAACCTGAATATGCTTGGAAGTCAGTTCTTCCTCAGAACCTTCACAAAGTAATACCACTCTGTAAAAAACTTGATTGCAATTGTCTAAAATCCTGAGCAAAGAGATCAGCTATACCACACCCAGATTTATAATTTATAGATCTGTAAGCTCATAAATGGATGTTTTTGTTCGTTTGTTTCGTAGAGTGAATTTTTGCTATAGGGTGTGTGTACTCACCAGACAGACAAATGGAAAGTGAGAAATCACCCCCCATCCTAGGTGGAATAGCCACAATTCCTTCTCCTCCATTCTCCTCTCAGGATTTTGGGCACGCTTGCACATGCACCCAAAATTAGTTTCAAGCCTCTGGGTCCAGGACTCAAATCATGGTAAGCCATATAGGAGTCCAGCAACGTAACCATTATTCCATATGTTGGTCTCATGGATGTTGTTATAAGTCTCTAAATTAGTGGTAACTTGTTATACAACAATGGAAAACTAATACTTATTTGATACTGAAAAGTGGTATGTTGCTGTAAGAAATACTTAAAAGTTTAAAGTGGCTTCATAATTGTGCAGTGTGCTAAGGCTAGAAATTTTTTGAGAGGTATGATAGACAAAACCTAAATTATTTTAGAGAAAGCCTAATTCATCCTGAACAGAATGTTAGTAGAAATCTTCCAGTAAGATCTTGGAGTAAATTAAAGGGCATGTTATTGAAAACTGGAAGAAGAATCGTGTTAGGTAGTACTAGAAAGCTTAGCATATTTTTTTCACTTTAGTTATGTGTAAAGCAAAACATGTAAGCCTGAATATTTTGCAGAGCAGATTTGCAAGGTAAGTGCGGCAAGAACAGCCTGATTTCTTCTTGCTGCTTACAGTAAAACATGACACGAAAAAATGAATTGAAGGAAGAACTGTTAAGCAAAAAGAAACAAGAACTGGGCTTTTTTAAAAGATAGAAAATTCAGTGTTAGTCAAATAAAATGTACTTTCAGAGATTAATGGAATATCTCATACATTTTCTCAATCAAATCAGAGGCTCTAAACAGTTAATAGCATTTTCACTCAGCCATTTAGTTAAAAGCTGCTACATTCATTAATTTTTTTATTTGCACCAAAATGAAATTTTACTTTAATTCCATTTTTCTGTAACCTTTTTGAAGTTTCCTCATTTTTCACAGATTCATAAATTAGTGGGAAAATATACCATGCAGGCAGAATTATTTATTTAGTCTTTTAGTTTCTAATTGTGAGGATGTCTTTTTCTTTCTTTCAATTTTTAAATTTCATTTTCTTTTATACATTAAATCACATTATTATTTGGCTTACAATATGGATATTTCAACAGGTGAATATATCTGCCTAGTACAATTGATAAAACTACAAAATATCTTCAACAGATAATACCACATTTCTTTGTGCCATTAATGCTTTGCCTCCCTATTTTTCTTCTAAATGTCCTTCCTCAGACCCTCCTCTTTCACACACACTATATCTGGTATTTACAACTATATACTGTGTTTCTATATCCTTTAGTCAATGAGTTTTAGTTAGAGGGCAGACACTTGGTATATATTAAGTGGGGTCATACAATGCCTCTCCTTCATAGCCTGGCTTTCTTCACTCAGCAGTGAATCTTCCATCTTCATCCACTTCCTGTCAAAAGACAGGGTTATGTTGTTTTTTATGACTGAATAGTATTCAATTGAGTATATGTGCCACAGTTTTTCTACCAATTCATCTGTTCGTGGGTATTTGGTTGCTTCCATGACTTAGCAATTGTGAATAGTGCTGCAATAAACATCGATGTGCAAGCACTTTTTCGATTAAATATTCTTCTGTCCTTTGGGTAGATACCAAGGAGTAAGTTTGCTGGATCATG
>NW_006209397.1:3415870-3420412 GCF_000334495.1 Tupaia belangeri chinensis | reverse complement strand
ATTTTGTTTATCTTTTCAAAGAACCAGCTTTTACTTTCATTTATTTTCTGTATAGTTCGTTTATTTTCTATTTCATTTATTTCTGCTCAGATCATTATTATTTCCTTTCTCCTCAAGTTTTTTGGATCTTCTTGCTATTGCTTTTTTAATTCCCTGAGGCTTGATGTTAGGTGATCCATTTGCCTTCTTTCCATCTTCCTCTTATGTGCACTAATTGCTATGAACTTCCCTCTCATGACTGCTTTAGCAGAGTCCCAAAGATGATGGAAATTTGTGTCTTCGTTGTCATTGGCTTCCATGAATCTTTTGATTTCAGTCTTTATTTCTTTAGTAGTTGTGGAATCATTCAGGAGTAGGTTATTTAGTTTCCATGTATTTGAGTATTTTTGAGGATTTCTCTTGAAATTAAACTCAAGTTTAATTCCATCATGGTCAGAGAAGATGCTGGATATAGTTTCTATGCCTTTGAATCTGTAGAGGCTTGCTTTATGCCCTATGATATGATCAATCTTCCAGAAGGTTCCATGTGTGGGTGAGAAAAAAGTGTATCTCATGGTTTTTGGATGAAAAGTTCTATAGATGTCTGTTAAGTCTATTTGATCTATGGTATCATTTAGATCCTTTATCTCTTCACCTACTTTTTATCTAGATGAACTGTCCAGAGGGGATAGTGCAGTGTTGAGGTCTCCAACAATTAGTGTGTTGCAGTCTATTTCTCCTTTTAGATCTAACAGTCTTTCCTTCACATATTTGGGTGCTCCTGTGGTAGGCGCATAGATATTAATAAATGTTATATTTTCTTGATTGATTGACCCTTCTACTACAATATAGTGCCTTTCTTTGTCGCTTCAAATAGTTTTTGTTTTAAAGCCTATTTTGCCAGAAATTAGTATTGCGACTCCAGCTCTTTTTTGGTTCCGATTTGCATGGGAAACCTGTCTCCAACCCTTCACTTTCAGTCTATGTATGTCTTTATCTATGAAGTGGGTTTCTTGTAGGGAACAGATAGAGGGTTTCTGTTTTTTAATCCATTCAGCCAGTCTGTGTCTCTTGATTGGAGAATTTAATCCATTATCATTCAATGTTATTATTGATGTTACTGGACCTGTCCCTACATTTAAGTGGTGGTTTAGTTGCCTTTTATTCCTTTGTTTCTGGCTGTTACTGCTTTAGTTTTCCTAGAATAGTACTTTCTCCAGGATTTTTTGAAGAGCTGGTCTGGTGTTGGCAAATTCTTTCAGATTTTGTTTGTCTGAGAAGATTTTAATCATTTTTTCCCATATGAGGTATAATCTTGCAGGATATAATAATCTTGGTTGAAATTGGTTCTCTGTTAACTCTTTCAATACATCTTCCAATTATTTTCTTGCTTGCATTATTTCCATTGAAATGTCCAGTGTTAGCCTGATGGGTGACCTTTGTAAGTCAATTGTCGTTCCTCTCTTGCCCGTTTTAGTATCTTATCTTTATCTGTGGTCTTTGCCAGTATGGCTAAGATGTGTCTTGCAGAAGAACTTCTTGGCTGATTCTATTTGGGGTCCTTTGTATTTCTTGTGTCTGGATGTTGGAGTACCTCTCTAGACTTGGGAAATTTTCTTCCAAGATTTCATGGAATAGATTTTCCATGCCCTTATTAGTTTCTTTATCTTCTGGGATACCAATTATTCAGATGTTAGGGCATCTAATGGAATCTAATATTTCTCATATGTTATCCTCATGTGTGTTTTTTTTTTTTTTTTTTTTGCTGTTGTTATTTTCTCTATCTTTTTGGTAGTTTTCTCTAGATCAGAGGTTTTATCTTCTACATCAGAGATTTGATCTTCAGCATGGTTTAATTGACTTTTAATACTTTTGAGAGAGTTTTTGATTTCCTGTATTACAGACTTCATCTCTAATAGTTCCATCTGATTCTTTCTTAGTGTGTCCATTTCTTCTTTCATATCATGGAAGGACTTTCTAATATCCTGTAGTTCATTGTCTCTTTTCTGTTCCAACTCATAGAATTTGTTCACCATGAATGTTCTAAATTCTTTTTTGGACATTTTTGTAATGTCTTCTGCTTTTTCAAGAAATGGAAGGAAGGGAGTCACTGTGTTCTTTTGATGGAGACATATTTCCTTGTTTATTCAGACCTGAGGCTCTTCTTCTACTTCTAACCATTGGGAGATGTGTTCAGTATGAAATACCTTTTAAGAGAACGTTTCCTCGAATAGGAGCAAGTATGTTTCCCTTTTGCCATGGACTGAAGACTGCTAAAGTCTCTCTTCTGTTGTGTTTAGCAATGTGATTCGAGGAGGAGTATTCTGGCTGACAGAGATAGAAGTCTCTGGCTTGGGGGTCCCAGGGCTGGAGTTGGGGTGGGAAGCCTTGCCTCAGTGTCCCTTATGCCAGGAGTCTGAAGATGGAAGTGGGATGGTTGTAGAGTTGAGGGCACTCCTGTCAAGCTACTACATTTATGCTACATTTGTGGTACACAGAAACAGAAAAGTAATACAGAATAATATAGTACATCCTTAATTGATAAAGACATTTTTATTGTAACCATAGTTCTATTAGAGCACATAATAGAATTAACAATAATACTTTAATATCATAAGATTCTAAGTTCTATTTTATATTCCCGTAATTTTCTCTTTAAAAAGTATTTTAAAATAACAGTTTTATTGAGATACAACTAATATAAAGTTAACTCTTCTGAAGTATATAATTTAGGAAAAAAAATTAAATTTTGCTAGAGGACAAGTACACTGGCCAGGCAGAGAGATGGAGAAGGAGAGGGAGATAGCATGACCTCATGGGGAGTAGTCATGCTGAATTCCCTTCTTCTCTATTTTCTCCACCCTGTTTGGGGTTTGCACATGTGCACATGTGCGTGTACACACACACACACACACACACACACACACAGTGAGTTTCCCAGTACACCAAGTCCAGCAGCAGAAGCTGACCCATGAGTTCAGGCATGTGGGGTCTGGCTGCCTTAACTACCAGTCCGTGGTGCTGGTCAAAAATGTCTTAAAAGTGGATATAGTAGACTCATTTGAATTAAGCTGATATGTCTCTTTTAGTCTATTTGAATCTCTTTTTTTTCAGTTTAAGCCATATTTTGATTAGAGAATTAACTTATCAATCTTATAATACCTTTCAAATTCTGCTTTTTTCCTTGTGTTATTGGTTAACTTGTTCTTTTCTCCCTGGGATTTCCTATACTGGTAGCAATATCTGAAGATTTGCTTAGATTTCAATTCAATTTTTTACACAAAGAAAAACCTTTTTTATTTCTTTTCTTTTTTTTTTTATTTCATTTTCTTCCATACATTCAATCACATTATTACTTGTCTTACAAAATGGATATTTCAACAGGTGAACATTTCTCCCTAGTGCTGTTGATAAAACTACAAAATATCTTCAACAGATAATACCACACCTCTTTGTGCCATTAATGCTTTGCCTCCCTGTCTTCTATGTGGTTACACATATTACATATTACATAATGAAGCATCTGTCTTATTAAACTACTTTTAATGATTGATCATTGAGTTCAGATGATATTAACCTAGTACCTCTATTTTAACATTTCCAGTTAAGCTTTTGCTTAGAGGTTTTCATATTCAACAAATTATTGATATATAGATTCATTCTAGTATTCCTTCTTGAACTGTAGATGTTGGAAGAATGAAATCTATATATTTCAGACTTCCACACAGTGTTCTTAGTATAAAGTAGATTACACTAATCAGATATAGTCCCATGACAGATGATCATAACGGAAATGAAGAATTCAGCTTTCCTGAGCTTTAGTTGTGGACCTACACCAATACTGTCATTGATATGTTTGGTTCTTTTATAGTACTGTTCAATTACCATTATTAACTTTTGGAGTGTCAAGAGGCAGTTACAGAACTCACTTTCTAATCTCTGGATTGTAGCTGCATAGAATCTTTCTGGAATTAAGATTTTTAGTGTTTTGCCTCATCCCTTCCCTTCCAGTTGTAACAAGTATAGCTGCTCTCCTGGTAAGTTAATTCAGCAGTGTTTGTAGCCTGTATATGAGTTTACCCTAATAAACCCTTTCCCAGTGCTTTATTGGAGTGGTCTTGTTTTCATTTTTGTCTCACTGATCCTTCACTCAAATATATGGTGATGCAGTTCATTGTATTAAATTACTTTGTTATTAAAATAGCTAGAATATTTTTTTAAAAAGATATATCCTCACTGATACCAATAAGGTTGGTTGTCAGGAAAATGACATTGAGTAGAAAAGCAAGTTGCTGAATAAATACAGAGTAAGATTCCATATGCATAAAGTTTGATGACATTAAAAAATGTACTAAACAATGTGTTATTTAGTATGTCAGTCATTATAATAAAACTATAAAGAAAAGCAAGAGAATGATAAACACAAGTTTTAGGATAATTCTAAGGAGGAAGAAAAAATACAGACCTGAAATGTGGAGGTCACAAAGGACACCTCAAATGCAATAGAACAGTAATATTCTAGCGCGCGGGGCGCCCGGCGGAAGCCGCGTGGGGCGCCTGGCG
>NW_006209397.1:3397545-3414262 GCF_000334495.1 Tupaia belangeri chinensis | reverse complement strand
CTCTGCGTGCCCCCCCCCCAGAGCCCTGCTAAGCCGGCGGCGGCAGGAGGCGGGCGGCCTCTGGGCCAGCAAGCTGAAGCTGAAGAGAAGGAATAAGAATTTGCAACTATAAGCAACAGAAAGAACCTTTAACTGCCTTAAACCAACTGAGAAATACACCGTAGAGAAGGATTTTATCTACCTATGGACAGTGAGAAGATGATGGATACCAGCCCTGCATTACCTCAGGCAAGAACAGGAACTACCCTGCCATTCTTAGGGAAGCCAGACACCAGAGGATAAGTCACGCTGCAGACCTCCACAACACCGTTCCTGCTAACCACAAGATGGCTGCTGTGCCGCATCAACTGATGGTCAACTCTGCTTGCCAGAACTGCCTTCCGGAGACTGTATTCCATGGAGACTCACCTACAGTTGCGGAACTGCACGAGACCCACACTTGATCCAACCTTGAATGGAATCTATTTTCCCTATTGTTAAAAACTTTGGACTCGTGACCCCTCTCCCTCTACTCGCAGGTATCGCATTTTCAATGACCCCTCTGGAGGATAGCTGTCTATAGCAGAGATAGAGTAATTGGGAGAGGGGGAAAGGGCTGAGGGTCAAACATAGGATAAAAAACATATTTATATGTATGAAAGTAGAAATGGAACAGTATTGGTGACGACATGCTTGATTGAGACACTATGCAGTTTATCCTAGATGGGAGACTACACTTGGTGTGTTGTGATGATACTCAGGGAATGAGTGTTAGGCAATATAAATTTAATATAAAAAAAAATAATAATAAGCAGGAGGAAAAAAAAAATGCACATTTGATGACTGAAGAGAGGTGTATGGACACAACTGGGGACTACTTTATAGTATGTGCATTCTACTCCCTGGGGTTTATGCCTAGGATCAGATTTGGATAGATGTGTCAGGATATGTCAGCTGTGCTAGCTAGTGGATATACTTAGACTAATTGAGTTCATTGGTAGAACAATTGAATGGGGGGGGGCGGAAGCCATTGAGGGCAATCATGAATGTCAGGGACAATGGAGGAGGAAGATGGGACATGGCAGAGGGTGGGGATGGGGAACCTAGGATGGCAAAACAAAAGGCAAGGTATGCAGGACACAAAAATTGGGAAATCATTTGCTGAGAACATATATGTTGATGTGCTTGATTGAGCCAATGCACAGTGTATTTTGGATGGAAAATTCATATGTGTGTTGTGATGAGAAAAGAAAAAAAAATTTATAATAATAAAAAAAAAAAAAAGAACAGTAATATTCTATTTCTTAAACTTGTGGGTAGATGCCCAAGTGCTTACTGAATCATTAGGTTTGCCATGCTATAAATATTATACAAATATCTTTTAATAGCTACTTATTATTTAAAAAGATACGTATTAAAATCTATGATAGTGATCTCGTGCTATCCTGCAGCAATTTTCAGAGGAAGCTGGATCTCACATGACCAACCAGGATTGGAATCTTGGTCCCTTTGGCTTCAAAGACATGCAGGGTATGTGCACTCAAGTGACCAGACAATAGCAAGATGGAGGATTAAAGAAAAAAAGGATGGTGGTGTGATTTAGCCCTGTGGGAGAGATCCTTGTGTGCTCAGTCTCTGTCTTGTGCATGCACACATGCCTTCTAACATTAAAAATTTATGGCAGTGCTAATAGCACATGTACTAAAATTGGCATGATATAGGGACAGTTAGCATGCCCATAGCCCATGTATAAAAATTATATGAAAATTCGTGAAGTGGGGCCAATCTCATGGCCTAGTGGTTAGAGGAGCTAGACTCCATATGGTCAATCTTGATTGGAGTCTCCAATTAAGTGGATTGAATATATGTGCCAGGTGCAAATGCATGCTTCCCCCAAATCCTGACAAGACAGAGAACAAAGAAGAGATACAGCATGACCAAGCTTACTGGGAAGCACTTTCTCTTTCTCTATCTTCCTCTCTGGAGAGTGCATAAATCCTCTGGCAGTTAAAAAAAAAAATAGTCAGTCCTTGGTCTGGTAGTTAAATGAGTGGCTCCCAACATGGCCGATAGTATGGTTGGAGTACCAGACCCAGCAACTTGAAAAGCATGCCAAGTGTATGTTTGTGCATGTTCAAAATCCTGAAAGGAAGAAAAACTAGAAGAGAAGGGATTGTGGTATGACTAATCCCCATCGGGAGTGCTTTCTCATTCTTTCTCTCTTTGTCTCTTTCTCTCTCTGGCAAGGCACAGGCCTTCTAGGAAACAAAAAAATTAGTGAAATATGCCATATTTTTCAACAAAAAATATGTTTTAAGGAAAAAGAAATAATTATGACAGACCAAAAAGTTTCTCCTGCATTATTTACTTATTTTTAGTGAATATATCAATTTTACTAAGTGCACAGGACATTTTATAAAAACAGTAAATGAGGAATTGGACAGAGAAGATAAAAGGGAGGAAAATGTATCATTTTGTATGCTATCAAAGTCTATGCTTTGGTATATATTATTTCACTGAAATTATATGGCAACCCTGGACATACAAATATCCTTGCTTTCCTTTTTACAGATAAGAAAAATGATGCCTACAGATGCTAAGGACATTGTTTATGGGGCTAGGAGGTGGCATGGTGATTAGGCATTGGGTTCCATATGGCCAGCTGCATGGTTTTAGTCCTGAACCAATGGCTTGAAATATACACTGAGCACATGTGCATGCATGCCCAAACATCCCACAAGGAGAATGGAGAAGAAGGGATTTCAGTGTGGCATCCCTCCTTGGAGGTGATTTCTTACTCCCTCTTTATCTCTGTCTGTCTCTCTCTGGTGAGTGCATGCACCTTACAGAAAAAAAAGTTTATGTCCATATAAACGATAATCATAGAGTCCAGATCCAAACCAAGGTATCAAAACCTGTATTTATGTCATAATGAACAGATAGATTTACCATATAGCAAGAAAGAGAGATTGTAGACTCATGATTTTAGGTATGTAAGTGTTTAGTATCTTGGATTTAGGATGTGACAACAGGGCTTAGCATACAAAATATAACTGGCATCAGACTTTAGTGTCCCCTCTACTTCTACCTCTACATCTTATAACTTTTTAAAATAATTTATTTATCTATTTTTCAGATTTTTGCCAAAGGTCTTGAGTACTCATGGGAGAGAGAGAGAGAGACAGAAATAGAGAAAGAGACAGGGAAAGTGAGAAATCACTCCCCAAGGGGAATGGCCATGCCACAATCCCTTCTCCATTGTCCTCTCAGGATTTTGGACAGGAATGTACATATGCCTGGTGTGATTTTTAAGTTGCTGGGTCTGGGACTCAAACCACAGTTGTCCATGGGGGAGATTAGTGTCTTAAACAATATGCCACCTGTTGGCCCTTCTTATAATTTCTTATGACAGTATTTCCCAATATATACAGAAATAGATCTATCTATGAACTAATAGCATATATAGAAGCTTCTGAAAAAAATCTGTAGTTAAGAAACTGATCAACTTTATTTCACCTCAAATTTCTCAAATCATTTGATCAAAGTGACATTTTAGATCATAACATCTATCGACATCCAACTGGATAGTCTTTCCAATAATGCATTGTCTACTAACTAGTATTGCTGATGCTTTCTTTTTTTTTATTTAACTGATATTTTATATGGCTCTTTCTTTTTGACAGCTAATGCTCCAAGTGCTTTATAAAAAAAACTCATTCATTGTTCATAAAATCCCTTTGAATTAGGCGCTATTAATCACTCTATTTTACAGATGGTGAAATTGAGACAGAAGAGTTATAAGTTATTTGCCCACAGTCATACTACTATGTGATGAAGCTGAGATTCTAACTTGTGCAATCTATATTTTTAAGGACTATGTATTTCTCACACTCTAAGTTAAGAGGAAGGGACCACTCATGGTATTACTTGCCTCTGACCATGTCCTTTAAGGAATGATTCTGGGTTAATGCAACCTTTTATTAACTTTACTTCTGTTATTATATTATACACATCTATGTGAGGGGGTAGGGGTAGTTAAGCAATTGTTAGGTTAATCATTTTTAATGGAATTTTACACTAAAAAAGAGTGTATTTAGGTACTTTTCTTAAAGTTTCAAGATTTAATAATATCAGATGCATAGTGCAATGGATCAGTTATAAAGTTTTTTTTGATGAGGTTTTTATTTATTTTTTTATTTTTAAATTTTTTTTTGCTATAGGGCGTGTGCACTCGCCAGAAATACAGAGAGAGACAGAGAGATAGAAAGCGAGAAATCACTCCCTAGGGGAGATGGCCACGCTGCAATCCCTTTTCCTCCATTCTCCTCTTGGGATGTTGGGCACACACGCATACGTGCCCAGCGTGAGTTTAAGCCACCGGGTCCAGGACTCGAACTGCAGACAGTTACATGGGAGTTCAGTGACATAGCCATTATGGTAACTGCTGGTCCCTGGATCAGCCCCTTAGGTCATCTTTTTAAAAATATTTTATTTTTTTATTATTATTCATACATTAAATAGCTATACATCATTTAGATTGTGAAGAGACTTTGCCCAGCATGATATACACCTTAGTCCAACCCAGTTGAGACCACCATGCATATCCTTGTCAACAGATAATAAACCTTATCTGTGTCCCACAAGTGTCTTATCTCTCAGCAAATAATCTAAGTTAGTTTAGTTAGAATCTCCTTTTCCTGATACCGATAAAATTATTTATCCTCCCCTTTTAATAGCTAGGTCCTTGGTCTGGCTGTTCCAAAAATACTATTAAGTCAGTTTCTGAAGAATCTCCCATCCTTGATATCTAATCAAGTGCCTTTTACTAATTTTTTTATTCACTGACTCCCTCATTCTGCTTTTATATCTATACATCCCCTGCTCTCTTTGCTGTATTCAGAGTTGAGTTCAATCTCTTTCTTTTATTGTATGTGAGGGATCTTCCAAAAGTTCATGGAAGATGTATGCTATGAAGGAACTATGCATATGGTATGAAAAAATTATGCTGAGATTTTAAAAAATTGCACAAAAATGAACTTGTACTTTAATATCATTTTTCCACAAATATTTTGAAATACTTTTGTAGTCTTGACACCTATTATAATAGTGATGAGTAGTTTTTTTAAAAAATAATTTTTAGCAAGTGTCAGAAAACATTTTCTTTTACAAAAGACTATGATTGAGAATCACCATGGTAGTCATTCATTCCTAAGTCATGATGATAACAGACAATTTGAGTGATTTAATCTTCTATTTACCATAATAATGGCTCTTAAAAGTAATGCAAATGTGTAAGAAACAGTGCTAAAGATAATCCTGGCAGCAATAGGACAAGTCAGGGTGTAGATCTCTGTCTCTTACCTGCAAGCACATAGATCAGTGTGACTATAAAGAAATAATTAATTTTTTATAGCACCTAAGTTACTGGTTCTTTAGTCATACTGGAAAAGCTAGATGTGATCATTGTTGGAGGATTTGCTTAATTATGTTTAGGTTTTATAGTCCTATCCTGTGGCCATTTAGAAAAATATCTCACTAAGGGTCAGCAGGTGGCATGGTAGTCAAGGTGCTGGATTTGCACATAGCCCACTATGGTTCTAGTACTGGACCTGGCAGCTTGCTTTCTCAATCTCTCTCTCTCTTTCTCTCTCTCTCTCTCTTTCTCTGTATATATCTCTCTCTAGTGAGTGCCTATAGCAAATTAAAATAATAATAATAATAATAATAAAATTAAGTAAATAATTCTTAAAAAAGAGAAATAATGTACTATAAAGCTTTTATGAAAAAAAGTAAAACAAAACTTGATGATATGAGTCTGAAACCCTATAATTTCATTTTGCCTTTTTGCAATCCTCAATTCAACAAATGTGTATTTGATGCTGTGTTGCTAGGCACTGCTCTAGACAACATGGCTAAAACAGAATAAACAATAAACCTGAGGTTTCTTGGAATTTAGAGTTTCTAAAAAATGCAGGCATTAATCAAATAATCCATTGATTGTTAAAATACAACCCTTATAATTGCTAAGGTTGAATGGTTCACAGTACTTAGAGAAAATATAACAGAAGAGTATCTCTTAGATCCAGTAGTCAGAATATATTTCCCTGAATAAATGACTTTTTAGTTTTTTAATTTTTTTTATGATAGAGACCCCAAGTTAGTTCATGAGAAAGGAAGAGAAGAAGGAAGTACCCTGGACAGAGTCTTGTTATGCCATGATTCCCTTTCCCCAGTCGTCCAACTCCTCAGGATCTGAGTGAGCACATACCTGGTATGTTCTCAAGCTAAACCAGAGATCTAAATTCAGGTTTGCCATATGGGTTCCACCCTTGCAGGATACTATATTACTGATGTGCCACAGTGACTAGGCCATGAGTAAGTAATTTGAACTGAGATCATAAGAAGAAGAAGAGATTTTCTTAATCTATTGTGGCCATGATAACAAAATACCTTGACAAGCAGTGTAAATTTATTGTTTATAGTTCTGGAGACTGGAAAGCCCAATATCAAAGCTCCAGGAGATTCACTGTCTGGTGAGGGCTAGCTCCCAGCTTCAGGAATAGTGCCTTTTAGCTATGTCCTCACAGGGCTAAAGATACAAATTCTCTCATTCTCTTTTATAAAAGCACTAATTCCATCTGTGAAAACTCTGCCCTCATAGCTTAATCACTCCCTAGATGCTCCACTTCCCAAAACCATTGCACTGGGAAATTAAGTATCAATGTATGGGACCAGCAGGTGGTATGGTGGTTAAGGTGCTGGATTCCACATGATTGACCCCATGGTTCAAGTCCCAGACCTGGCAGCTTGAAAATACTCTGAGCACTTGTGTGTGTATGCCCAAAATCCTAAGAAGAGAATGGAATAGAAGGGATTGCACTGTGGCTATGCCCTCTTAGGAGTCCTGGGGAGGGGGGGATTTCTCACTTTCTTTCTCTCCCTGTCTTTCACCAGCATATGCACATACACTATGGCAAAAAAATATATTAAAAAAAAAGTTTCAATGTATGAATTTTGAAGAGACCTAAGCATTCAGACTGTGCATAAGCAATAGTTAAATAAGCCTGGAGTATATCATGGGAGGTTAAGGCTTCCAGTGAGCAAAGAGAACACTATAAAATGGTCCTTTACAGAAAAGGTATGGTGACTTTGAAGAAATGATAGAAAGTGAATGTGGCTAGAATGTTGAATGCAGGTAATCATGGTTCAAGATGAAGCTAGAGAGATAGGAACAAGCGAAAATATTCAAGTTTGGACCATGTTCATGATTTTGTCATTACCCTAATGAACTATTGATAGTATTACAACTATTTAAGAGGGCCAGCAGGTTGCATGGTGGTTTAAGGTGCTGGATTCCAACATGGTTGATTATGGTTCAAATTCCGGACCTGGTGTCTTGAAAATCATGCTGGATGCATGTGCATGTGTGCCCAAAATCCCAAAAGGGATTGTGGTATGGCTATTCCCCCTGGGGGTGATTTCTCACTTTCCCTCTCACTGTCTCTTTCTTTCTCTCTCTGGTGAGCACCTTCACCCTATGGCAAAAAACTTAAACAGAAAATGTATTTAAGTAATTTAAAGGTCTGGGAAAAGATCATTGGTGACATAAACATATTTACATTTTGAAAAAATTACTCTGACTAGTGTCAGTGTCTAGAACAGCTTAAAAGAGGTGCAAAAATTTTTGTGATAGTTTCAAATAAAGGACAGTATAGAATAGAAAATGAACAGATTTGAGAAATAGGCAATAAAAATGAATACCATTTGGGAACCAGCAGTTAGCGTAATGGCTATGTCACTGGACTTCCACGTAGTCGACCGCGGTTCACGTCCCAGACCCGGTGGCTTAAAACTCATGCCGGGCGCGTGTGCGTGCGTGCCCAAGATCCCGGGAGGAGAATGAAGGAGAAGGGATTGCGGCATGACCATCCCCCCTGGGGGGTGATTTCTCGCTTTCTGTCTCTATGTCTCTCTCTCTCTGTCTGGCGAGCGCACTCACCCTGTAGTGAAAGCCTCTCAAAAAAAAAAAAAAGAATACCATTTGTTGCTGAATTATATATAAGTAATGAGGAGGGAATAACGAGAATTAGTACTAAATGTTTAATTGAATGAATAGTGGTGTCCTTTACCAAGATAAGAACATTGGAAGAGAATCTAATTTACTGCTCCTTAGCTGAATGGTGGTTTGCTTAAGAGTTTTGTTTGTGGCACAGCCCAATATCCTAGTGGTTAAAGGAGTTGAATACCACATTACTGACAACAGAGTTTAGATCTTCACCCTGGTGGTTTGAAAGCATGCCTGACACATGTACATGAGTGTCCCAAATCCCCACATGATGGACCCAAGGAAAAGAATTATTGCATGATTACATCCCATTGGAGAACGCTTTCTCCCTTTTCCTCTCCCTCTCTCTGTCTTTCTCTGGTGAACACAATAACCCTTTAGAAATGAAAAAAAAAAGTTTAATTTGAAACCTTTTGAGTTTAGGTGACTTTTAACTATCAAAATGGAAGTGTCAGGTAGTTAATCTATAAAGGTCTGGAGTTCAGAGAAGTGTGGGCTAGAGATATAAATTTGGGACTCATGGATTGTCAGTTATATCACTGGGCATGGATGCGATTTCCTTGAGATAGAGTATAGAATAAGAAGAAATGTACCTAAAAGAATATAATGAATGCCAGCACTTAGTGATTAAATAGTAGTTTCTCCCTGAGTCTCCAATGAAACCTAAAGAAGTGGCTATAAACAAAATAAGATCAAGAGAGTGTATTAATATGAATTATAGTTATTTTATAATATTTTATTTTATAATAAAGGTATATCATATTATAAAATAAAATACTACAAAATATATATGTTCTTTATTATGTACGTGATGGTCAAGATACATCGGATCAGATCATGTATTATCATCAGTGGCTAAGATGAACCATTCTGAGAATCATCTTTCTGGTCTTAGTGATTAAATAAAACTCAAAGTTTCAACTTATATATTTTTGATGTAATTAAATGTACCACAGTTTTGATTAGACAGTTAGTGTCAGGTCTCTTACCCACAAGTACATCAGGTGTGACTATAGAGCAATAACTAGTTCCTTTATAGCACTCAAGTTACTGGTGCTTTGGAGTCATACTTTGGAGTCATACATGTATGGTGCATAGCAAAGTAGGAAGACTAAAACTATTGATTGAAATTCCTTATGATCAATCATTCTTGCATCACTAAGAATCTACGCTTGGACCAGAATATTGTATAATGTATTATACAATACATTAGTTCAGAAATATGCTTCTCACATTTTCCTTCTGATAATTTCAATCATCTTTATTTTGTCCCTTTCTTCAAATATAAGGAGTTTCTACCAGTCACCACCTATTTCCTATGACTTCTTTCAGACTGGCTCAGCTTCTTGTTTTTCTAGTATCCAATGTTTCAAAACGTCTTGTTCTAAAATAAGCACAGAAATTTCTCTTAATTATTAAAAGATTTTTTTTCTTTTTGTGTACTAATACAAAATATTTTTGTAATTTCTGCATTTTTTTGTTTTTCATACCTATCAGTTTTTCTATTTAAAAAATTTCAACCTAAAGTATTTTATAGGAAAAGTGTACATAGAGCAAAAATATATTAACCATGCCTGATAACTTACTTATACTCCCTTGTTCAGTATCATTTTGGACTTAAAACAAATTAATTCATAGTTCCTCAAATCTTAACTTGTTCATAATTAGGGGACTGTATACCACTAATTTGTCTTTTTTATTGAAACATAAATGAAGTGAGACTAACCTTTTAAATGCCTTGTTTATAACTTTTTTCTTGATTCATTTTCTACATACTGATAAAATGTGAAATAGATGTGTATTTCTTTGAGCTAAAAGTGTTGGTTAAGTATTAGAGATGCACTCAATAGGCAACCATTATGAGTCAGTGTGCTGGTCACTTAATGTTATCTTTTTATAAGTACAACAGTTAAACAGCATAGCCAGGAAGAACTTTTTTTCTTTTCTTGTTCCAAAAGTTATTAATAATTTGAGGTCAGAGACTATGTCTTATCCATTTTAGCAGTGAGTAAAATACAGGAGATACCTAATATATACTTGCTAAATTGAATTGAAAGCTAGAACTTCCTTATCAGTCTTCATAGTAAATATCTCTTACTGGTTTAAAATGATCTCTAGTTCAGGGGTTAGCAGTTAGTGTAATGGCTATGTTGCTGGACTCCCATGTAGTCGACCGCGGTTTGTGTCCCGGATCCAGTGGCTTAAAACTCACACTGGGTGCATGTGCGTGCATGCCCAAAATCCCGAGAGGAGAATGGAGGAGAAGGGATTGTGACGTGGCCATCCCCCCGGGGGGTAATTTCTCACTTTCTATCTCTCTGTCTCTCTCTGTCTGTCTGGCGAGCACACACACCCTATAGCAAAAACCTCTCAAAAAAAAAATGATCTCTAGTTCAGTGCTCTTTTGTGTTCTGAGGTGATTGCCATATGCTAGATTCAGGGAATTATTAAGGCAAGTGTGACTCAGAGTCACCTGACATTCCATAAGAAATTCTATCCACATTCATAAAAGCACAAGTACTACCACAATGCAAACATACTTGAAATGTATAGCAGGAGATATGGAAAGGATCTGAGACACACCTGGGTTTGAAACTGGATTTGAACAAATTATACTTTGAATTATGGTCTCCTGTCAAACTAAAAGTAATAATAGAAATAAATATTTACAAAACATTTCTTTCTCCTTCCTTTCTTTTTTTCCTTCTTTTCTTTTATTCTTCCTTCCTTTTGAGAGGATTGGGAAGGAATGAGTACCTTGATAGGATCTCACTATGCAATGACCACTAACCTACCTCCAGTTCTTCAGCCAACCAGAATCATGGATGCGCCCCTGGAAGCATATGGCATGCTCAGGTCAACCAAAAATTTAATCTAAGGGCCTTCCTATAAGGCTTCATTATCACAATGTGATGCCCTACTGCTTGTGCAACCATGACTGGGCCAATAATACAGTCTTATGAGAGCCGACTAGGAAAACTATGTAAAATGTAAAGCACAGTGACTGACTTAGCATAGATGTTCAATATTTGGTGGTTCCCTTTCTCAGGTTCAGATTATCAGTTCTACTTTCTACAACAAACATTTTCATTTACTTATCTTTTACACTTCTCCTCTCACCTCACTAGTTGACTTCTAGAATCCTATGTGTTACTGTCTTCCAATTATTTTAAAGCAATGAAAAGAGTATATAGTCTCTGCCTAGGGTTTCAATGTTATGTTTTCATAACTAGTCACATAAAATTGACAATTGGTCTCAGTAGTTTATTCAACTTACTCAAAAACTCCTAAAATCCAGAAAGGTGTAATTGCATCTATTGATATTTACTTATATTCAAAGTAAATGTTTACATGAGGCTATCAGGAAGATGAAAGTAAACATGAAGTGGATATTGACTTATTCTCCTCCTTATGGTAAAAATTCTGGTTTTCATAAGCTTTCTAGAAGGTTGTGGTTGATTTTATTTTTCTCTACTATTTACTCTCTCTTCCTGTAAGCATTATAAATCATGCTCTATTGCCACAGTTCTTGCAGTGCCTCCTGAGAAAGAGGTTTTTCTTCATTTCATTAAGGTTGGATTTGGCAGTGTTTGGCCAATGGAATGTGAGTAGACATGATGTCTAACTAGTTGCCTGAAGAGTCATTGTATGTTTTTGCCAGCTCTGTTCCTTTTTTTTTTCCATCTGCAATAATAGTGTGTCTCAAATAATTTTCAAATGGCCACTTAGTAGATTGAGTCTTGGCAAAAGAAAGAAATAGGTAGAAGAACTATAGCTGATCTACTGCCAACATAAGAAGTAAGCAAAAACTAAACTGCTGCTGTGAAATATCTCTAAGAATTTAAGATTTTTTGTTACCACAGCAAAACTGATTAATATAGATATTAATATCTGGGGTGCTACCATAACTGGCTTTGGGGCCAGATTGTGGGAGACAAGGAAATTTTCACCAGAGGATGGAAAAATTATAGCCTATATATACAATGAAAAAATATTGGAAAAAAATTGTCCCCTGGGCCAGCCCGTGGCCTGGTGGTTAAAGTGTCTAGATCCCATGTGGCTGACCACGTGGTTTGTGTCCTGAACCCTACTGCTTATAAAACATGCCAGGCAAGTATCCATGAATGTTAAAAATTCCAAAGGCAGGAAACCAGCAGTTAGCGTAATGGCTATGTCGCTGGACTCCCACATAGTAGACCGCGGTTCGTGTCCCGGACCCGGTGGCTTAAAACTCACGCCGGGCGCGTGTGCGTGCATGCCCAAGATCCCGAGAGGAGAATGGAGGAGAAGGGATTGCGGTGTGACCATCCCCCATGGGGGGTGATTTCTCGCTTTCTGTCTCTATGTCTCTCTCTGTCTGTCTGGCGAGCGCACACGCCCTACAGTGAAAATCTCTCCAAAAAAAAAAAAAAATTCCAAAGCCAAAGGGAAAGAAGAGAGAAGGGATTGTGGCATGACCAAACCCCATAGGGGGTGTTTCTAGCTTTGTTTTTTTCTCTCTGGCCAATGTACGTGACCTCTGAATTATTTTTTTAAGTCTCCTGCAATAACATAAAAGTTAGATAATTATGAAATAGATTTGTTTTCAATGCATAGGTGGAAATCAGAATATTGGTATCTGGGCAAGCAGGTGGCTTGGAGGCTAAGGCAGCTGAATTCTGCATGGCTGGTTTCATGGTTTGAGTTCCAGTCTTGGCAGATTAAAAATTACAATGAGCACGTGTGATGCATGTCCCAAATCCCAAGAGGAGAATGAAGGAGAAGGGATTTCAGCATGGCCACACACCCCAAGGGGCGATTTTTTATTTTCTCTCTCTCCTTCTCTAATTGTCTTTCTCCAGTGAGTGCATACTCCTTATAGCAAATCAAAAGAAAAAAAAAAGGAATACTGGAAGCATGATTTTATTGTTTGCTACTGGAATTTGACAAGATGCTATAAGAAAGAGATAATAAAAATAAACAAACCCAAATTTAAAAGAAGGAGTGAAAGGAAAAAGAGAGAAAGGTACAACAGTTCTTTTTTTTTTTTTTTTTTTGAGAGATTTTCACTGTAGGGCACGTGCACTCGCCAGACAGACAGAGAGAGACATAGAGACAGAAAGCGAGAAATCACCCCCCAGGGGGGATGGTCACACCGCAATCCCTTCTCCTCCATTCTCCTCTCGGGATCTTGGGCACGCACGCACACGCGCCCGGCGTGAGTTTTAAGCCACCGGGTCCGGGACACGAACCACGGTCGACTACGTGGCAGTCCAGCGACATAGCCATTACGCTAACTGCTGGTTCCCCGGTACAACTGTTCTTAGTATCAAGCTAGGAAAAGATTAATTTGAAAAATACTTGCAGCAGTAAAAGCCGGTTAAGATAATTAAATGGCCAGCAGGTGACATAGTGGCTATATTGCTGGACCTCCACATGGCCAACTGCAGTTTAAGTCCCAGACCCTGTAGCTTGAAAATCCTACCAGGTACATGTGTGTGCATGCCCAAGATTCCAGACAGAGAATGAAGAAGAAGGGATTGTGGAGTGATTTCTCACTTTTCCTCTCACTCTTTCTCTCTCTCCAGTGAGCACAAATGCCCTATGGCAATAATGTCTAAAAAAAAAAAAAAAAAAACTCAGCCTCTATCAAAAATCAAGTCAAGGACAGGCATAGTCACAAAGGATGAACATTTTGTTAAAAATTTCTTAGCAGATTTAAGCGATTCTCAGATTTCTTTAAATTGGATAAAATAGCTCAGGGTAAACAAATAGTAGTATCACAAAAGCCTAATCAATTCAAATTACCTCTAAGTCTAGTAAAGGAGTATAATTTGAACAGAATTGTGGATGTAGCTATTAAACTGACTAGAGTAGAATGGGAGAATATGTTTTTCATGTTCTCTCCTCAGATGTGACTAAGGAGAATAATGGATAAGAAAGCACTTTCCATAGGGTAGAAAGATATTGTGCAATGCTGAAACCACATGGGAAAGCCCCGGGTTTGGTTACACCACTGACCTGTAGAGCTTAGTGTGCCTGTGGGCACATCTGGGATCCTAGCTAGATGGAAGGCTGAGGGTGGAGAATCTCAGTGTGACAAGGCTCTATTAGGAGTCTCTGTCTCTGATCTCTCAATAAATAAATAAATTTAATTTTAAAAAGAGCAATGAGGAAAATTGACTAAAAAGCTTCTTCTGGAAAGCAAAGTCAACATGGAGTATAATCAAAGAACACTTCCTATCTAGCATATCTAATCAGGAGTATTAAAGAAATCCTGTTGAGCAGTAACTACTATTTATGCCTTCCCACTTTCAGAATGAGTGGCATCACTCCATCATTGTGTGTTTGATATTTTTGAGCTTCTATTCATAGTCTCCTATATTTAGAAAAATAGCCATATGTAGACTTGATGTAGAAACTATTCCAAACTCTCAGACGTCCAGTGGATAGTATTATTGACTGGATATTTTTGAAGTTTTTTTTAAAGAAAGAATGACTTAGTTTATGTGAAAGAGATAGAAAAGTGGACATTTGTGACAAGAAGGATAAAATGTGATAGATCATATATTTATTTTCTTTTCATCTATTCACTCTTTTTTCTAGTAAGAGGTTTTATACATTCTTCCCTTTATACTTTTCCCTGTTGGTATTTGACTTGTAATGTCTTTATGGCCCCATTTCCCACCCTATTGCTGTTGGTTTGGGCAGTATGAATTGCTTTGTCAGATAAAGTATGCATTGATTTGACTTCTGAGCAAATAATTTAAGTGCTATCTGCCAGATTCTTGCTCTTTTTTCCCTTTGCCATAAGAGTAGCACTTTTCAGAACATGTTGCAAGTAAGGGCTACTCCTTTTATCTGGGTCCTGGTTAAAGGCAATATGAAATAGAGCTACAGCTGATCCATACCTGAATATAATGTGAAGGATAAATAAACTTTTGTAGTAACACACTGAGGTTTTGGTATGCTTTTTATTAACATACAAATGAGCTTTCACTTTTAAAGCTCTAGTGAATACAAAAATGTCATCAAATATATACAAAAATGTATTGAAAAGATGAATGAATAAATGAATGAATCAATAATATAAGGAGGGAGACGTTTCTGTTCATTCAGCGAAGAGTAACTGATTAGTGAGAAGGATAAACTAATTGAATTATGCTGTCTTGGAATAGAAGTAGCTTGAGGATATGGCAAAACCATTTTCTTTTTTTGGACAGGTTTTTGCTACAGGGCGTGTGTGCTCACTAGAAAAACAGAGAGATACAGAAAGACAGAAAGTGAGAAATCACTCCCCAGGGTGGATGGTCATGCCACAATCCCTTGTCCTCCATTCTCCTCTTGGGATCTTGGGCACGCACACACACGTGCCTGGAGTGAGTTTAAGTCACTGGGTCCAGGACTTGAACTGTGGTCAACAATATGGGAGTCCAGCGACATAACCACTACGCTAACTGCTGGTCCCAGCAAAACCATTTTCTTATGTCAAAATTACTGTTGCTAATATCATATTGAGTTGCCAAAATCATTAAATACCCACAAAGTCACAACTTTTATACACAGATGGTCATTAGGCCCAAAGATAACCAGTATATTACTTGACTAAAAATATAAGATATTTAGGAATATAATAGTCTAACCAAAGAAGTTAAAGACTTCCACAAGGAAAACTATGAGAAGCTAAAAAAATAAATTGAAAATGACACAAAAAAGTAGAAGGACAGGGAACCAGCAGTTAGCGTAATGGCTATGTCGCTGGACTCCCACGTAGTCGACCGCGGTTTGTGTCCCGGACCTGGTGGCTTGGAACTCACGCCGGGCGCGTGTGCGTGCGTGCCCAAGATCCCGAGAGGAGAATGGAGGAGAAGGGATTTTTTTTTAAAAAAAGAAATTGAAAATGACACAAAACAGTGGAAAGACATCCCATGTTACTGGATTGAAAGAGTGAATATAATCAAAATGGCAATTTTACCCAAATTAAACTACCTATTTAATGCAATGCCAATCAAAGTACCAGACACATTCTTCACAGATCTAAAATGACAATTGTAAAATTAGTCTGTAATCTTAAAAGACCCTGTATTGCCAAAGCAAGTCTACATAAGAAGAGTGGAGTAGCTGGCATCTCACTCCCTGACCCAAAAATATACTACAAAGCTGTGGTAATCAAAACAGCATGGTACTGGCACAGAAACAGACACAAGGATCAATGCAACAGAATAGTCCCCAGAAATAAATTCCCAAACATACAGTCAACTGATTTTTGACAAGAGGTATCAGTCAATCCAGTGGGAAAAGGAAAACCTCTTCAGCAAATGGTGCTGGAAAAACTGGATATCCACCTGCAGAAAGATGAATCTGAACCACTACCTCTCACTATTGACAAAAATTAACTCAAGGTGGATCAAAGTTCTAAACCTAAGACCTCAAACTATGAAACTGCTCCCTGAAAACACTGGGAAAACTCTGGGAGATATTGGGGAAGGCAAACAATTCCTAAACAATAGCCCCAAAGCACAGTCAATAATCCCCAAAATAGACAAGTGGGATTACATCAGACTAAGAAGTTTATGCATGGCAAAAGATACAGTAATAAGTGTGAATCGACAACCCTCAGAATGGGAAAATATTTTTGTAACCTATGCATCAGATAAGGGACTGATAACCAGAATACACAAAGAACTCAAGCAG
>NW_006209397.1:3373438-3397414 GCF_000334495.1 Tupaia belangeri chinensis | reverse complement strand
CTTTCTGTCTCTATGTCTCTCTCTGTCTGTCTGGCGAGCGCACATGACCTATAGCAAAAACCTCTCCAAAAAAAAAAAAAAGAAAAGAAAAAAGATGGGAGAGTGGGTTGTAAACACCACTGTCTAAGGCCTACATATGAATAGCCAAAAGGCATGTGAAAAAATTCCCTCATTGTAAGGGAAATGCAGATCAAAACAACAATGAAATGTCTCCTTACTCCAGTCAGAATGACTAAGATTAAAAAAAAAAAATGATAAGTGCTGGCTGGGGCGTAGTGAAAGGGGAACTCTCTTACACTGCTGGTTGGAATGTAAATTGGTCCAGCCACTGTGGAGAACAATTTGGAGATTCCTCAAAAATCTACAAATATAACTTCCGCATGACCCAACAATCCCACTTCTTGGTATCTACCCAAAGGACAGAATTCTTAAACAGAAAAGTGCTTTTACATTGATATTTATTGTGGCATTATTCACAATTGCTAAGACATGGAACCAACCCAAATGCTCACAACAGATAAATGGATTGAAAAACTTTGGCACATATACTCTATGGAATACTACTCAGCCCTAAAAACCAAGACCCTGGCTTTTGACAGAAAGTGGATGAATACGGAAGATTTACTGCTGATTGAAGCAAGCCAGCCTATGAAGGAGAGGCATTCTATGTCTCCACTTAATATATACCGAGTGTCCTCACTCTATGACTGAAACTGAATGACTAAAGGATATAGAAACACAGTAAGTGGTTGTGATTACCATATATAGGGTATGAAGAGGATGGTTGAAGGAATAGAGTCTGAGGAATGACATTAGGAGAAAAATAGAGAGGCATAGCTTTAATGGGACAAAGAAATAGAGAATTATCTGTGGAAGATTATAGTATTATCAACTGGACTGGAGAGAAATGTATACATGTTGGAATCTTCATTTTGCAAGCTAAATAATGTGATTGAATGTATAAGAGAACTTGAAATAAATATTTTTTTAAAAAGGAAGAACTCTCAGACAATTGCTACAATGTGAATAAAACTTCAGGACATTATGCTAAGTGAAGAAACCAATTACAAAAGACAAATACCTCATGATTACATTTACATGAGGTACCAAGACTAGTAAAATTCATAAAGACAGAATATGTTATGGTGGGTGCCCAGAACTAAAGAAAGAATGGGCACAAATTCTAGTTTTGCAAGAAGAAAAGAGTCCTTGATTTCAATGGTGGTGATGGTAGTACAACAGTGTGAATGTACTTAATGCCACTGAATTGTACACTTAAAATGGCTGAGATGGTAAACTTTATGTTATGTGTAATTAACTACACTTAAAAAATAATAAGTTTAAACTTTTAAGGGATTTTATTTTCAAGATAACTTGGGAAATACAAGGTTAAATAAAGACAAACTGTTAGCTGTCAAAAGACAACCCAAATTAGCATGATCTTAATTCAAGGTTGTCTCAGAGAACTAAAGTATCATTTTTTCTTCCATTCTTTGTGCTTTCTTTGGTTTTGGTCAACATGGTGGTGAAACAAAGTCCATAGAAAGTCAATTTGGCCCTTTATCACCACTTACTCTTTCCTATTATGTATGTAATATCCATACTCCAACTGATCTCTCGTTGACTCTGAATAGGTGCCAACATCATTTTTCTCATTCCTACTATGAAATCTGTGACATCAGTTGTTTCTTTGTACCATACACATGACACTCTATTTCATGAGAAAACATTCAGGTGCTCTTTGTAACATGCAAGTGTATGCAGACATTCTGTAAGGCTGGCTCAGATCCAAACATCTGAATACCTCAGGCAGCCATCTCTATTACTCCAAAGCCATCCTAGATGGGGAACTCTGACTTATTGCTCCAATCTGGAAGGAAGAAACCTAGCATACATATTCCCTCCTTTCCCCACTAAATCTACTTGAGGGTTCTGCAGATTTGCCTTCATTCACCAAGCCAGAGACAGGGCATCAAGTTCTTGACAGACCATTCATAAATTACTTCTCCGTTTTCTCTGGATGATCTTTAATTTGGTGTCTGAAGGATTACTGTCTGCAACACTGAAAATATACTTTTTATATATGTGTCTGGTATGCACAATACTTCATTAGTGAAAGCATGCAGATGAGCTAAGGCGACCTGAACAAGGCAATCTATAAGTTATTTTGGCTTGTTCAGAAATCATTCTACAAAGACAACTTTAAAAATTCTTCTTCATGCACCAAGATACTTATTTATCAAAATTAATCTAGGTATTAAATAGTAGCTGTGTTTTACCTGTTTAAATGAAGAAAATGAAGAATAGAAGAGAGTCAGATTCCCAAGATCACAAAATCCAACACCCTAGCCACAATGCCACCTTTCTGGCCCTCCAATAATCATTTTAAGACATAGTATCACTGTCTCACTAATCTCTGCTTTTACTGTTGTCTGTTTTCCTGGATAATTGTTAATCTTTGGAAACTGTATTAGCTTAGGCTATATCTGAGCTTAATTATTAAATATAATGGGACCTACACCAAGGCTTTAATGTCAAGAATAATACAGCAGTCATTTTTTTCTATCAAAAATAAATAATCAGGGACCAGCAGATGGCATAATGGTTATGTCATTGGTTTCCTACGTAGTTGACAGTGGTTTAAGTCAGACCCAGTGACTTAAAACTCATGCCAGGTTCATGTGTGTGCATGCCCAAGATCCCAACAGGAGAATGGAAGAGAAGAGATTGAGGCATGACAATCCCCTCCAGGGGGGTGATTTCTTGATTTCTGTCTCTTTGTCTCTCTGACAAGTGCACACACCCTATAGCAAAAATCTCTGCAAAAAAATAAAAATAGAAAATAAAAGTAAATAAATAAACAAATAATGAACTGTTGCTTACATTCATCAAAAGTCTTACTATTAAACTATAGTTTAGCATTTTCTAATTTTTTCCCTTGAGTATTATATTTTTTAAATTTAATTTATTGTTATCATAATCTTGTTTATATTACATTGAATCACATATAACTTTAGAGTGTATTACAATTCTTGAGTATTATCGTCACGGTTTTTGCAACTACCATTCATTCTATTAAGACTTTTATTCTTATTTTTTTAGCTTTAAATAGGTTTATTTGAAAGACACCTGTGGATTCCTTCCATAAGTAAAAATAAATGTTTCACAAATTGAAGTAATTAGACATTTAAAAAACTATTAATTGGAGGTCAGCAGGTGGTATGGTGGTTGGGGCACTGGATTCATATGGCTGATCATTGTTTGAGTCCTAGAACTGGCAGCTTGCTTTCTCACTTTCTCTCCCTCTCTGGGCCTCTCTCTGGTGAGCACATGTCCCCTAAAAGCAAATTTTAAAATGATAATAATAAACATAATTAAACAAACAATTCTTTTAAAATTAATTGAAGGATTTCTTTATATTGATTTATCCTAGATGTAAGTCTTTTGTCAGGTATGTTTTGCAAATATTTTCTCCTAGTCTGTAGCTCAACTATTAATTTTCTTAATTTTGTCTTTTGATGAACAGAAGTTTTAAATTTTATAAAAGTTTAATTTATCAAATGTTTCCTTTATGATTTTGTTTACCCCAATTTTTGAAGATATTCCTTTATATTTTTTAACAAAGCTTTATGATTTAACCCTTTATTTACCAAAGGTAATGTTGAAAGTACATTCCAAAACATTTTAAAATTTAATTGTAGTTTTAAAAATTTTCTATATTCCTATAATGTTAATTTATTTGTCTTTCGACTTAAAGTAAGTTTTTTAAATTTAAGGTGTTTTTTTTTTCCATTCTTTATGCCAGTTTTCATCTTTTAAAAAATTGCCAGACATACATGCACTGCCTAGAGAAACAGAGACAGAGAGAGAGAAAGTAAGAAAGCTATCCCCAGGGACAGAAGGTAATGTAGTGGTTAAGGTGCTGTACTCTCATGTGACCAACCATGGTTCCAATCCCAGACTTGGTGGCTTGAAACTCACCACAGGCATGTTTGTACATGACCAAAATTCTAAGAGAAGAATGTAGGAGAAGAGATTGCAGGATGGCCATCCACCTGGGGACAATTTCTTGCTTTCTGTCTCTTTGTGTCTCTCTAGCAAGTACATATGTCATATAGCAAAATTCTCTCAAAAAAAAAATGAAAGAAAGAAAGAAAGCACTCGCCCATGAAGAATCATCAAACCACAATCCCTTCTTCTTCATTTCTTCCGTCCTTTTGGGATATTGAGTATGCACACACATGCACCCAGTGTGTTTCGTGAGCTGCAGTTTCAATTAGGGTGAATACTGTAGACCTCAGTGAGAAGGTGATATCTGAGCAAAGATTTAAAGAAGGTGAAGGAGATGGAGTTCATAAAAGTAGACTGAAAACCATTAGTGTAGTTCAATGTAAAGGAAAAGATCTTGAAGTCAGGGATCCCAAAGTCTCTGCAGAAAACCACTGACTTGAACATTGAGGAAAATTCATCAAAAACTATTGCCTTTAGAAGTTCATATAGTCGTTATCTATGACAACTCCAAAGGGGACAGATGAGCTTGAAATTTATCATTTTTTATATTTAATCAATGAAATTAATATTATTTATTGGCTATAAATTACTCTACAAAAGTATGTTTTTACTATTATAAATATAAAGTCTTAGTTTTATAAATATTACACCCATTACCTAATTTTAAACATATTATCTCACATGTATTAGTTCTATGGTGTGTTTAATGTTATTTTTTATTCTCTAAGTAAAACATATAAAATTTATGTTAGGCCTCTCCTGTCCCTTCTGGGTCCAGCTTTAGGGCTGTTTTAATTTTTTAACCCATTTTGCTTTTCCATGATGTGATTTTTTTCTCCTTTTTTCTTTCTAGTTCTTTTCTCCTTTTTCTCCGTATTTCTGTTTCTTCTTTTTCTTCCTATTTCTTCACTTTTTCTTCCTATTTATATTTCCAACATTCTTTCTCTTTTACCTTACTTTCCTATTTTACTCCTCAGCCCTTACCCACTGCCTAGAGAAGACTGGGTGCATAGTAGGTAAACATCTAAACATTGGGAGTTTTAGAGAATCCCTTGCCCCTCACTGTACTGGTTGTAAAAACTCCTCCTGTGATTCCTACACTGGAGGACACAGTAGAAGGGAGAAAATAACACTGAATTATTTCACAGGAAGGGAAACATATGAGCTCATAGTTACAGAATTCTTATCCAAAAATTTAGTCAAAAGTAAATATATTACCGAATTACAAAAAATTAGAGAAGAGCCTCAAGGATGAGAGAACCAAGTAATACATCTCCTACAAGGGAACACTGTAACTCATCTCCAAGTAGGGAAAAAGTAGAGGATATTACTGAAATGACAGGAAAAGAATTTAGAATATTTATGGTAACAAAACTCTATGAGATGCAAGAGAAAAGAGACATTGACTTCCAAGAGATGAGGATATCTTTTCATGATATGAAAGAAGAATTGGACACCATAAAAAAAAAATCACCCAGAGCTGTTAGACATGAAGGCCATAATACAGGAAATCAAAACTTCCCTCAAAAGTACTAAAAGCAGGTTAGCCATACAGAAGATCGAATCTTGGAAGTAGAAGACAAAACCATTGACCTAAAAAAAAATTATCAAAAATCCTGAGCAAACAGCCAAGAAAACCAAGGGTAATATTAATATATGAGAAATACTAGATATCATGAAACTCCCAAACATCCAAATAATTGGTATCCCAGAAGGTGAAGAAACTACTAAGGGCATTGATAATCTATTCCACAAAATCCTGCAAGAAAACATTCCAAGTCTAGAGAGGCACTCAAACATTCAGATCCAAGAAATACAAAGAACCCCTAATAGAATCAATCCAAGAAGATCCTATTCACGGCACATTATAGCCAGATTGACCAAAACCACAGACAAAGACAAGATATTAATATTGGCAAGAGAGAAACATCAAGTCACCTACAAAGGCAATCCCATCAAGCTAATACCAGACCTCTCATTGGATACAATGCAAGCAAGGAAAGAATGGGGAAATATATTCAAAGTGTTAAATGAAAACCATTTTCAATCAAGAATACCATACCTGGCAAGATTATCCTTCATATGGGAAAAGAAGATAAAAATGTTCTTGAATAAACAAAACCTGAAATAATTTACCAACTCCAGATAAACTCTAAAAGAAATTCTGAAAGAAGTACTATACCAAGAAAACTAAAGTCAGACAGACAGCAATAAGAGAACAAAAAATAACCAAGAACATGGCCAACTTAATGATAGGGACAAGTCTTGAAATATAAATAATAACGTTGACTGTTAGTGGATTAAATTATCTGATCAAGAGACACAGACTGGCTGAATAGATTATAAAACAGAAACTCTCCATCTTCTGCCTACAAGAAACCCACCTCATGGATAAAGACATACATATATAAAAGTGAAGGACTGGAAAAAGGTATTCCATGCAAATGGAAATAAAAAAAGAGCAGGAGACACTATACTGATTTTGGGCAAAATAGACTTTAAGACAAAAACCGTAAGAAGAGAAAAAGATGGGCATGATATAGTAGTAAAAGTACTAATTCATCAAGAAGATACAACGCTCATAAATATCTATGCACTCATCTCAGGAGCACCCAAATATGTAAAGGAAAGACTGTTAGATCTAAAAGGAGAGATAGACTGTAACACAATAATTGCTAGCAATCTCAGCACCTCATTATCTACTTTAGATAAGTCAACAATACAAAAAATAAGCAAAGAGATTCAGGACTTAAATGATATCATAAATCAAATGGACTTGACAGATGTCTATAGAACTTTCTACCCAAAACACACAAAATACAGATTTTTTTCTCAGCCCCATATGGTACTTTCTCAAAGACTGACCTGACCACATAATCGGGCACAAAACCAGCCTTTACAAATTCAAAGGCATAGAAACTATATCCAGCATCTTCTCCAATCATGATGGAATTAAACTTGATATTAATCTCAGGGAAAACCCTCAAAAACACACAAATATGTGGAAACAAAATAACATACTTGTAAATGACTTTATGACTACTGAAGACATTAAGGTTGAAATAAAAAGATTCATGGAAACAATTTATAATGAGTACACAAGCTTCCATAATCTATGGGACACTGAAAAAGCAGTCATAAGAGGGAAGTTTATAGCAGTTAGTGCACACAAGAAAAAGATGCAAAGGTGACAAAAGGACAAGCTAACATTATGCCTCAGTGAAATGGAAAATCAAGACCAAAAAATATCAAAAAAGTGCCAGGAGAAAAGAAATAATAACGATTTGAGCAGAAATAAATGAAATAGAAAATAAACAAATGATATAGAAAATAATTAAAGCAAAAACTGGTTCTTTGAAAAGAGAAATAAGATTGACATACCATTAGCTAGACTAATTATGAATAAAAAAGGAAACAGATAAATTCGATTTTCATTGAATCAGGCAACATTACAACAGGCATAATAGAAATACAAAACATCATTAGTGGCTCATAGATACTATAGATACTATGAGCGACTATATGCCAACAAACAAGAAAACGTGGATAAGATGGACAAATTCCTAATGTATAATCTACCAAGATTGACTCAGGAGGACACAGCAAACCTTAGTAGACCCATAACAAGCAATGACATTAAATCAGTAATAAATAACCTCCAAACAGAAATAAGCCCATGCCTGATGGCTTCATTGCTGAATTCTACAATATTTTTGAAGAAGAGGTAACCCCCATTCTACTCAATCTGTTTCTATGGGTCCAAATACAAGGAACTCTTCTAAATTAATTCTATAAAACCTTCATCACCCTCATTCCCAAAACAGATAAGGATACAAGAAAGTAAAACTACAGACCAATATCTCTAATGAATATAGATGAAAAATTTCTCAACATGATACTTGCTAGCCATATTCAACAGCATATACAAAAGATTGTTCATCATGACCAGGTAGACTTTATTCCAGGAATGCAAGGGTAGTTCAACATAAGCAAAACCATAAATATAATACACCATATTAACAGAAAGAAAGTAAAAAATCACATGATCATTTCAATTGATGTAGAAAAAGCACTTAATAAAATACAACATTCCTTCATGATTAAGACCCTCAGAAAAAATGGCATAGAAAAATCATTTCTAAGCATAATAAAAGCCATCTATGAAAAACCTATAGCTAACATTATACTGAATGGGGGAAAGCTAAAAGGTTTTCCACTAAAAACTGGTACAAGACAAGGCCGCCTACTTTCTCCACTCCTATTCAATATAGTACTGGAAGTCCTAGCCAATTACATCAGACAAGAGAAGGAAATAAAAGGCATTCCAATAAGGAACGAAGAGCTGAAATTATCTCTGTTTGCAGGTGACACGATTGCATACATAGAAGAACCAATAGTATCCACAAAAAAATGCATACCATAAAGTGTCAGGACACAAAATTAATTTATAAAAATCTTTAGCATTTTTATATATAAATGACAAGCAAACAGAGGCAGAGCTGAAGAAAATATTCCCATGTACCATAGCCACAAAAAGTATAAGATACCTAGGAATAAAACTAACCAAGGAAGTTAAGGACCTCTATAAGAAAAACTATGAAAATATTAAAAAAGAAATCAAAAATGACACAAAAAAGTGGAAAGATGTCCCATGTTCCTGAATTGGGAGAATTAATATAATCAAAATGGCAATCCTACCCAAATTAATCTACATATTTAATGTAATTCTTATAAAATTAAGAGACATTCTGCACAGATCTAGAAAATGTCTAGAACCATGAAGAACCACATATTGCCAAACCCATCATGCGCAAAGAGAGTGAAGTGGGTGGCATCTCTCTTCCTGATCCCAAAATATGTTACAAAGCTGTGATAACAAAAATAGCATGGTATTGGCACAAAAAAGACACGAAGACCAATGGAATAGAGTAGAGACCACAGAAATAAACCTGAAAACATACAGCCAACTAATCTTTGACAAAGGGTACTAGTCAATCCAGTTGGAAAAGGAAAACCTCTTTAGCAAATGATGCTGGAAGGGACCAGCAGTTAGCGTAATGGCTATGTCACTGGATTCCCATGTAGTTGACCGCAGTTTGCGTCCTGGACTTGGTGGCTTAGAACTCATGCTGGGCACGTGTGCATGCATGCCTAAGATCCCAAGAGGAGAAAGGAGGAGAAGGGATTGCAGCGTGGCCATCCCCCCTGGGGGGTGATTTCTCACTTTCTGTCTCTCTGTCTCTATCTGTCCGGCGAGCGCATGCGCAAGAACCTGTCCAAAACAAAAACAAAAAAGCAAATGATGCTGGAAAATCTGGGAGGGGTAAATGCATAGGGTCACAAGAATCACTGGTACTTTGGTTAGCTTTCTTGCAACTGTGAATTTAACAGCTCATCTATGGGTGTTGACTACCAGTAAGGGAGGGCTATGGCTAGTGGATTATGGCCAGAGGTCTCTGAAACCATTTCCTTATTTTCTGTTGGTAAATTACCTAAAGGCCATTCAGGTGCCAATCTAACAACACATATGAAATTTTAGGTGATTTTGATATCTATTACTATATAGATTTCCAGGAAGATTATATGCATTTAAATTTCACTCAAAGCATATAGAATCATTTTTGAAATTTGACTGCTTTGTTTAGTATCATAAATGAAAAGCTAAATGTTTATTTTTTTTCAATGAGGCAGAGAAGAACATTCTTGTGTGAGCATATGGTTCCAAGACAGTTTGGGGAAGAAAACTCATTTTGATAGATGCAGTGCTTAATGGTCCAACCACTGCAGAACATCTGTTGTATCTTTTTCTTTATTTTATTTTATTTTATTTTATTTTTTTGGAGAGGTTTTTGCGATAGGGCGCATGCGCTCACCAGAAAGACAGAGAGAGACAGAGAGACAGAAAGCAAGACATCACCCACAGGGGGGGGCCATGCCCCAATCCCTTCTCCTCCATTCTCCTTTTGGGATCTTGGGCACGCACATGCATGTGCCCAGCATGAGTTTAAGCTACTGGGTCTGGGACTCAATCTGCGACTGACTACACGGGAGTCCAGCGACATAGCCATTATGCTAACTGCTGTTCTCCCATCTGTTGTATCTTTGTAGCTCTTTGTTAACACCTAGAAACATCCCTATCTCCTACGTAGCTAGCCTGGTTGTAATCAGGCAAAAAATATATCTTAGTTTGGATATTACTTCTGTCTAAATATGGCAATGTAATCTTATTGACGAATAATCTGGGCATGTTCTTCCTCCATGTCTGACCCATCATAAAATGTTTTATCAGGAAAATTACCTTGTATTTACTGTCTCTTCATAGAAGTTGTTCCACAAGTGGTGATGAGTACTAGAAAATCATATCAAATTCCTAATCCTCAAGAAGTAAAAACAGCCACGTCTACAGAGAAATGATTTAAACATTTGATTTGATTCTCCTCATCATCACATATGCATTATCAAGATTAGACTTATGTATCTTTTGACTGATTTGTGAGAGTAAACTGTTAAAAATTTTCCTTATGGGGCTGGTAGGTGGCATGGTGGTTAATGTGCTGGATTTCCACATGGCTAACATTGGTACAAATCCTGGACCTGGTGGCTTGCTTTCTCACTTTCCCATTCACTCTCTGTTTTTGGTCAAATTAAAAAATAAATAATAATCTCAAATAAAATTAATTAAATAAATAATTCTTTAAGTTTTTCTTCTCTTTTAACATGGGAGTATTAGGTAATCAGACCAAAAACCCATGCTGGCTCCTGTCTCATGAAGAATTAGAGGTGCAGACACAGAGAGAGAGTAACAAAGTGGAGTTTATTTAAGGAAAAAATAGCTCTCAGGCAGGTAGGTGTCTCAGAAAGTGGGATGCCAAAGAGGAACTAATGTGAGGGGTTTTTATATCAGCTAAGTGGAATTTGTGCATGTGTTACCCTTGTGGTGAGAGTCACATGCCAAATCGGTCTGGTTATTCTTCTCCTAATTTTGACAAAGGTCATAAGATCCTTGTTATCTAAAAGCTTTTGGGACATAGAGATCATTCATTATCTTCTTGGAATGTAGTCAACATAGAAAAAGCCTCGATTGCTATGTTTGTTTTAGGTCATGCTCCCTAGGTTAATCATTGAGTCAATGCTGCACGTTGTTTCTTGTGAGCAAACAGTTCCTAGTGTAAGCTTGACTATTGCGCCTCCATGTTTGGGCCTTATGTCCTGACTATCTATTTTTTTTAGGGTTCTATCTCCTCATTCTCCCTCTGCAGAGCTATCCCTAACTGCCATGAGGAGGAAAAGTCAGAGATTGTTTTGGCTTCTTTGTGCTGAAATGGCAGTTAAGGATCCTCCACCAGAGGTCTATCTAGAGGCCCATGATAAAAGTCATGATGGGTGTTCCTCTTATTCCCAACCATATTTTATATCTTGATGGATTGTAAGTGAGAAAAGCAATTCATTACAATAATGTTGTAATATAACAAGAAATTTAGCTATTTCTGTCACATACAGAACATAAAAATAGCAGCCAGAATTGTGACTGATGGCATCACATTAGTACAATAAGCTTTAGAACATTTTAAAAGTTATTTCTTTATTTGATTGTATTTGTTATTATTATTTATTATTATTATTATTTTAATTTAGCCAAAGACACAAAGAGAGAGTGCAAGGGAATGGGAAGATGAGAAAGCAAGCTGCCAGGTCCAGGACTCGAACCAGGGTCAGCCATGTGTTAGTCCAGCACCTTAACCACCATGCCACCTGCCAGCCCCAGCTTTAGAACATTTATTAACAAAACTTTAATTTTATTAATTTTTGTAACTCTTTCTTAGACTTTTCCAACATAACTCAAACCTTCAACAATATGCTTTAAACAACTTTCAGTTTTTGTCTCTTTTCTTTCTTTACCTTAGCCATTTTTTCTTGAAATAAAAACTATACCACATGAAATACATTATATATTAAAAATTTTTCTTCTTAGCCTTATTATCAAAATTACATCTTTCGGGACCAGCAGTTAGCGTAATGGCTATGTCGCTGGACTCCCACGTAGTCGACCGTGGTTCAAGTCCCGGACCCAGTGGCTTAAACTCACGCCGGGCGCATGTGCGTGCTGCCCGAGATCCCGAGAGGAGAATGGAGGAGAAGGGATTGTGGTGTGACCATCCCCCCTGGGGGGTGATTTCTTGCTCTCTATCTCTCTGTCTCTCTCTGTCTGTCTGTCTCTCCCTGGTCAAATTAAAAAATCAACGAATGAATAAATAAAAAATAAAATAAATAATAATTTTTTTAAAAAAAGGTTTTTGCTATAGGGCACGTGTGCTCGCCAGAAAGACAGAGAGAGACAGAGAGATAGAAAGCAAGAAATCTCCCCCCAGGGGGATGGCCATGCCGCAATCCCTTCTCCTCCATTCTCCTCACGGGATCTTAGGCACGCGCACACACGCGCCTGGCGTGAGTTTAAGTGACCAGGTCCAGGATTCGAACCGCAGTGGACATAGCCATTATGCTAACTGCTGGTCCCAAGCTGTAATCACGTTTTTATGTCTCTGTTTTCTGTTTTCTATTGTTTCCTTGTTTTTCTCTTCTTATAAGTTTATTTATGAAAATAACCTTAACTTGCAATTTAGACAAAAGTTAATATCTTAAAGAACACATTCTTACTTGTCACGTTAAGGGTTACCAGAGACTTGTCCAGATGAGATTTCCAGATGTCCAAAGGGAGTCACTGGGATCTCAGGCCCTATCAGTCTTCAATTTCAGAGTTCATCATAAACTCTGAGCTCCCTTCAAGGCTTAGGGCATTTCTATTTCCAGTGATGAATTCTTCCATGTTGGGGACAAGGCCCTGGTGGGGAACATGAAGATGCAAGTATGGGAATAATTCTTTCTGATGTCCAGACTTCCTACACTGGAAATATCTAGAGTCTTTCCAGGTCAGAGGCTCTGATCTGGACTGTCCAGATTCTACCCTTGGGTGGAATTTAAGTTTCTCAACCTTCAGGATCACCTTGAGCAACTCAAGTGATCTTCAAGTTAAAGGTAAATCAAAAGTTAAGGTAAATTGGGAACCAGCAGTTAGCGTAATGGCTATGTCGCTGGACTCCCACGTAGTCGACCGCGGTTCGTGTCCCGGACCCAGTGGCTTACAACTCACGCCGGGTGCGTGTGCGTGTGTGCCCAAGATCCCGAGAGGAGAATGGAGGAGAAGGGATTGCGGCGTGACCATCCCGCCTGGGGGGTGATTTCTCGCTTTCTGTCTCTATGTCTCTCTCTGTCTGTCTGGCGAGCGCACGCGCCCTACAGTGAAAATCTCTCTCAAAAAAAAAAGTTAAGGTAAATTGCCAATTTACCATAGCACTTTTCTCAGTCATCTGAGAGTTTTTCTGGATCTGCTCTGATCTCTGAGGGAGATTTTGCATTGAGAAAGAACCTAAACTCCAATGGATTCTTTCAGTTTGTCTATCTCCTCTATGGAGCAGCTGAGTATAGCTAGTATGCAGATTTTATAAAACATCTACCTTGTCAGCTATAGAAGAGCTCTAGCTGGAGAATACATCATAGTTTAAGCTTTTATTTTTAAGGTCAAACTTTCTGATCATCTAGCTTGTATTGGGGTCATGCCATAAGGTCTGCATGTTAGATCTGTCCCAATTCGTGAGAATGCATCCAAGGAGAGAGTACCAAAGGGACTGTATTTCATGCTGAGGCTCATCCAAAGCTAGGACCCTCATTATAGAGTGACCTGAATGTCTGTCTTATGGTAGCTAGACAGATAGCTGGCCAGTCTAAATCGGCCTTTTATTGTTCAGTACACAAAGTTGCCAAGGTTTTTTTTTGAGGTTTTTTTTTTTTTTTTTTTTTTTTTTTTGCTATAGGGTACACGTGCTCACTGGAGAGACAGAGAAAGACACAGAGACAGAAAGCAAGAAATTATCCCTCAGGGGAGATAGCCACCCCACAATCCCTTCTCTTCCATTCTCCACTTGGGATTTCATGCATGCATGCATGCACACGTGCCAGCCATTGGGTCTGGGACTAGAACTGCAGTCTAGTATGTGTGAGTTTAGTGATGTAACCATATGCCATCCACTAGGGAAATTTTCTAAAGAGAATCTCCAGTTGGAGGGCCTCTGAAGAGATTTTACTGAGTCCCCATGTCTATCTTTCCCTGGATAATCTGGCCTATCTGGAGGGGATATCAAGCTTATTATCGTATATGTAAGATTTTGCATATTAACCAAAATTTTGAACTTTTAGCAATCTTAGCTTTTAGTACCCATCAGTAGCTCATAAACATATACTTTACAAATAACTGTTCAACAAATTTTCCCAATGTAGACTAAAACAATCTTATTAATAGACTCAATATCTTTCATTAATGTAAAAGCAAGCAGACTGAAAACAGCAATATTTAAACTTTATGTTAATCAAAGAATGTTAACTTATTTAAAGATGACATACATTTTACGAATATTTATCATTTCGATTAAGTATAACTTTAAGATCTCTAATTATCAGAAAACTTTACTTGTCAATACACCATCTACAAGTACCTAAAACTTTTCTTTTTAACCTTTATGCCTTGATTACCTATGAGAACAAATCTATTAGATAAAGCTAGTCATGAAACTATTTCATTGTTAGTTAGATATCCACCATGTAACACACAACACATAATACGTAAGTGTCAACTCTTTCATTAAACGATATTAAGACAAGGTGATATTACCTGACCAATAAAACCCTGGACAAAATATATGTTAGAAACTGTGAAGATCTTTATTTATTCAATTTTATCTTTTATCATATTTAATGCTAATTTATTTGTCAAAGATTTACTTAAGTCACATGTACTTGAAAAGCATTTAGATCCATTTGCATGATGCTCTCATTTATAAGCCAAATAGAATGAAATTCCTTAAGACTTTTTACCACATAGATACAATGCATTATATGTATGTTTACACACATATACACACTCACAAGCAGCAGCTCTTGCATTCTTCTGAAAATTTCTTTGTCTCGGGACCAGCAGTTAGCATAACGGCTATGTTGCTGGACTCGCACGTAGTCCACCACAGTTTGCGTCCCGGACCCAGTGGCTTAAAACTCACGTCGGGCACGTGTGTGTGTGTGCATGCCCAAGATCCCAAGAGGAGAATGGAAGAGAAGGAATTGTGGGATGGCCATCCCCCCTGGGGGGTGATTTCTCGCTTTCTGTCTCTCTGTCTCTCTCTGTCTGGCGAGCGCACGCGCCCTATGGCAAAAACCTCTCCAAAAAAAAAAAAATTCTTTGTCTCTTCCTAAAGAAGTTTTAGATTAACCCTTAAACATTTCTCTCTCATCTTTAGGCTTTGTTAGAAAGAAAACAGTCTCTAAGAAACCCTGAATACCCTTGTCAGGTGGAGAAGATCCTGCAGAGCTAGGAATTTTCCATATTTTAACCCTATTATTGTAGGTGTTGAACTGCTCCTATTCAATATCTGCTCAAAAGCCAGAGAAACGTTGACACCTAGCTATATATTTATCAGGATTGTCAGAAAAACTATGCAAGTCATGTTTAATCTGCTTAAACTCAGTAAGAGAAAAGAGCTTGTGTACTTGTATAGGACTGAATTCTCGTTTTCCAGACTCAGTTGAAGGACTAACAATGCGGAAAGTTGTCTCTAGGGCTCCTGGATAAACAGGTAGAGACAGATATGGAGAAAGAATAAGTGGAGCAGTTTTCGAGGAGCTTGTAGGCTGGGAATCCGTAGGTCTTATCTCATATAAGCATGGGGAGCTTTTCAGGCTCTGAGTCAGTGGATCAGAAGTGTAAGATAAGATGGAACAAAGGATATCTATATCACTAATGTGTAGGAACATTGTACATATGGAATTTTCTTCATTTCTCCAGGCATTTACTAAAAGATCTAATTACTTTAATATTCCCTTTTAAGGGCCAAGTTTTTTTGTCATTTAGCCAATTAAACATTAAGAGTTATCCATTTGCCTCAAAAAGGTACCTGGGTTCCTTTCTTGATATAAATAAGGTCCATGCAGGTCAGATATCTCAAAACAGAATTAACCGATTTGTAAGATCCCAGAAGCATCATCGAAAAATGCCAGAAAAGCTAAGTCCCAGTATCAGTGCCCAACAATTAGGGATAACAGACACAAATGACAGGGAGAGGGGATTCATTTCTAATACTATAATATTAGTCTCTAACAAGGGTAAGCATAATATTTGTTCTGGAGTTATCAGAATTGTGGTTCTTAATTGGGTTAATATATTTCTGCCTAAGAGGAGAGTGAGACTCTTGGACACTATTAGAAAGAAATGAATAAATGAGAAGTCTTCCTAGGAACAGCTAAAGGGTTGTGAAAAACTCAGGTCACAGATTTTCCTGACATTCCTTACTCAACTACATGATGTGAGGAGAGGGTCCTAGGACAGAGGAAAAAAAACCAGTAGGTGGCTTCAGTATCTAAAAGAGAGTCTGTCTTTTTCTGATACACCTTGAGAATCACCCAAAGTTTCTAAATGGTAGACATTTTATAATAATTAATAGGTGTAATCCTAGTTCTCTTAAGTCCCTCTATCACACAAGAGATAAAATGTATTCTCTTCCATTGCTTGAGGGAGTCATTATCAACCCATCTAGGATATGCTTCTGGGACCCCTTGGTCTCCAGTAGGGTATGGTTTTCTGCAACTAGGGTCATTATGCCATCTGATGGAAACACTGATGAATAGTGTCTGCAAAAACAGCAGCAGCATGTAAAGCAGCCTGCTTCTCAGTGCCAGTTAAAGTCTGATTAAAAATCAACATTATATCTTTCCATGATAGTTCATATACTTGGAACAAAGTTTGACATGTTTCAATATATTTGTCAAGATCATCAGAAAATTCACCTCAATCTACTTTGATTTGCTTTAAATCCTGGAGAGAAAGGGGGACTTATATTCTTATAGGACCTGTAACTCCTGAGGTGTATGCAAGGGACAGATGAACAGGGGTTATTTTCTCCCTTGAGGTTGATTCTGAATATAAGGGACAAGACGGAATCTTTAGAAGGACCTCAAAAGGTGAATTGGAGTTGGCATTTCCTATGGATCAGGAATATGACAATATGAACTCTTTTAGAGGTTTATCTTTGATGAGCTCTTATAAGGTAGAGTTAGGCAGATGTAGGCAGCCTTTCACAAGAAAGGGATTTTCTCTAAGGCAAATTTGGTAATTCTGAATATTTTCCCAATCTCTGGCTAAAGAACCGAGTGCATTCAGAGAATGCTGTACATTCTGAAGGACAAAATATAGAAGGTTAAGACATGAATCGCAGAGTTGAATATTCCACTATTTGGCCATAGGCCCAGTCTTCTCACCTGTAAAGTGGGAATATGGGTCCAGATGATTTCAAGTTCCTTTCCATATATAACATAATGTGACTTTTTGTTTTAAAAAGTAGTATTAATTAATGCCATATAGCTATAATTTAGGGGTTATGCAAAGTACAGGAAGGTAAAATCTGGCTGTGCAGTACAACCTGAAAAGGATGATGTAACTAAAGGGCAAATGATGGAAAACAGATTGCAAAGCTTAACTCTCTTTGAAGAATCAAATACAAAAGTGGATTTTTTTCTGTATCAGCAAAAATTTGCTTTTATGAAATTCCTCCAAAATCTCTTGAAGTGGATGCAGTGTGTTATGGGCACATCATTTAAAATTAGATAGGTAAGATTTTTTTTAAATATAGTATATTCTTCTTTTCATTTATTATATGCTCAGAGATAAATTCCAGATGCCCATAAGGAATGTTAAAAACACCACAATTTCTTGGGACAGTTTCAAGTTTTGCCTCACACGATACATATCCAGAACTAGGTGTTAAGAGAAGTAGGGTTGGAGCCGGCGGGTGGTGTGGTGGTTAAGGGCACTGGACTCCTACATGACCGACCACAGTTCGAATCCTAGACCTGGCAGCTTGCTTTCTCACTTCCTCTCTTTCTCTTTCAGTCTGTCCCTCTCTGGTCAAATTAAAATAAGCAAATAAATAAAGTTAAATAAAATAATTCTTCAACAAAAAGAGAAGTAGGCTTTATTTGACATTGTATGAAGTGCTTGCTAGTATATAACACTTCATGTTATAGGATGCATAAAGTTAGATTTGTGTTCATGGAAATGTGTATGTCACCAGTGTTTGCTATGAGGGTATTTGGATTGATTAGGGTCTTTGGTGATTCAATAAAATGTGGGGGGAAAACAGTATAGAGACCAAACATAGATACCAGAGACAGTGGGGGAGGGGAATGGGAGATGGCAGAGGGTAAGAGATAGGGAATCAAGGATGGGGGGAAAAAAAGCTAAGCATACAATAAACAAGAAATGGAAGATCATTTGCTGACAATAACATGTTCGTTGATGTGCTTGATTGAGACAATGTACAGTGTACTCTGGATGGAAAATCTCATTTTGTATGTTGTAATGATGTACAGTGAATGAATGCAAATAAATAAATTGAAATAAAAAATAATTTATTCTCATCTTTTAAAAATTTTCTCCTAAATTATTGGTTGTTCACTGGATAAGATTTAAGCTTCTTCTAATTCGCAGTAATTCCCAGAGAGAATATTTCTTCCCTTCTCTTTGATAAAATGACCAGTGCCTTTATTCTTCTAAGATATGTAAGGAGAGAGACATGTACTCACATCTAACGATGAATGCCCTTTAGATATTTTTCTTTTCTGTACAAAACATTCTGTGTAATTGAGACAAACTGATGTCATCTATGTGCCCCTCCCCATTTTTCCAATGCATTTCAATGGCATCACTGGGCAGTCATTCAGACCCCCCTAAGAAGTAACTTGCATCCTGGCCCTTAATGTTAGGGAAGCAAACAACCTTTGATTTTCCAACCACTAGAAAATCACCACCTCATGCTTTCCCTCAGATTTTTGCCCTGTTGTTCATTGAGCTCCTTAAAGGATACAAGCTGGCTGGGGGAGGCTGGCTGGCTGGCTCCAGCACTTCAGTGTGGAGAGTCCATGAAGAAATAGGTAAACCAAGGGTTAACAAAGAAAATCCAAGATGAGTCTTACCTAAGGATATAAGAAAATTTGCTTATGTAAATGAAAAGGGCTCAGAATAAAAGTCTCCAAGAAAAGCTTTTACAATATGTGACACATTCTGAATCCCCTTCTGGCACCATCCACAGCAATCACCTGCTGGCTGATAAGCCCCCAATATTCTGCAAAATGTCCACCCCCATCCTCTCTACTGAGCTTGCAGAGTTTATCCTTACTCTCTCCTTACCCTCCCTGCTAAGAGGCGCAAAACTGCTCAGATTTTGCCCTGGGTACTCTTGCCTGAGCGCTAATAAGCCTAACTTCTGCTTGCATTTCTGCCTCTGGTAAATTCTTTTACCACCTGCACAGAGCAAGCCAGTCCCACTGATCCACTATGCCAGTACATTGGGGTGGTGGTGAGGCAGGGACAGAAACAGCAGCAATAGCATCAGGAGATGGGGATAGCAGCTGTGGAGGCTGGAGCTGTCAAAGCTCCAGGGTGCAGAGAGGTGACTCTTGCAGCTGCAGCGTGAGAATCAAACTCGACTGAATAAATCTCCCAGTTTGTAAGTTGTTCTCTGATAGTAAACTTTTATCAAAACCTCAGGGAATTGTTTGCTTCAGTTTTCAATCTCTGAGGACACACGGTCTGATCCCTTCCTTTTCTGCCGCCTAGTGCCTTCCCCTTTCTTTTTTAAGTAGATGTATTATTCAGATCAGGCAGCAGAGGCAATTGTCTATCACATAGGGCACCAGTCTTTGTGGTAGCTATAGGAGCCCTGATTTTTGTGAGAGAGCAGGGCTTGAATGCTATCACGCTGTCATCACCTGGTTTGTTTGAGATCTTACAAAGAGTTTATGATATTGAGAGACAGAGGAAGGGAGGAAAAGAAGAGAGGGAAAATGAATTAGGAGAACTTTCGAGAATGCTGGGACTCAGAACATGATATCCCAAAGTATGTCACCTTAGTGTGCTGAATATATATATATTTTTGAGAGGTTTTTGCTATAGGGCGCGTGCGCTCACCAGACAGACAGAGAGAGGCAGAGAGACAGAAAGCGAGAAATCACCCCTCAGGGGGGACGGCTATGTCGCAATCCCTTCTCCTCCGCAATCCCTTCTCCTTTGTATTCCTCTCAGGATCTTGGGCACACACGCACACGTGCCCAGCGTGTTTTAAGCCACCAGGTCCGGGACACGAACCGCGGTCGCCTACGTGGGAGTCCAGTGACATAGCCATTACACTAACTGCTGGTCCCCGTGTGCTGAATATTTTTATTTGATGGACATTATATAGGGCCTCAGAAGCAAGGTCTTTCTGACCTTCTCCTGCCTTCCTGTTTCCTATGCCTCTTCCTCTTCTAAGTGTACCATAGAAGCCAGAATTATTCTTCCCCAAGGTGGACTATAGAAACTAAGACCTCTCTCTTCCCAAAACCATAAACATAAAGGTGGCTTTCTACCTTCTTTGTTCAAGGTCTTCATCTCCGTATGAAGGATTGCTACACAGTGAGATCAAGAAGAATATGAACAAATAGGTGTTGCAGGCCCCTCCCCCCCAGTCTCTTATCATTAGATAACACCCTTTTGTCCAATTGCATCATACATTTCTACACAGCTATCCATGCTTCATCAAACCTAAGCATAAAAATAGACAGTTTTCTATCTTTGGAACTTCATTTCTGAAAGCTTCTGCATCACATAATATTGTAAGTAAATTTGTTGTTTTTCTCTTGTTGACCTCTGTTCTCATTGGAGTGTTGACCATAACCCTTATGATGGGTAAGGAAAGTTATCACATCTTCTGTCCCTACAAGAGAACAACTGAGAGAATAAAAGAGCCTAAAACCCAGAGAGAAATAATCCTGAAGAAATAGATAAAGGCCTTTTGCTTTTTGTTTTAATTTTGATTTATTTTATACATTGAACCACTATACATCACTGAGCTTGTAAAGTGAATTTACCCAACATGAAATACACTTCAGACCAGTCCAGTTGAGGATACTATACACGTTATCATCCACAGGTAATAATCCATTTCTATAACCCATAAATGTGTTGCTTCTCTATTTTATCTCTAATTTCCTTTGCTATGCTCTTCCCCTCTCCCTCCCTCTTTCCACACTGTCTCCAGTGTCCATAACTATTTTCAATGCTTTTATGTCCTCCAATCTTTTGTGATTAGGGAAATCTTATTGCCTTCAGGAAAAAAAAAAGCAGTATGCATTTACTTATTCTTTTTATGAGTTCCAAATTCACCCTGACTGCACATTAGACTTGTATTAGCAATATTGCTCTATTAACAAAAGCTATATATTTCATATATAACTAGATATAATAAGGAATTCATGTCATCAACCTTTATATTCCTAGATATTGCTAAATTCTTTCCAATAATAATTTCTAGGAAAGTCCTATGTAACTCCAAATCTGCCTTTCTCAAGCATGACCATTTCAGATGCTTTCAGAAAAAGCACTTCTTATTCTTTTCTTTTATTTGTTTTTGTTTGATTATATTTCAACTTACCAGGAACCACTTTTTGAAATTTTGGCAGCAGCTATCATTTGTAAATAAAGGCAAAGGCTATAAATGTTATCTTTATTTTTTTTTGCTTAGTAACTTTAAATATATACCATGTAAACTGCATTATTGATTAATTAGGCCCTTGTGGGCTAGCCTAGGAACTGATAGGTAATTTATAAGTGAATTTTATAAATTTTATTTTTGATCCAGCATGCCGTAAGAGTGACTTAGAAATGAGCTTAAAAACAAAAAACAAGTTGCTGACTTCGTGAATTCAGAAATTGTGTTCACCTCTTCAGGAAAATAAGGCACTGCATTTGAACTCAAACCTTGACTTTAAGAAACTGAGGTAGTTTAATCACTTGAAGAACCTGCCTTAAACGTTACATGATGATTATCAATTAACATTTCACATTACCAATTTTTACATGCTTTGATAGTAAAAGATAAAATGTTTTTCAACAATTGTTTTATTCCACTGTTTGATTGTCCTTTCCTGAGCTCTGATCATATGCTATATCCTTCTGATAATACACTTAGCTTAAAGAAGAAACAATTCTGTCTGGGAATGATTAGATTAAGAAAATTAGTGGGGATAAGGTTTTCTGCACTGTCTCTTCAGAAATCTGCTTCTTAATAACTGACATTCAATTAAAGTTTATTTGGTGTGGGACCAGCAGTTAGCATAATGGCTATGTCACTGGACTCCCACGTAGTTGACCATGGTTCGCATCCCGGACCCAGTGACTTAAACTCACACCGGGCCTGTGTGTGTGCATGCACAAGATCCCGAGAGAAGAATGGAGGAGAAGGGATTGTGGTGTGGCCATCCCCCCTGGGGGGTGATTTCTCACTTTCTATCTCTCTCTGGTGAGCGCACGCACCCTATAGCAAAAACCTCTAAAAAAGAAAAAGTTTACTTGGTGTTTATTTCACAGGTGGTGTCCAGGGAGAGGAAATGAACAGTTAAAAACGTACTTGATGAAAGAATTTGCTCATAGAGGTTTCTTTGTGTTTGGGAAAATAGGTAAAAATAATAATAATAGACCGGGTTGTCGTCATCAGCACCCAGTAGATGCGCCTAAGTTAGTAAAATGATTTGAAAAGCTACTACTTCAGCTATGCCAAAGAGGTGTGTAAAGCAGAAACATGTATAGTGTAATGATAATATTTTCCTCTGACTTCCAGTATAAAATAGGTGATATGTTCATATGGATTTATCTTTAGAATGTCATAAAACGCAAGCTATATATATAGCTGTGTCTGCCATTGTGGCATTGTGGTTAAAGCAGCTGGATCCCATGCAACCAGTTCTGCAGTTTGAATCATGGACCCCATGGCTTAAAAAACATGCCAGGCACATGTGCATGTATGCTTAAAATCCCACAAGGTGGAGAAATGAAGGAGAGGGGATTGTGATATGACCATGCTCCATGGGGGATGCTTTCTTTACCTCCCTGAATGTACTTACTTCTGGTAAATTACAACACACACAAACATAAAATGAGATATCAACTCTGTGCTCCATGTCAAACTAAAAAAATAGAAAAATAAAAACCCAGAGATAGCACCTCACATCTGTTAGAATGGCTATTGAAAAGATAAAAACAATTGTTGGTGAGGATACAGAGAAAATGAGTCCTTTTATAGTCTTGATGAGAATGTAAATTGGCATAGTCATTATGGGAAACAGTATGGAGAGTGCTCAAAAATTAAAAATACAGCTATCATGGAATTTGGCAATCCCACTTCTTGGTATAAATTCAAAGAAAATAAAATCACTATCTCAAAGAAGGTATCTGTGCTCTTTTGTTCATTGCAGTATTATCTGTAATAATCAAAATATGGAAATAACCCTAAAGTCCATTGAGTAATAAATATAGAAATTGTAGTCAATACATACAATAGAATATTATTCAACTATAACAAAGAAAGAAGGTCTATAATTTGCAACAATACTGATGAACCTGGAAGACATTGTGTTAATTAAAATAAGCCAGACACAGTGAGATAATACTACATGATCTCACTTACATGTGCAATCTAAGATAGTTCAAATTAGGGATGGTTACCAGGGGTTGGGAATGTGTGTAAAGATGAAAGGTAGGTATGGCTAATAAATTTTTTTTTAATTAAAATTTTTGCCACAGGGTGTATGTGCTTGTTGGAGAGACAGTGAGAAGAAAAGTGAGAAATCAATCCTCAAGAAGGATAGCCACTGTGCAATCCCTTCTCCTCCATTCTCATCTTGGGATTTAGGCATTCATGCCCACTCACCGAGTGTGATTTTCAAGCCACCAGGTCTGGGACTAGAACCATGTCAGCCATATAGGAGCCCAGTGCCTTAACCACCATATCACCCATTGGCCCCAATAAAACAAAAAATTTTTAAATAATAATA
>NW_006209397.1:3370896-3373425 GCF_000334495.1 Tupaia belangeri chinensis | reverse complement strand
TGAGATGAGATAAGCTATTTCTTCTTCTTCTTCTTCTTCTTCTTCTTCTTCTTCTTCTTCTTCTTCTTCTTCTTCTTTTCTTCTTCTTCTTCTTTTCTTCTTCTCTTCTTTTTTCTTTTGTAGAAGTTTTTGCCATAGGGTACTTGTACTTGCCAGGCAAAGAGAGGGACAGAGACAGTGGGAGGGAAATTGAGAAATCACCCTTTGGGGGGATGGCAACACTGAAATCCCTTCTCTTCCATTCTCCTCCTGGGATCTTGGGCACATACTCACACATACCTGGCATGAGTTTCTAGACACTAGGTCCAGGACCTGAACAGTGGTCAGCCATGTGGAAGTGAAGTGACATAACTGCTATGCTATCTCCTGGCCCTAAGATAAAGTATTTTCTTAAGAAATTGTCTAAATTACTTTAGTTTCCTTTTTTCATATAAAGAGACAAGATTTATAGGCCAGGTCTTTGGGTTTTATATAAAGGACTAAAGTGGGAAGTAAAAAGGGAACTAATTTTCTGTGTTATGTCTCAGGAGACATTGTATGGGAAAGAAAAATGTGAGACACAAGGCAGGCTGGCATTATAAGTCCTCTTCTCCAAATTTTGTTTCAGAGAAATAGATTAATGACTGCAAGTGAAGATAATTGTCATAGGTTAAATGATTAGATTCAATTCTTCTATACACCCTTTTATTCACACTCTCACCATAGCCTTAATGTGAGCAGAGTATATTTCTTTGCCTCTAGATTTTAGACCATGTAGACAGAAGGGACAGTGGAACAACTAAGTTCAGACTTTAAGGGACCCCCATATTTTCACTTGCCCTCTTAGGGTTCTTATCATCATGAGAAGAATTTGACTTAAATAACCTGCTGGGTCAAGGAAGATGAGAAACACATAGAATAGCATAGTCCAACTGAACCATAGCCTTGTAAAGGGAAGCAGTCTGCCTATGCAGCTGTAACTTGAAGAACAACCATTCAGTTGAGTCCAGCCTAGGTTAGCTAACTCACAGATGATCTGCATACTCACAGCGATAAAAATGATTTTATTTTGCTTTGTTTACAGCCACTCATTTATTACAAGGCACTATTTACTTGATGGAGTAAGTTTGAAGGTAATATGGAGTCCCTACTCACCTGGACACAATTACATCACAGAAAACTTGGTGACATTTAGCTTTCCTTTGTCTTCCACATTGGCACAACAGGACTCAGAAGTAGTTAAGTATTTGGCTTGGGAATTTATAAAACATAGTCACTGAAGTGGGGTCAAAGTGACTTCAATGAATGTGTATAATAGCTGAGAGTCCAAGCCAGAGATAATTGTAAATAAACTTTAGAGAGGTCTGTATTTTTCACAAGAACCAAGATTCTACTTAGCCAACCAGTGAGCATTAGTGAACTAAAGCAAAAGAGACAAGGTCACGTTTTTTCCCAGCCATAAAATTAATGCAGAAGTTTTTTCTATACAAACAGTACCTGTGTGGACAAGTGATGAGATCAGATCAGAGAATAACAGAGGCTATGGAGACTAAGGGGACCAAGTTCTCTTTTCTTCTCAGAAGTCACTTACACTATAACATTACTGAACTAACGTTTTCCAGATGAACAAAACTACACCACACACACACACACACACACACACACACACTCACAATCTTTAAAAAGTTAATGAAAAATGTATATTATGAAAAAAGTATGCAAGGATTTCAAAACTATTTTGCACCAAATAAAACTCAGACTTTAGTTCCATTTTTCCACAAATTCTGCAGGTCCCTTGTATTTACACACATATCTTAGGTACACTTATCTTATGTACTATTTATTATAAAAGTAGAAGCAATATTTATTGAATGTTATCATGTGGCACATACCATTCTAATAATTTTACGTGGGTGATGTCATTAATCTCTGTCAGAAACCATATGAGGAAGATATTTCTATTGTCCTCATTATAGAGGTGATGAAGCTGAGTGAATAAGTATAATAGATGGCATATGAATTTTTCAATTTATTTATTTGCATTCATTCACTGTACATCATTACAGCATACAAAATGAGATTTTCCATCTAGAGTACACTGTATATTGTCTCAATCAAGCACATCAACATACATGTTATTGTCAACAAATAATTTTCCATTTCTTGTTTCCTGTATGTTTTGCCCCCCCCATCCTTGATTCCCTATCTCTTACCCCCAGCCATCTCCCACTCTCTTCCCACACTGTCTCTGGAATCTGTTTACTTTCTATACTGTTTTCCCCCCATTTTTTATTGAATTACCAAATATCTTAATTAATCTAAATATTTTCGTAGCAAACACAGCTGATAAATACATTTCCATGAACACAAGTCTAACTTTAGGCATCCTATAAAGTATCACCTAGCTGAGGCTATATATCTTAACTGCGGTCATCAAATGGATTTTTTTTTTCTGAAAGTTTTCTCTTTTTTTTTTTTGTACCTTAATTTACATTCTTTCCTAAGCATTATCATAGCATACAAAATGTGATTTCCCATCCAGAATATACT
>NW_006209397.1:3360196-3369561 GCF_000334495.1 Tupaia belangeri chinensis | reverse complement strand
TGTCGTTCTGTTGTGATCGCTGGTGCAGCAGATTCAGTAGATGTTGAGGAATATGTTAACCCTAATAGTATTTCAATGTTTAGCTATAGTGCCCTTAGATCCATCTAGAAACACATTGAATGGATATTGAAGAGTGGAGAGAAAAGAAAAAAGAAAATGAAAGAGAAAGAGAGAGACAATGACAAAGAAAGAGAAAAAAAAGACAAAAAAACCCCCCAAAAATTGTAATTATAATTTTCTTAAAAAAAAAGATTTAAAAACCCAAAAAATAGAAAACTGTGTGGCATGAATGACTAGTTAGCATGAGCCATGAGGAATCCTCTTCTGAAGGTCTCAACTCTCTTGCCTGGGTGAAAGGACCAGAGGGGATTATTAACAAAACAAAAGGTGGAGCTGGGAGCAAGAGAAAAACTTTACCTTTAAAAAAAGGAAAAAAGAAAAATTACAAAAAAATGAGAGGACAGAAGCAGAGACAGACAAAGACAGAGGCACAGAGACAGATAGAAGGCCAGAGGGGCTCCCTACCAAGCTAGCTTTGTTTGCTGGAGGTTGAATTATCGGTAGAAAATCTTCATTTTTCCTGTCCCCTGCAATGACTAGTTAGCAGGAGCCATGAGGAATCATCTTCTGAAGGCCTCAACTCTCCTCTGGCATATGAATTTTGACAGCCTATATCCAATACTAATAGCTCGAGACCAATATACTATTCTGTCATTTTAGAGAGAGATTCACGGAGGAAAGAAAGCTCCACATCTTTGAAAAAAGTGAGCAGTTTCATGTAAGACAAAACCAGATGGGATTCTATTCTGGTTTTGTGTGCTGACCAGTAAGTCATTGCTCAGGAGAGAGATAAAATATTAGTTATACAGAAAGAAGAAAGAAAGTTCTATTTTCTGGACACTTATTTATAGTGTGAATTCAACCTGTTACCCCTTACAATTGTATGCAAATGTATTAATGTATTCTGTATTTTGGGAATAGATCTCTAGAGCCAGCCAAGTGGCATAGTAGTTAAGGTGGCTGGATCTCACATGGCCAACTACATGGTTGGGAGTCACGGACCCAGTGGCTTGAAAAACTTAACACACTGGGCATGTGTGCATTTATCCCCAAAATCCCAAGAGGAGAATGGAAGAGAAGGGATTGTGGTGTAATCATCACCACATGGACCCTAGTGGGTCTCTCTCTCTCTTTCTCCAGCAAGTGCACATATCTTATGGCAAATTAAAAATAAATAAATAAATAAAAGCATCTATTTAAATGGGTTTATTCTCTGTTAATCATTCAATTTCAATGATTTCACATCTTTTTTAACCAGAAGCTTATCTTAAAATTATATCCTTCTATTCAAAAGAGTAAAAATGGTTCTCAGATGAACTAAAAAAAATTACTTGTTCCAAAATTAAATTTCTTTACTCTTCATTTGTATAGATGAAAATGCTTGTGGGGATATTAGGAAGCATGGCAATGTAGATCTACAGTAAAATGGCTAAAACGTGATAGAAAATTACATAAGGACACAGATGGTTAATTAACAAGAGCATGAAATGATTAATTCATATGTAAAAACTACTTCATGGAAAATCACATAATCTTACATAGAAATAATGAGATGTCATTTTTTAACTATCAAATTAAAAATTATGATTGTCTTCCATATTGGCTGAAAATGGGGAAATAATCTCATATATTGCTGATGTACACTTTTCCGATGTGTAATTTATTAATATTACCAAATCTTAAAACACAGCATGCTTTCACAAAGAAATACTACTTTTATAAGTAGTATTTGTAAAATACTTTTCTTTCTAGTATCCACTAGAAAGAAAAGTCAAATTCACAAAATATATGTACTAGGCCATATATGGAAACAGTGTCTAAAATAAAAACTAAGATACTGTTTTTTTTTAGAGTTGTAAGGGGGCCAGCAGGTGGCATGATGGTAGAGGCGTTGGACTCCCACATGGCAGACCATGGTTCAAGTTCTTGGACCTGGTGACTTGCTTTCCCTCTATCCCTTTCTCTCTGTCTGTCTGTCTCTGATCAAAATTGAAGAATAATGATAATAAATAAATTAAAAATAAATACATTTTAAAATCAAGTCATAATGACTATCAACAGGGAAATGACTAAATAAATCAGTTAATTTATATAATTGGATACTCTGGAAGAATTAGTAAGGATAGCATGTCTTTGTTTGTTGACCTGGGAAGATGTTCAAAATATATTTTAAGTGAGAAAAATAGATCATGTAATTACATTCATAATACTTCTTTAAAATATGCATACATATGCAAATGTAAGCATAAAAATATCTTGAAGTATTTTATATCTATTTCTATGTATACACATATATAGCTACCTAAATATATATATATGTAAATATAGATATAGATATACACACATGCATATCTATATAAATATACATACATATAGGTTATCTCATGGTGGTGGAATTATAAATGGCACATAGTGGGGAATTTTTGCATGTTTTAGTTTAACTTTGCAATGAATATGGATTGCTTTCTTTTGAAAATAGAAAATTGTTTTCTTTTTATATGAAAGACAGTATATCAAGGCAGGTTTAGTAGATTATGTCTAAAGATGAAGCAGGAGAACTGATAGTAGCCCAAGGTTATGTAACCTCAAGGGTCTAATTTGTTTATTATTGTCTTGTATGTCAAAGATCAAATCATAAATATCAAAATGTTTGTGAAATTTATACAATTAAACTTTATCCTTTAAAAGAGTTATTTAACCACCTAGTTCTGCTGGTAGTGCTAAAGCTGCATGTAGGACCACAGTTCAGATTCCGGGTGAGCCTGGAACATACCCAGTGCATGTACACACACCAATGATCCTGTCTGGATAGAGAGCAGGAGGGACATCAAGGCATGATTGTATCCTTTGGAGGATGCCTGTTTCTTGTTAGGGAACAATAGAAACCTCTTGCCTCCCAAACCCCATTAATTTATGAGCTTTGAATGCATGAATAAATGCTTGCCTAGAAGGCTTGACAAAAACTCCGAACTCTTTCCTTCCTGCTTGAAGACAATAACATGTAAAATTAAGCCACTATGCAGTGTATTCTGGATGGGAAATTGCATTTTGTGTGCTGTGATGATGTTCAGTGAATGAATGTAAAATAGACAAATTTTTAAAAATTTTAAAAAAAGAAATGAAAACTAAAAACAAAAATAAAACAATACAAAAACAATGACAACAACAAAAGTTGATTTAGATGGGTGTGCTATCTGATGACTGTGTTTTCCAAATTCCTAGGTGTTTGTCTTATTCTAAGGGTCATCTAGACACTTTCTCTTTTATTAATAACTTAACTCAACACATCTCAGGAAAAAAAAAAACTTTACTTTTAATTTTCTGAAAACAAAAACAAAAACAACTCTTGCTTCTTCCTTTCCCCTAATAAATTCAGAGGATCAGAGAGACTCGGAGGGCTCCTATGTAATATGGCCTCTCCCTCTTCCTCCTGACTCAGATCTCTGTGTCTTCAGTAGTTATTCTGTGCATTTCTGGTGACTCTTTGCCAGTGGAAGAGTCACAAGTGGTGACTGTAGAGTTCCAGCTTCTCTTTCTTTTGATAAAATATAAATAAACTTAAAAGTTATTTAATATAATCTTTATTAGTAACTACCTTGTTACATAAAAATTAAGCACTATCTAACATAGTTAACTTAAAGTCTGAATCATAGATTAGTGATCAAGTATAAATCACAAGATGATATTTTTCAGTTCTTTACTCAGGAAATTATTTTTATGGATATAATCTAAGCAGAGCAGATGATAGATAGGTATGAACAGAGAAAGGAGATTCCAGGTGGTAATGGGAAGTAAATTAATAGCCTTCTTCCATACTCTGGTGATTCTCCTTTGAGATGTGGTTTCTTTTCCAATTTCCACTAACATTTAAAAAAATGATATTCAGCTCTGAAGGCTATAAAATGTCAAGTAATATATTCAGAAGTTTAAGATTAGTTTTGCGTAGTGAACTAGGGTCGAAAAGCAGCTGAATTTAGAGATTTTGAATGACTTCTTCACAAATAAAAATATCTTTTATAACTAATCTCTAGTTCTTTTAGTTCATGCCTATATACAAAGATTATGAGCAAGAATGGTTGAGGTTTCACCAGTTTCTTATATTTTTAGTAAACAGTGATCAAATTCATATAGCCCAGGTTTGGTAAGAAAAAACGGAAACCATTTTAGGGTAAAGAATGTAGTGCTTTGTGTATACATGTTCTCTAAGTGCAGTTGGTTTCCTGTTTTGTTCATAAATAAATACCTTTTGAGTGGGAATAATAGTATTTCTTTTTTTTTATAGCACCTTCTTAAGATAATTCACTCAATTAATATGCTATTACTCATCTTGGTGCTACATTGTAGGGATGAGCATCATCTGAGTGATCAATAGATGTCAGAGAAAAGTACACAGACAAGCAGCTTTTCTTTCTTAGAAATCTGATTATTTGTCATTAATAAAATGGGAAGAATTTATCCTGTGTTAACATATAAAAATATATGTATTTTTTATTTTCCTTTTTTATAAAAATGTGTCAGTGGGGCTAATTCAAAGAACAGTGATGTATAGCTAACTAACTTGCAGACATAGGAAGACATTTTTCTAGTTCCAAATGTCTTCTACTGAATATTGTGGGACTTAAACTAGATGATATCTATCATGACTTATAGCTCTAATAACCTATGACTCAAAAATATTTCATTTTCTCAAATCAATTATATTAATCTTATTTTGATTTTATGGAGAATTTAATCTGTAGAAAGATTTAGGGAAACATTTTGCAGATTGATGATAATTTGTATGCATCAATTTTAAAGCTCTTTGTTAATATGTTAATTTCCTCAATGTCATAGGTGAAGTGCATGAAGCTAGTACTGTAATGATCAGAGATATTTATTTGTTGAAGTATGCCTAACTCTATGCTGGGGCATTTCAGAGTATAAAGCATAAATTGTAAAACAAAATCTTGTCCACAAAGATCTTACAGTCTTGTTTATATTAAGATATGTTTTTCCCCCAAACATTACATATACACATATACACACACATACACATACACATATTTGTAAATTATGTATATATAATTAGTATGTTTAGAAAAATGATTGATACGGTTGATTTTCAAGTAGTTTTAGATGACTGAATCTTTGTTCATAGCATCATCCTTATGTTTTAGACTAACCTAAAATATGAATAGTTAAGATTTCAAAATATTAGAAAATTTGCATATCAACATACAACTTTTGTATAAAGCATTTCTTTCATTTCCACCACATTTTTTACTTGGAATTATCTATGCATAAAATGACACTTTATATTATAAAAACTGTGGACATTTTAATTATCTAAAATACTAATTACAAATTACAGTTATACTGTCCATTGCATTAAGTCTGCTTTTGATTGGATTATGATTCAGATGAAAGTATTTTATTATGGAATAAAAATTCTTAGGGCTCTTATTTCAGGATTATTATATTCAGCCACATGACCAAGAAAAATGTGTATGTTAGAAGATGACTACTAAAATCTAAGTATTAGAGTTCCCTTAAATTTGAATTATCATTGTATGTCAGAAAGCCTTTTCAGTGTTTTTCACATTATGTACACTCTGTAATAGACTCTGAGGGTAATTTTCATAAATGTGCTAATGGATTTCTGATCCAATATTTTCTATTGATAATCAGTGAACTGGACATAAACAAGAAACTGGTCATTAATTTTTATTATGCAAATAGTTCACTAAGGTGAATATTTCCCAACCTACAGATTTCTCATTTTAATACTGACAACTTTCCTGAAAGAAAGTGCATATCAGCTATTAGATTCACTGTTAGAGGATTTAAAACTCCAGAGGGCCCTGTTAAATTCGGCTTTATGTTGGCATAAGTATCTGCAATTGTGTCAGTAATTTACATTTAGGGAGAACTGAAGTACTCTTACTTTTTTTCCTCCTTCTGTCCTTGAATGAATAAAGCTGCTTAGTCAGTGTAGGAGATTAAATGAGCTAGTACTTTTTTTGTCATTTCTTTTTATATCTCACTCTAAAGACTCAATTTGAAACTAAAATGGTGGAATACAAGACGTATTTTATTATATTTTAGGGACAATGTTTCTTTGTTCGAAAGGTGGCTTCTGTCTCAAGGAAATATATAAATTTAAAATTTTTAGACTATATACTAGGAGAATTTTAGAAATGATGCACAAGAATGAGAAGCTATCAGGAGCCATAAATGAAATGAAGAGAAAAAAAAAATCAAGAGACTATTAGGCATTTATTACCTTAGGCCAATTAAAAAAGTTATAGTTCTGGGATGAATTCAGGAAATCATATGAAACAGCCTTTCTCTTATTGGCAAGACTGTCCTTAATGCCCAGTGACAAGGACAATGACAGTAATTCTTACCCATCTTTGGAGGGAGGAGAGATTTTGAAAAGTGTATTTTGTAACTATTAAATTCAAAAAAAACTTTATAAGTGCATATCATATTTTTGACAGGAATAGTTTGGTAAATTGACACAGCTAGCTAAAACTTCATGCTGTCAGTTGCGGCAGGAAAATTCCTGTTAGAGGCATAGGATGTATTCAGATGGGACTATAGTGATACAGTTTGTTGTAATTTTGAGTAAACGTGACAGATTAACTCCATGTATTTATTTATTCTCATGTCTGAAACCATATTGTAATGGCATCAAAAGTATATATAAGGTAAAAATTGAAGAGAATAGGTGAGAGGAAGAGAATATCAGTGGGCAAGAGAATGCAATACATGTTTTTGAAAGTAGAAAGTGAATTAATGAATGTCTTTGAGCGGTTGAGAAAGCTACAATCTAAAATGCCTTCAGAAGAAAAGATAAAATGAAATGAATCAGTCTCTTCCACAGAAATTTTGGAAGTCTCAGAATTTATTTACTTATTTATTTTTTAGAAAGATTTTTTGCTATAGGGCACTTGCACTCGCTGGAGAGACAGAAAGAGACAGAGAGACAGAAAGTAAGAAACGATCTCCCAGGGAGATGGCCACTCTGCAATCCCTTCTTCTCCAGTCATCTCTTGGGAAACAGCATACAAAAAAATGGCCCAGTCCTAGCACATTAAATCAAAAACAAAAACAAGCTACACAAAACCAAAATCTAACAATTGTACATGATTGACAACAATATCCTTAGTGCCAATAGAAAGACACCAAAATTATTGCAGAGAAAGAGTCACATAATACAAAGTAAGTAATTATGAGGTTAGATGGTAGCTATCTCTGTTTTGCAGTACTAATGTACTGCTCAAGAGAAACAAAATCCTACATGATTACTAAAGTTGGAATCCCTGACTTGATTGGTCTGAAACACTCCTGGCATACACACGAGTGTCCAAGATCTGTTGGGCTGCAGGTCTGGAGGAAGAAGTTTGTGGCATGATCAGACTCTGTGGATGTAGAGGGTGCTCATCTCTCTTTTTATTTTTTTCTTGTTTACTTGCTGTCATGTGTGTGCACATGTACTCCAACATAAATTTTAAAAAAGTTTTTTAAGAGGTTTTGCTATGGGATGCTTGCACTCACAAGACAAGCAGAAAGAGACAGAGAGACAGACAGTGAGAAATCATGCCCCAGGGAAGAGAGCTATGCTGCAATCTCTTCCCTTTTCTTCTTGGAATTTTGAGCATGCACACACATGCATTTGGCTTGAATTTTAAGCCACCAAGTCCAGGACTCAAACCATGGTAGACTATGTAGGAGTCCAGCGACATAACTATTATGCCATCTAGTGGTCCCAGGTGTTTTTGTTTTGTTTTGTTTTGTTTTGTTTTGTTTTAGTTTGTAAAAAGAGCTTGGGCCTTTAGGAAGAAATTAGAATTAGATAAAGTCATCAGGATAAGACTGCTATGGTGAGACTGGTCGCTTTATAACAAAAAAAAAAAAGGACCTGAGCTACCTCATTCTTGCCCTCTGGCCATATGATGTCATCTGCCATGTTATGATGCAGCTCTCACCAGAAGCTAGGACACTGACTTTGGACTTCTTAGCCTCCCTAACCATGAACTAAATATGAAAAGACTTCAAAAAGTTTATGGAAAAATGGAATTAAAGTGCAAGTTTATTTGAGTACAAAATTTATTTGAAATCCATGGATGGTTTTTTCACAATATGCATTTTCCATAAAATTTTTGAAGACTCCTTATAAACCTCTATTCTTTATAAATTACTCAGTTTGTGGCATTCTACAGCCAAAAATATACTATAATGAAAATTGTATTTTGCATAGTAGCTTTGGCTATGAAAATAAACAATAACTTATGTGGTAAGAGTGTATGTGCAATGAAGAGACAATGTTTCCTATAGGATAATAAGTGGCCCTGTAGTAGAGTCTTATTTTTGCCCCAACATATTTATCCATATAAAATCAGGTTAAAATGAACAAGAACAAGTAACTGGAAAAGGGTAGGTGATATCCCAGAACAGAAACTTGCAAATTAGACTTGAGAAAACAGTGAGTATGGGCTAAAGGGTTGGAATTCCTTTCTGTCCAAGAAAAATCTGCATTTTAATTCTTTAGTCCTTTAATTTCTCTTTCCCCTGTTTTACTGAGGTATAATTAAGAAAGAAAAGTTGTATATATTTAAGGATAAAAACATAATATTTTATATAAATATATTTTGTAAAATGAGTATGAAAATTATGCTAACATATCCATAACATTGTATAGTTACCTTTTCTTTTGTGTGTGGCACCTATACTTAAGATCTATTGTCTTGGGACCAGTGGTTAGCATAATGGCTATGTCGCTGGACTCCCAAATAGTCAACCGTGGTTCAAGTCCTTGACCCAGTGGCTTGGAACTTGCTCTGAGCACATGTGTGTGTGTGCCAAGGATCCTGAGAGGAGAATGGAGGAGAAGGGATTGTGGTGTGGCCATCCATACTTGGGGGTGATTTCTCACTTTCTGTTTCTCTTTCTCTGTCTGTCTGGCGAGTGCATGCACCCTATAGCAAAAACCTCTCAAAAAAAAAAAAAAGGATGTATTGTCTTTCTTGTAAAATTTTGTGTGTAAAATATCTTATTATTAATTATAGTTCAGTAGCCTTGTGGTTAATAGAGTTGGATTTCACATGACCCACCAGGCAATTCAAATCCTTGCCCCAGGAGCTTAAAGAACTCTACGAGTCTTGTGTGTACATGCCAAAAATCCCAACAGGTTAGAGAAATGGAGGAAAAAGAATTGTGAAATGTCCATGCCCTGTTGGGGGGTGCTTTCTCCCCTTCCCTGTCTTCAGGATTTCCACTGATAAATTTACTCAGTGTTTTGGAGGTTCCCCTATAAGTGACAA
>NW_006209397.1:3355884-3360178 GCF_000334495.1 Tupaia belangeri chinensis | reverse complement strand
GCTTTTAAATTTTCCTTTGTCTTTGATTTTTGAAGTTCAGCTATAATATTGTTAAAGTCTTCCTTGGGCTGAACCTGTTTGTAGACTTTTGGGCTTCATGTAACTAGATGCTTATATCTCTCTCCATTGTGGAAAGCTTTCAGCCATTATTTAAAAAAACTGAACATTTTCTCCTTTTTTTTCTCTTCTTTTCCTTAAATTTCTGTAATATAAATGGAGTGCTCTTGATGGTGTCCCATAGATCTTATAGCCTTTCTTCATTCATTTTCATTTTTATTTTTATAACCTTTAAATGACCTGTCTTTGAGTTCACAATAGTATTTCTTTTTCACAATCAAATATGCTATTGATACTTTCTATTGCAAATTTCTTTTATTCATTAAATTTACCAACTCTAGAATATCCATTTCCATTCTTTCTTAATGACTTCTTTCTTTTTGTGAACTTCTCTTTTTGTTCATGTGATGTTTTCTGAAATTGATTTGTCTGTGTTCTCTTGCAGCTCACTGAGCTTAAAAAAAAAAACAATTATTTTGAATTCATTGTCAAGCAATTTGTAGATCTCCATTTCTTTGTGGCTAGTTACTGAAGTATTATTACTTTTCTTTAGTGGTGTTACTTTTTCTTTTAAATATATGTTCCTACTGGCTTCTGGCAGTGTTTTTTTTTGTTTTTTTTTTTTTTTTTTTGTGTGTGTGTGTGTGTGTGTGTGTGTGTGTGTGTATCATAAAGAGTTACTTTGCTGTCTTTGTGTTTGAAAGAGCAGTCATCTCCAGTCTTCCTTATGTGCTTCAGATGAGAAATACTTTTTTTACTGATTAGCCCATCTAGGGATTCTGAGGTTCTCTCAGATATTTTCTATGTATGTGCCCACTCTATTCCTCCTATATTCTCTTGGGGGAAAGATTCTCAAGATTTTATACTCCTACTCTCCTATTCCCTTTCAATGACATAAAGCTAGACAAGTTATTCAGAGGTGCTCAACTGTTTTCCCTAGGTCAGTTTCCTAATATTCTCAAGTCTGTGTTCTCCCAGTTCGACAGAATTAAGCCAAAAGTCTGCATGAAACACTTGCACTTGCTGTCTATGGGAACATGCTCAGGAAACCAATATAGAGAGAGTGGATTGCATGACATGCATAGAATTCATTTGTGATGCTCATGGGCCAGTTAGGGGGTGCATAATTGAGCTGTCTAAATCAGCTCAGTGTGGGAATTTCCTAAGGTGGTCAGTGGAGTGGTTAATAGAGTCTACAGCTTATCTTTTCAGATCTCAGCCCCTTTGAATCACTCTGCTATGCCAATCACAGTAGCATTTTGGGTGGAATAAAAAAGAAGAGGGTCTTTCTGGCAGTGTTGCATACAGCTGGGAGAGCTTGGCTTTAAATCACTGTGCTCTCATTTTCCTCTATGGGAGAAATCATGGGCCAGTAGGGGTCTCTTTTTGGACTGAGTTGTGTTAGCTTGGGTGAGAGGTAACATGAGTAAAATGAAATTATTCTTATCCTCTCCAATTCCTGAATTCTTAGATTTTTTTTTTCTTATCAGCTGGATTTCGAAACTCTCACAAAAGTGTTCTCATCTGTGGATAGTTGTCAAAATTGTTATATCCACATGGAAATAATGATGGAAAATTTCTATTCCAGTATTTTGCTGATACCACTCTCTTCAAATATTTCCTTCTGGCCATGCTTCTGAATTTATACAAGGAGCTAGGGCAATTTTTAGTGTTAACTGGAGAGACAGAGAAGGAATAAATTAATATTCAATAAATGCCACTTATACACTAGGGATTTGGTAAGCAGGGCTTCATATGCATACCTCAGCAGATCTTCAAATCAATCCCATAAGGTAATATTATTATTCCCATTTAACTGATGAAAAGACTGAGATTGAGAAGTAAAGTAATTGCCCTAAGTTACATCTTAAATAAATGCCAGAGTCAAGACGCAAACCAAGATAAGCCTTGACTCCAATGCTGCTTCTTCCATTACTGAATGCATCATCTACATGGTACCATTTCCTAATTTACCACTACTATCCTGCAGTTATATCTCTCATTTGCATTGCAGTATGCCTTCCCCAACTTTGGGAAGAAGCAATAACCCCAATCTTTTAGCTGACAGTTGACTCTGAAGACAGATTCTAATTTAGAACTTGCAAAAACTGGCTTTTAAAACTCCATTTGTCTGTCTTTTATAGGGGAACCTGTTATTGGAAAGTTATGTACTCTTCATTAAATAAAAATAGGAGCACTTTAAAGATGAAGCTACACTTTAGTTTTCAAATGTCATATGATTTTTCTCTTTTATTGAAAAATGAAATGATTCTCAACAGAGACTCATAAATAGAAAAAAGTATCTCTGTTGACTCTTCTCATTTTTCAGTGTTTTCACAGCAAACTTACAGGTCTGTTAAGTCATCTTTAATGAAAGTTATGTTTTTTGAGAAAAGTCTGCAATTCTTCAGCATAGTAAACCTTAAATACATATCTGTGTGTTACATATATATAAAATGAGACACTAGAATCAAAAACAAATTACTTTATAATCTTTTTTAAAAGTTTATTTTTCCATGAGTGAGAAAAACACACAGAGAGAGGCATACATTGCCCCAAAGAGGGTTTTGACACTGCAGTCAACCCCCAGCCTCAGCTCTCCCCAGATCACAGGCATACAGGTACCCAGAGTACTCAAGGAAATTGCTGAATGCAAACTTAGAACTTTCCCATGTGTGTCAGCTTCTCAGAGTGTCTTGCTTTATCACTGTGCGTCTGGCCCTTACAACATTTTCTTTTCTTTTCTTTTTTGAGAAGTTTTTGCTATAGGGTGAGTGTGCTCACTAGAAAAACAGAGAGAGACAGAAAGTGAGAAATCTTTCCCCAGGAGGGATGGGCATGCTGCAATCTCTTCTCCTCCATTCTCCTCTCAGGATCTTGGGCACGCACACACACGTGCCCGTTGTGAGTTTAAACCACAGGGTCCAGGACTCGAACCACGGTCAACTACATGGGAATCCAGCGACATACCCATTTACTCCAACTGCTGGTCCCCAACATTTTTTTTTCTAGAGAGAGATTTTTGCTATAGGGCACATGTACTTGCAGGAGAGACAGAGACAGACAGAAAGCAAGAAATTATGCCCCAGGAAGATGATCGTGGTGCAATTCCTTCTCTTCCATTCTCCTCTTGGGATTTTGGGCGCAGACACGTGCACATGGAATGAGTTTTAAGCCACTTTGTCCAGGACTCAGACCACAGTTGACAGCAGAGGAGTCAAGTAACATAACTATTATGCCATCTGCTAGTCTCACAACAGTTTTTTTGAGGAAATATCTGCCCTTTATCTGTATCTCCTCTTTGGTCTTTCTATTACTTCTCTCTCATGTCTGTAATTGCTATTTACCAGACAGACTATTCAAATAAATGTAAAGAACATATGGTTGACAGAAAAACACCACCAAGAAAGTATGCTGTATATGCAACATGACAATTCAGTGTAAAATTTAACATTTATCCACTCTTTTATTTCTATTCCTGTAAACATTTATTATCTATTTATCAAATTGTAGCTGCTTGTCTTTTTGCAAAACTCACTATTTTCAAGTGTAAGTATTTTACTTGAAATTGAAATGTCATATAAACTATAATTTGTGTTTGAATCTTCAATTGTATATGACACCTCTAAAAAATAAGATCGTTCTTAATTTCTCAAACAGTGAAAAAAGGATGGATCTGTGAAATTAGTCATGTAACGATGCTTTCTTTTTCTTCATTTAGTTTGATACTCTGTGTATTATCATGTAAACTAAATATGCATTAGCAATAATTGAAAACATTTGGGAAGCAAATTAAAAGCTACCAATTAATTAATCTGTTAATTCAAAATCACAAATAGTTTAAAACTCCACTTGATAATTATTTGAAGTAATGGTTATTTACAGAAATCATGTTGTTACCATTTTATTTTTTAATTTATAAAAGTATAAATTGGTCAAACTATAAACTAAAACTTTGACACTAAAATTAATTAGAGAAATTATATACTTAGACCCCATGACTTTTCCTATTTTTATTGAAATTATTTCAATCAGAATAATTAATCTACATTTTAATTTAACATATCCAGGGGGAAAATTACTAAATATTATGCTCAAGGGTCTTCATGTCATGTTATTGGTGTAATAAAATTGATGAATATATTGATGAATAAATTAATCCAACTTTTTCTAATATCATATAGTCTGTTCAAATTGGTTCTAACAAAAATCTGATAAATGGCTTTGCACCAAACTT
>NW_006209397.1:3337976-3355136 GCF_000334495.1 Tupaia belangeri chinensis | reverse complement strand
AGTTCCTTGTGTATTCTGGTTATCAGTCCTTTATCTGATGCAAAATTTACAAAAATATTTTCCCATTCTGAGGGATGTCTATTCACACTAATTACTGTGTCTTTTGCCATGCAGAAACTTCTTAGTCTGATGTAATCCCACTTGTCTATTTTGGGGATGATCGACTGTGCTTTGAGAGTCTTATTTAAGAAGTCTTTGGGTATTGGGGTATCGATTTTGCTTATTTTTAAAAGAATGGTTGCTCATATCTGCCAAATATTCCTCTGTATATGAGGGAGCTAATGTGTTTTGGTAATTACTCACCATCATCAACAAGAATGTATGCATTTGCTAATTAGGTGATGAAGTATAAAGCATATATATAAACCACTGGATATATGATTAAACTATATGTTGGGGAGCCAGCAGGTGGTGTAGTGCTTAAGTCAATGGACTTCCACATGGTCGACCACAGTTCAAGTCCAAGGCTGGTGGCTTGAAACTCACGCCAGACACATGTGCATCCATTCCAAAAATCCTGAGAGGAGCATGGAGGAGAAAGGACTGCAGCATGGCCATTACCCCAGGGGGTGATTTCTCACTTTCTGTCTCTCTGTTCAGCACGTGCATAAACCCAATAATCAAAATCTCTCTCAAAAAAAGTAAACACATTTTGTGCAGTTCAGATTAATTTTGAAGTATAATATTGTCAGGACCAGCAGATGGGGTAATGATTACACTAGATTCTCATATGGCTGATGGCAGTTCAAATCCTCGACTCATTGGTTTGAAACTCATGCCAGGTCCATGTGCATACATGTTCAAGGTCCTGAGAGGAGAATGGAAGAAAAGGGACTGTAGTGTGGCCATACCCCTTGAAAGATGATTTCTCACTTTCTATGCTTTTGTCTCTGTCTTTCCAGTGAGCGCACACACATCCTATAGCAAAAATCTCTCTCTCAAAAAAAGTAGAATATTCTCTTATATTAGTAGAGAACAGGTCTTTTTAATACTTTATGACTGAAGCTCTTATAGAATATATTCATACTAACTTTATTGATCAAATCATGTCCATTTAACCTTTGTGCTTACATTAGAATACATTGATAATATATTTAACTGAGTAGAGAATAGCTTTCCAAAAAATTTATATAAGTTTAAAAGATAAAATACATTGAAAGCATTAAGTTTTTTAAAAGCATGAACTAAAAATTTATGTCTGTATCAATAATGTTTAATACAACTGTAATTAATTAATAGAGGGACATAATTATAGGTTACTTTATACTTTCTTCTTAAGCAAAAATATGCAGTTGTCACCAAAACTTAATGTACAACTTAAAAAATAAGAAGAGATAATAGTAAGATGTTGCAGAAATCTGAACTGATAGAATATTTTAAATATCATTTTGTAAAAATCACAATGGAGAGTAATTTTTGAAGGGATACTCAAACATAAGAAACTAAAGGTAAATAAGAATCTCTAAAGTCATTCTAAAATGTAATAGTAAATATGAAATACATATAACAGGATCTCAGGAAGATCATGGAATAGGAGAGTTTATCCCTCATCCCCCCATACAATCACTGATGTTGGTAATCACCCACAGACAGAAATACCTTTATGGGAAATCTAAAATCTAGTTAGGATGTTCTAGCACCCTGGTGATACAAAATATCTGAGAATAAACATGTTGAGGAGGGAAAAAAGAACTATCTTACTTTCTTACTTTATTGGCATCACCCCACCTTCAACGTTAGCCCACAACTGCTTTTTTTTTTTTCAGTCCAGCCCAGTTAAGACCACAACTTCTTCCATGGGGGAAAGCGAGAGCAAAATGAGCATGAAGCTTCGAGCAATGTTGCCCTTGAATGTATAGATTTTTTTTAACTCTTCCAATCAGGAATACTGTAGCTGACAAAATTGCCTTTCAGCAATTTTCATTTTTCACAGCAGTATTCATACTAGACAAATATAAAAACAATCCATGGGTCTATTGGTAAATAAGAAAAGAAAATATGAATATCCATACAAAAAAGTCTGTTTTCAGCCTTGAAAAAGAAGAAATCTTACTGTTAGCATCACTAAGGTTGAACCTGGAGGATATTATGCTAATTGAACTAAACCAGTCTCAGAGAAATAAATACTGTGGAGTTATACTTCTGTATAATATATCTAAAATAAATGCATAGAAATATAGAATAAATTGGTGGTTACCAGAGACTGTGGGAATGAAGAAATGGGGAGTTGTTGTTCAATGGCCATAAAGCGTCATTATGCAATATTAGTTTTAGAATATGTGATACAACATAGTGATTATCAGTAACAAAGTATTTTACACATAAAAATTTGCTGAGGGAATAGATATCATATTAAGTTGTCTTACCACAAAAATAAGACACAAGAAAATACAAACATGTTCATGAATATGATTTTTATCCTTATTGTATAGATACTAATGATTTTATGTGTGTATGTCCAAACTCATTAATATGCATATATTAAACATGTGCAGATATTTTTATATAGAAAACATACCTCAATAAGACTGTTTTAAAAAAGAGAGAGATTGTTAGAGTGGAGTTAGAGTGGATCAAAAAACAAGACTTGGGGGAACCAGCAGTTAGCGTAATGGCTATGTCGCTGGACTCGCACGTAGTCAACCACAGTTCGAGTTCCTGACCCAGTGGCTTAAAACTCACGCCGGGCACGTGTGTGTGCGTACCCAAGATCCCGAGAGGAGAATGGAGGAGAAGGGATTGTGGTATGACCATAGCCCCTGGGGGGTGATTTCTTGCTTTCTGTCTCTATGTCTCTCTCTGTCTGTCTGTCGGGCAAGCGCATGTGCCCTATAGCGAAAAACCTCTCCAAAAAAAGAAAAAGAAATAAGACTTGGTTATGTATTGACAATAAGAAAGCCATTTTAAATATTAGAAACATACTTACTAAAAATAAAGAGATGAAAAAATATGTATTATGTTAACACTTCTAAAACAGAGCAGGAGAAAGCTCTTAATTTCAGACAGGACAGACTTTAGAGCAAGGAATGCTATCAGGAATAAACATGGGCATTAAATAGGAATTAAAAAGGTACAATTTTCCAAGGAAACAATATTCCTTGATGCATATACATCTATCTAACAAGAAAGTGTCAAAATATGTGATGTAAAAACTACTGCAAGGAGAAATGAATGGAATTCTCTTTTGTAGTTGAGAATTCAGCATCCCTTTATCAGAAATGGATATATCCACTTAATAGAAAATTAGTAAAATAAACTCAACAGAACATTTGATTAATTGGGATAAAATTGACATTTATAGACTACTTCATCCAAAAACTGTAGATTATCTGGTTTTTTGTTTGTTTGTTTGTTTGTTTTATTTATTTATTTATTTATTTATTTATTTATTTTTTGTGAAAGGGCACAAACACTCACCAACAAGATCAGAGAGAGACAGTGAGCTAAAGAGAGTGAAGGAGATAGCATCTTCGACAGGGTGGATTCAATCTGCAATCCCTTGTCTTCCATTTCTCCACCTTGGGGTTTGGGGCATACATGTACATGCTCTTTGATTGCTAGCCCAGTTTCTGAGTCTGCTATTAGTACTGTACAGTATGGTATGTGGAATATAAAACACATCTTTGGGGCCAGTGGCATAGTGGTTAAGGCATAGTGGTTAAGGTATTGGATTACCCCTTGGCTGACTTGAGTTTGAGTCCTGGTTTGAGTCCCAGACCCAGTGGCTTTAAACTCACACCGGGTGCATGTGCATGCATGCCCAAGATCCCAAGAGGTGATTGAAAGAGAAGGGATTGTGACTTGGCCATCTCCCTGAGGGATGATTCCTCACTTTCTGGTCTCTCTATCTCTCTCTCATGAAACTTTCTGTCTCTCAATATCTCTCTTAAAAAAAGAAATAAAAGAAAATTACTAATATCAGAAATAAAGAAAGGGACATCACAAAGGATCTCATGCACATTAAAAAGATAATAAATAAGGGTAACAGATGGTGTGGTGGTGAAGATGCTGGTTTCCCACATGGCTGAAGTGGTTTGAGTCCTAGATCTGGCTGCTTGAAAATCACGTAGGGTGTACGTGTGAACATGCCCAAGATCTGAGAGGAGATTCGAGGACAAAGACTTGTGGGGTAGCCATCCCCCCATGGGGTGATTTTTCACTTTCCTCTCCGTGTTTCTCTCTAGCAGGCATATGCACCCTATGGCAAAAACAAAAACAAATCAAAACAAAAAGATAATAAATGAATATTATGGAAAACAGCATGCACACATGTATAAAATAGATAAAATTGAACAATTAAATGACAAATTTTTTTTTTCCTAGTTTTTGCTGTAAGGCTTTTGAGCTTACCAGAAAAAGACAGAGAGAAACAAAGAAAAAGTGAGAAATCACTCTCCAGGGAGAATGGTCATGTTATAATACCTTCAGTTTCATTTTCTTCTTGGGGTTTGGGTTTGCACGCACACACACCTGGAATATTTTTCAAGTTGCTGGGTCCAGGAATTGAACTGCACAGTTGGCCATGTAGGATCTAGTTACCTTAACCATCATGCCCCTGGCTGGTACCAAAACTGACGAATTATTTGAAAAATATAATCTGCCAAAACTCACACAAGAATACTAAGCAATGTGAAAGGCATGCATATTTTAAGACAATTGAAGTGCTGGCAGGTGGCATGGTGATTGAGGCACTGGAATCCCACATGGTCAACTGTGGTTTGAGTCCTGCCTGAACCTGGTACCTTGCTTTCTCTCTCTCTCTCTCTCTCTCTGGTCAAATTCCAAAAACAGTAATAATTAAAATTAAATAATTGATTCCTTTTTTAAAAAAGAAAATTGAATAGATAATAAATCATCCAAAATAGAAAATATGAGATTCAAGATCGTTAACTAATGAACTTTATGAAAAAAGTTTTAAAAATTATAGCAAATATCTTTAACCTCATTCATAAGATTGAAGCAGGAGAAATTCTTCTCAACTCATTGAGAGGTCAACATTACTCTAACACCAAAACTATGCGAAGACCTTATAAGAACCAAAACCCACAATGCAATATCTCTTGTGATCATAGATACAAAGTCCCAATTAAAATATTAGAAAATTTAATGTAGTGATATTAAAAAATAATTATGCATTATGATATAGTAGAATTTATAACAGATATACAAGGTGGTTTAATATTTAACAATCAATTAATATACACATCAACAGGCTATCATGTCAATGTTTATCATATTGACAGGCTAAAGAAAGAAAGTTATAGGGCCTAGTGGTTAAAGGAGCTAGATTGCACACAGCTGACTTTAGTTAGAGTCCTATTCTCACAGCTTGAAAAACACACTAGTCATGTGTGTGTGTGTGCCCAAGGGCCCAACTGGGTGAAGAAACAAAGAAGGGACTGCAACATGGCCATGCTCCACTGGGGAGTGCATTCTCCCTCTCCTTCTCTCTCTATCCTTGTCTGTCTACATACACATATGCCCAATGTGTTTATCGAACTGTGGGGGCTGGGGTTCAAACCACAGTTGGCCATAAGGAATCCACTCCCTTAACTATTAAACTGCAGAGCTGGGCAAGTCAACCAGTTTTTGACAAATGAAATAAAGCAATTCAACAGAGAAAGAATATTCTTTTTAATAAATAGAGCTGGAATAGCTGGACATCCACAGGCAAAAAAGTGAACCTAGGTACAGACCATACATCTATGCCACTCATAAATATTAATTCAAATGGGCCAGAATGTGTCATGGTGGTTAAGGTGCTGGATCCCACATGGCCAGGTTCATGGTTCAAGTCCCAGATGCAGCAGCTTTAAAAACACACTGAGCACATGTGCATGTGTGCCCAAATGACCAACTGTGATTTCAGTCCTGGACCTGGAGTCTTGAAAATCATGCTGGGCATGTGTGCATGCATACCCAAAATCCAGAGAGGAGAATGGAAAAGGGATTGCAGCATGGCCATCACACCTAGGGTATGACTTCTCACTTTCCCTCTTTCTCTGCCTCTCTCTTTCTTCTCTCCCTCATGAGTGCATGTACCTTGTGGCAAAAATCTAAAACAAACAAATAAATAAATAAATAGCAAATGCTTAACTCAAAATGGATCATAGATTTAAATGTAAAACTAAAAATGCCTAGAAGATAATAGATAAAATTTAGACAATCTTGGGTATGGCAATGACTTTTTAAATACAATACCAAAAGCATAATCCATGAAAGAGGTAATTGATAAAGTGGATTTCATTAAAATTTAAAATTTCTCTTCTGTGAAAGACACTGCCAAGAGAACGAGAATATAAGCCACAGATGAGATATTATTGTTTAATGTTTAATTTGACCATTTGCTTTGGGACAGAGTAAATTAACTAAAATTTCTCTGAAAGTGTGTTACTTTTCTATTCTAATTTATGAAGAAGAGAGCTTGATGTGATTTTTTTGAGGAGCTGATGGCACTACATTAGCTATATTGAGTAACATGAGATTTATAAATTATGAATGCAAATTAAAGTGATATACAGATAAAAATATGGGCATACTAGAGCAAAGAGGTATGGGTGAGGGAAGAAATGCAGATACCCCTCAAGCGTCATTAACAAGCAGATATCCCCAACACCTGCTTCTACTAACACTATCAATCCTACTATATCATGATGTATAAACACTGTCTAAAATATACCTAAAATATTTCTAAATATATAGCAAATATTACAAGAAAGTTATATAACCATGGATAAAAGAATGAGAAAAACCAACATCTATTCATAATAAAAGTTCTCACTAAACAAGCATCTAGAAATTGCCTCTTCTAGATTAAAAAAAAAAAGTTGCTACAAAAATCTTGACGCTAACATCATTTTTCATTTTCATTTGTTAAGATGATAAGCAAGAAAAGCATGTACCCCCCTCATTATTCATAGTTAGCATCATTCTAGAAATCTTAGCTATGGAAATAAGACATGAAAAGGAAATAAAAGTTACATAGATTGGGAAGGAAAAAATAAAATTGCATTTGTTTAAAAATGACACAATTATCTATTTAGAATTTCCCCACAAATCAACGAAAGCAATAAAACCCTGGAACTCATAAATAATTAAAGCAAGAGTGTAGGATATAAGGTTAATATACACAAGTCAATTGCAGGAATGAATGAGTGAATTTCAAATTAAAAATAAATATTATTTACATTAGCACCCCAAAATACATACTTACACATATCACAAATTATGTACAAATTTTATATACATAAAAGTTTAAATCAATAGTGAAACAAAACTTTAAACCATTAGTGAAACAAACCAATGATGATCAAAATAAATGAAGAGATATTCCGTATTTATAAATAAGAAGACTCAATTTGTTGAGATGTCATTTCTCCCTAACATGATCTATAGATTCTATGCAATGTTCATCAAAATCCTAGTAAGGCACCTCAAATAGCTAAAGAATTCTAGAAGAGATCAAACTTAGAGGCCTCATACTTCTTGATTTGTCAATATATTACAAACCACAGCAATCAAAATACTGTGGTACTAACATAAAAACAGACATGTAGACCAGTTATACAAAATAGAAAGTTCAGTAATATACCTTCACACATATGGTCAAATGATCTTCAACATGGGTGTCAAGACCATACACTGAAAAAAGAATAATTCCTCTACAAAATGGTGCTGGGAAAACGTGCAACACAATGAAGCTGAGCCCTTATTTTACACCATATATAAAATTAATCAAAGTTAATTAATGACTTTAACATAAACTATAAAAATTCTAGAAGAAAGCAGTATAAAGGCTTTGTGACATTGGATGGGCAATGATGTCTTGGACATGATAACAAAACCATAGGCAGCAAAAGAAAAAAAATGACAAACAGATCTACATCAAACTTGAAAATTTTTGTACATCTAAAGAAACAACAAACTGAAAAGACAACCTAGGAAATTTTAGAAAATATTTGTAATTGTATGTTTTAGTCTATGCTTTTGCTAATAATGGAAAATACCCAAGTCTGAGTAATTTAACAGAATAGAGTTTATTCAGCTCATGCTTCATGGTTCCAAGGTCCAGGGACTACATCTGGTGAAGATCTTCTCACTGTTGGATAAGATGGCAGAGGGCATGAGTTTGAGCAAATCAGGGCAATGTCTGCCTGTGTCTGTGTGTCTTTGCTCTGGTCTCATTCCCTCTCCTTATGAATCCCCCAGTATTCGGGTCGGGGGATCCTATTCTGATAATCTTATCAAACTGTAATCAGCTCTCAAATGCTGCACCTCTTAATATCATAGTTAGATTAAGGTTCCACCCTCTAATACGTTAACAGTGATTCACTAAATCTGAATTTTGGCAAGGAGCACATGCAAACCATAGTGTCATTATATCTAATAAGGAACTAATGCCCAGAACATGGAAAAACCTCACACACCTCAAACAGTGAAAACAAACAACTCTATTGAAAAAATGGTAAAGGAGTTGAATACATATTTCTTTAAATAAGTATACAAATGACAAAAAAAATGCAAAGATATTCAATATCGCTAATAGAGAAATACAAACTGAAACCATAATGAGCTATCACCTCCTACCCATTAAAATAACTACTATTAAAGACAAAAGATAACAAGTGTTGGCAAGGAAATAAAAAATGGAAACTTTTTATGTTGTTGGTGGGAATGTAATATGGTATAGCCATTTTATATTCAGTATAACTGTAGGAGAGTTCTCAAAATATCAATGTGATGTCTAGGGTGCCTCCTCTGGGTAGAAACTTTGAGTCTCTCCTTTATATTCTCAATACTGGCCTTAGTGCTGGAAGAGTACACTTAGCACATTCACAGGCAGTACAAAGATGCCAGAAAGCTCTCCTTGTTCTCACTGATGTCCTTCTTATACTTCCAGTTACTCAGGGACAAAATGGTTGACCATTCAATTATCAAAGTCTTCTGTGCCAAAATGTGCATCTCCAGTTGTAGATTTGACCTCAAAAATTTTATCCCCAATAGTGATAAAAAGTGCCACCTTCCAAGTCAAAGATCAGCACATTTCTTTCAGCTCCAACCTTTTTGTCTAAGCCATAAATAACAGCAGTAACAGTTGGCTCATTGATAATTATAAGTACATTGTGACTAGCAACATTTCCAGCATCTTTGGTAGCCTGATGCTGAGTCATTACAATAATCTGGCACAGTAACCACTGCGTTGGTAACAGTTTTCCCAAGGTGGGCTTCAGTGATTTCCTTCATCTGACCAAGAACCATCTATGGTCAGAACCATAGGTGATACCTCCTCTGGGTAGAAACTTTTAGTCTCTCCTTTATATTCTACTTGGACCTTGGGCCTGCCTGCATCATTCACCACCATGAAGGGCCAGTGCTTCATATTAAACTAGATAACAGCAACATCAAATCTACATCCAATCAGATGCTTAGCCTAAAACATTGTGCTGAGACCAGTAGATACCAGTAGATGGCATAATAGTTACCACTGCTGGGCTCCCATATAGTCGAGCATGGTTGAAGTCCTGGGCCCAGCAGCTTCAAACTCATGCCAAGTGCGTGTGCATGTGTGCCCCAAATTCTGAGAAGAGACTGGAGAAGAAGGGACTGGCATGGTCATCCCCCCTGGGAGTGATTTCTTGCTTTCTGTCTCTCTGTGTTTCTGGCGAGTACACATGCCCTATAACAAAAATCTCTCTTTAAGAAAAAAAAAAATCTGTGTTGGTGAGGTTCATTGAAACCTGATTTTTTGCAGCGTCACCAATCTATTGTTCAATATCATCATTAAAGGCAACATAGCTTGGAGTGGTTAGGTTTCCCAGATCATTGGCAATTATCTTTACTTTCCCATGCTGGAAAACACCCTAACATGAGTAGGTGTATCAGGATCAATGCCACCTGCAGGTCCCTTAGACATGGCTGTTTCCATATAGGCCCAGCTTGACTCATGAACCACATGCACAAACTTCTGCAGCTACCACTGCATTCAATGAGACCTCACTGTTTTAAACTTTTAGAAAAATCCTTGAAATAATAGTTCAGCATAAATGCTATCACAAGATGTGTAGAAATACTATGGAGAATTGTACCCCAACAGTTTTAATTGCTTGGATTTCTCTGGTTATAATGGTAAAAATTTTATGAAAATACTTTTGTTTATTTAAAATATCAATTTATAACACAGAATTTATACATTGAAGAGTGTCTAGTCAATATAATAAGGAGATTACTATCATCATTACTTTTAAAATACCTCATAGTAATTATATTTTTAAGAGATGTAGAGGTCCTATTATATGAATGTCCTCAAAATCTATGTGTTAAAGCCACCCCTGCACATATGAAGTCCTTGATAATGACAATAATATTTTTAACCCCTCCAGAAATATGGTATTGCTTTTGATTTACTGAATTTTACTGGATTCTACTTGATGAGAAAGGCCAAGTGGAACCCAGCAAAATAACCCTCACCCAAAAGTCATGGAGACAATGTTACTTGCTGAGAATTTCTCTTTTAATTCTGGATTCCATAATTAGGGTAATAACCCTGGATACCTTTAAGCCACCTGACCTCACTGTATGATGAACCTGAGCTAAAACTCCATTTGTTACCTGACCTCCATAAGCTCCTGCTTTGACTGGTGGACCACAGTAATATTTTGAGTCTTGTACAGTGTCAATTTAGAGCCAATGTCTAGTAATGCCTGAAAGGATGATTTTTCCATTTCCCATTTACTCTGCACGTTAAGTATTTATCCCAGTAAAAGATCATAGTTTCCTTTGGTTAAGGTTGGGAGAATGATTAATAGTATATATTTATGCAAAATAGCAGAGTTCTTTCTAAAGAATACACACATTCCCCTTCATTCAAAGAGTTCTGAATAATTCTGGGAATTTACTGAAGGGTCATGACTCTGTTTTTATGAATCAAGTTGAACTTTTGTTCACTTGAGTTAACACTTTTTTACTTAAACAGATTCAGTATAAAATTAGTAGGCTTCCCACCTATGTCACTTCTTCAAACACTGTGATTATATTAGGTTGTAAGTGTTTGCAAGTAAGACTATTCTTACTGTAGCTTTGACTTTGCTGTCTGTCAAAGTAACCTCACCCATCTGACCTTTAGTGATTGGCTGCTTCCACTTTGGCGTCTGCAACCCAGCAACTCAATTACCTCAAATAACTCAAATTTCCTAATTCAGTGGCATCAGTTGCCACTATAATTTCTGAACTACAGAGAAGAGCAATTAGAGATTTTTAGGTATACTGGGACTCACTTAGAAATTTATTTCTCATAGTAGTGTGAAAGGCATATGTTCCAGATCATCCATGGGTGTTTGAGCAGGTTTTGAATTAAAAAATATATTCTGAAACTTGTTTATTCCTAAGATTTTAATTTTTTTATAATATACCAATACAGGTCTTCATTTCAACTTCGTTTCAAAAGCTATCTTTTGGTTCATGTTTCAGCCAATTAACCAAACTGTTACAGTCCTTTCTAGTCCCCATGCTACTACATTAAATACAGAAAATCTGTTTAGTGAGCCCTGAAAATTATGACTCCTGGTCCAAAGAAAACCCAAAAAACCTATGTGTTATTTTTCAGTCCACAATATAATTTATTATTATTACAATGTCATTGCTCATTAATCAGTCAACAAGCTTATATTGACCCCCTACTCCACATCTGGTATTGCTATCTGGGATCTCTTTTCTGTGTCTCTGATCTGTATAATCAGCTGCCATAATACTTGGGTGTCTCATGGGCACCTCATTCTCAATATTGAACTCTGCAAGCTGATTGCTAAACCTGATTTTCTTCCTCTAGTGATCACTATGAGAATGATTGGCACTACTATACAACCAAATGCACAAACATATCCTTGAATTATCTCCTTCTTCACAGCCAATTAACCACTAAATTGTGCCAATTTTGTTTCTGAAATATATTCCTAATATATCCCTTTCTTCTCCATTCTTAATGCCCTTATTCTAATCAATGTCCTACCATCCCCAACATGAAAGAATTCAATAGTACTCCCACTTCTACACTTGTTCACTAACATTTTTTCTTCACATCTCAAAGCAAGTGTTACTTTTCTAAAAGACAAATATAATCATGATGACTGTTACTAGTGAGTCTTTTTATTTTCAGTTTGCCAAAGAACATATGCACTCATAAGAGAGAGAGAGGCAGAGAAAGAAAGGGAGAGGCAGAAATCAATAAAGCACTTCACTATGGGGATGATCGTGCCACAACCCCATATCCTTCATTCCTCCCTCCTTTCAGGATTTTGGGTGCATACACACCTATTCCTGGCATATTTCTTGAGCCTCCAGGTCCAGGATTAGGACTGCACAGCTGCCTACGTGGGATCCAGCCACTTTAACCACCCACTGTGCTACAGTCTGGCCCACGAGTGAATCTTGTATTTGCAGATGCTTTTGTGTTACTCATTAGCTTTACTTTTCTTTCAGCTTGAAGAAGTTTCTTTAGCATTTCTTGTAAGACAGGTCTTGTGGTACTGAATTCTTTCACCATTTGTTTGGGAAAGCCTTTATCTCTCCATTTCTGAAGGACAGTTTTATGGAATACTATTTTCTTCTTTGCCTCCCTTTTCCCTTCAATATTTTGAATATATCATTTCACTTTCTCACAGGCTGTAAGGTTTCTGATGAGAAGTCTGCTATTAGTTGCAACTCCCTAATATGTGATTTGCTTCTTTTTCTTGTTGCATTCAGGATCCTCTCTTTATCTTTGATCTTTGACCATGTGATTGAAATCTTGTGGGTTACTCTTACTTGGATTGAATAAGATTGGAGATATTTGACCTTTCTGTACTTGGATATGTATATTTTTCTCGAGATTGAGAGAGTTTATTGCTATTATTACTTAGAATAAACTTTCAACCCCTTTATCTATTTCAACTTGAAAGAAAATAATTTGCATATTTGATCTTTTGATGTTGTTTCATAAATCTTGTAACCATTTTTTGTATTTATTTATTTTCTCTCTTCTGACTGTTTATTTTCAGGTAACCAGTCTTTAAGTTGAACAGATTCTTTCTTCTGCTCAATCAGTTCTGCTATTGATATTCTTTATTTCAATTTTCATTTTGTTCATTGTGTTTTTCAAGCCCGTGGTATATGTCTGATTTTTCAAATTATTTTAAACTTTCTGTTAAATTTCTCTGGTAACTTTATAAGCTATTTCTCTGTATTTAGAAATTTACTGAGTGCCTTAAAACAACTATTGAGAATTTTTGGCCAAATGGTTCATATATCTCCATTTCTGTCACCCATTTCTTCTTCTGGGGACATTGTTTCTCAGTTTTTAAAGTCTGGATTTGTCTAGAAATGTCATTCTGTAGTAAGACTGGTCAGAAATTTCAGACAGGTTGGCTGCTGTCTCCAAGCCTGTGACCATTGCAGCTGTTGCAGCTCTGAGAGGGCTGCGGTTTCCCTAAGTTCTTGATCACTAAAATCTCTCAACAGGATGTGGAGGTCTGTGAGTGGGCTTCGAAGCCAAGTGGCAAGCTGATTGAACTCCTAGGTTTGGCATAACTAGTGCCTGCTTCTTGTCAAAATTCACTGAAATGACTGTCTCCCTTCTGGCTGATGTCTGAGGACTGGCTTTGGGCTACAGAGTTGGGGTGGGAGTGGAAAATGCTAGTTAAGCTTTACAATATGGCAGATCTAGCCCATGCTTGTTGTTGAAATTTACTGCTTGGAGTACGAGTGAGAGGAGAGAGGTGACTTTTCCCTTTCTGGTAAGGGCCATGGGGTGGAATCTCTGATAGAGTATTACTACTGACAAGTACTCTGAGATTTACTGAAATTTGGGTACTGGTGTCTGTGGATTCTATTGTTACTTTATTTCTCTGTTTCTACTGGACCTTAAGCGGTCCTGCTGTGCACTCTTCCCTTATGCTCCCTAATTCCTGTGAGGTGAATACAGAGTGGACCTCTTGGAAAGTGTCTTGGGATGCTAGGGAAGCTGGATGTCTGTCTCCCTGGTTCTCTTTTACCACTATAGAAACCATGGACCCTGAGAAATTCTCTCTGTGTAGTGCCGTGCTGTCTTGAATGAGGAGGAGGGGTAATGCAGTCAAAATGCACATAGTTCACTCACCCTTTTAATGCACATGATCAGAAAGTTTTCTGTGTCGTACCTTCATTTTTGAAAAATATTGAAACATTTGATCCCAGACACAAGGTTGAAAATGGATAAGCCTGAAATTTAGGACAAATTTAAGTTTCCTAAAATATGTTTTAGGGACCAGCAGATAGCATGGCGTCTTAGGTACATGACTCCCACATGGCTGACTACAGTTAGAGTCTCAGACTTGATGGCTTGCTTTCACACTTTGTCTCTCTCTCTCTCTGTCTCTGGTGAGTGCCCCACAACACATTAAAAAACTCTGTCTCTGTCTCTTTCTGGGGAATTAAATTATAATTATAATAATAAATAAAATTAAATATTTCTCTAAAAATTGTTTCAAATTGTATTTTCTTAATTAAAAATAATTTTTAAATTTATGATTACTGAGGCCAGCAGGTAGCATAGTGGTTAAGGCACTGGGTTCCTGCATGGTCGACTACAGTTTGAGTCCCGGACCGGGTGGCTTGAAACTCATGCTGAGCACATGTGCGTATGTTCCCAAAATCCCAAGAAGAGAATGGAGGAGAAGAGATTGTGGCCTGACCATCCCCCCAGGGGGTGATTTTTCACTTTCTGTCTTTTTCTGTCTCACCCGCAAGCACATGAGTCTTATAGCAAAAATCTCTCTCAAAAAATTTTATGATTACTGATAAAAATTACTGATAAACTTTGTTTCTCTTTTACCTTCACTCATTCTCTCCAGAATTCTATCCATGTTTCATTCTTTAGGTATGTTTTCTGCAAAACTTCAGAATTATCAAATTGATGACCATTACATTGGTCTGGGTATTGAATGACTATTAACAGAATTTTTTTGGTAACCATATCCTTTTTTTTTTTAATTTGCTATATTGTGTGTGCATTGGCCAGAGAGACAGAGAGAAGAAAAGTGGGAAAGTATCCTTTATGAGAGATGGCCATACCACAAACACTCCTCTTTCAGTTTCTTAGGATTTAGGGCATGTACACACATGCTATGGCATGATTTTTCAAGTCTGGCAGGTCTGGGACTCAACCCACTCAGCCATGTGAGATCCAGCCTCCTTAATCACCACACCACTTATTGGCCCTGTTCCAGTCTTTTTTACCATTACAATCTAAAGTCTACATCTAAAAATTATCAGATTTTACTGATCAAACAGGGTGGTATATGCACTGTTAATTCTAATGCACTATTAATTCTTAGTACATGTAGCTAATAATTGGTTTATGCAACCACTTGATTATAATTAATGTTACATTTTATCGATATTATTTTTCAGTGATAGTTTCTATAGTAGTTCAGCATTTTTTTATTCTCTTAAAAGAAATGTAAATCTGAAACATGCTACAATATGAAGTTTGAAAACATTTTTCTAAGTGAAAATAATCCAGACAGAGAGAAAAAAAAAAAGTCATGTAATTCCACTTACATAAAGTACCTAGAATAAGCAAATTCATAGAACCATAAAGGAGAATAGAGGTTTGGAGGCTCTGGAAATAGGAGAGAATGGCTATTTATTGATGGTTAGTTGTTGTTTAACAGTTGTAGCATTTCTGTTTGCAAAAATGAAAATGTTCTGGAAATTGATAATACATAGTGTGAAATGAGAAAAATAAGTAAAAATTAATTTTGTTTGACATGAGACTGAGAAGTCACTAGGGAAAGTAAACTCAGGAATGCAGAAATTTGACAGTCTTGGAATGTGTTCTCCTAACTTTGGTGCTGGACTCTGCTCTAAAGCACCTGAAATAGTTCAAGATGCTACCAAGACATCATTGGGGTTTTTTTGTATTTTTCCCAAATGCATTCCTCTTTCACCGCCCATCAGTAGTTACAACAACATGTGAGATCCACTGTCTCCACACTTTGCCTTAGATAAAGCAAAGTGATTTCAGGTAACCATGAGGTCATCATGCTCACTTTATCATAGGATTTAGCAAACCACTGTTGTACAACGCTTTGTCATTATTTTTCAGCAATGAAAAGTTTTAAAAGACAATTTTGTACATCTCCCTACCAGTCACAAATTTTAGCTCTAAAATACCCCTGAAGTATGTAACATTTTAGTGTACATTACTGAGGACAACTAAGATATTGTGGTATATGGATGATTTTCTTCAACCCTGGCCCAAATAAATTCTTTTGCTTTTACATCCACCCCTCACTTAATAACCTACTCATTTAAGGTCCCCTGGGACTTAAGACCAGCTCTTCAGAATAGGGAATCACCTTTCTCAGCCTGTGTGAATATAGGGAATTCTCTTTCTCAGTCTTTATCTCATTCCCACTATTGGTTAGTGTTCACCACACAGTATTTTCAGTCATGCTAGACTACATAGTTCATTTATAAATTTGTACTTTATTTTGCACTCATGTGAATGTATTAATAATACTACAATATAAATTCACTGATATAGACTGAATCTTTTCTAAATAAACTCCCTTTTAAGTAGTTTACACATAAATAATCATCAACACTCTTAAAAGATGGGTGACTTAAATTAGAAAAAAAAATTCGGAAAGTGTTTCTTTGATTTCCTATATTCTATAAAGGGAATTGTATTCTAAACAGTTATTTTCATCTATTGTCTTCTGAATACAAGAAATTCACAAAAAATAAAATAAAAATCTTTCTTTCTTATCCATTATATCAAAATATACTTTCAAGAAAAGATCTTCTGTTGATTTCCTTGTCAATTTTCTTGGGAAGATATATATGTGATAAGAGAAATTTTCTATCATTCCATTAGAGAAACATGAAATATTTGAAAAAGTATTGTCTGAGTATGTCTTTGTGGGGGATTTACGAAGCATAGACTTATTTCATTCTAAGAATGAAATACATAACTGTAGCTAACATATGCTTGAACTGGAGAGGGAGATTAGACAAATGAGTAGTGGCTGGAGCAACAGACTGAATCTAATAATAGAGGTTTTTTCAAAATCTGTAATTCTCTCCGCTTCATCTTTATAGGCAACAGTATGAGCATCCTCAATTGTACTGATATGCAAGTGTAGG
>NW_006209397.1:3332874-3337910 GCF_000334495.1 Tupaia belangeri chinensis | reverse complement strand
ATGGTGATTAAGGCACTGGACACTCCCACATGGCTGACCAGGGTTCAAGTCCTGAATCTGGTGGCTTGCTTTCTCACTTCCTCTCTCTCTCACTCTCAACCTCAGTCTCTCTCTGGTCAAATTAAAAAAAAATCAATGAATAAATAAAAATAATATAATTATTAAAAAAAGAAAATATTCATAATCTAAAATGAAAAAAACAATATGTCACTGAGCTTTACTTATTTCCTATTTCAGTTTTTTTTTTCCCTTATGAAAATTTTGAACTTCAAAGACATATATTACTTATATGGGAGTAGGGTAATTTCTAATTCTGAAGAATGACTTTGGAAAAGTAATTGTTATGGTACTAAATGTGCAATTTTACAAGAGTCTTTTTCTTAAAAACTGGAAATAGGACCAACATATGGTGTAATAGTTACATCGCTGGACTCCCACATGGCCTACTGTGGTTTCAGTCCTGCAACTGGAGGCTTGAAACACTCTGAGTGCATTTGGATGCATGCCCAAATCCAAAAAAGAGAATGTAGGACAAGGAATTTTGGTGTGGCATCCCCCCGGGGGTGATTTCTCACTTACTGTCTCTCTATCTCTCTGGTGAGCACATGAGCCCTATAGCAAAAGTCTTTCTACAAAACAAAACAAAGCACCAGAAATAACAGAAATGCAGAACCATACAGTAACAAAGAAAGAGCGATTAAGGACAGTGAATGTGTTACTAAACCCAAGTTTATTTCCCTGTTGCTCAGTTTGCCAACAATGGAGACAATGAGCTTGCAAGGAAAGAAAAGGTTTAATCTCGAAATTATTCAACAAGGAGATGAGAGTAAAATTCAAATTTATCTCACTGATTAGAGAAGATTAAGGATTTTTAAGGAATGGAAAGAAGGCAATTGTGTATGTGGGCAAATATGATTGATTGAAAAGCAAAGCTGAAGTAATTGGTAGCATACAATTGGGTGCTGTCAAGTAATACATTATATATTCAAAGAAATGCCTGATCTTCTACATCAGAGGGTCACCTATTAGTCACTTGCACAGGCTCAGCACTGGTGGACTCAGCTGACTGGGACTAGCTTACACTGGCTAATAATAGAGGTTATTATTAGCTGACCTCCTGTTTCTGAAAAACATCTTGAACAAAACATCTTGCTATCCAGTGGTCATAGAGATGTTTCCTACAGATGCAATGATAGGATGCAATGATACATTAACTAGGCTACACATAGCTCTAAAGCAGGGTGTGTATCTATTATGTTATTCATCGTTTATAATAGTAAAGCTCTGTTATAGGTTTTCTTGAATTGAATCCTAGCAGGAAATTTCATGACTTCAATCTCCCCTTTGATTTATCTGTTCAGTTTCTGCTATTGTTATTTTAAAATTAGTCATTCACGCAAGCAGAAAAAGGTTCTTAATCTCAAAACTACTTTTGTACCCCAAAAAGTCCTTGTTAACTACACAGGTACCATTACAAATGGATTATCACCAGCAAAGGCCACCTCATAATATGGCTGTAAATTTGTTCTGGAAAAAAAATGAATTCAGCATCTCCTCCTACCAGGGAGGGAAAAGTAGCAGAATCTCAATGATTTTTGGCATAAATAGCAAGATGTAGATTTACTCGTGATTTGTTGTGTTTTTAAGTTAGTAGTGGACTATTTAACATGATTGAGTTGTTTATGGGTACTGAAGAGAGGAAGGGCACAACAGGAGTCACACTGATAATGCAGAGAGAATACAGAATGTATCTAACATATGCATTTGCATAGAAAATTAGTAAACATAAACCTATATAAAGCACTCTTTAAAGATTGTTCATGATATTTCAGTGCCTTTCCTTAACTTGGTATTGAATGTTTTAGAAATTGTTTCTCCTCTTTAGGACTAGTATTCTTGTTTTTGTGCTCACTTGTAGAGCTGGTCATGCTGGCCTGGCTAGAATGTCAGAATATGTGCTTAGTATGCTAAATTGACTTTTATTTTATTACTTTAAAAACTAATTAGCAAACTGACATACTTTGACACAACCTGTTGAGAAAAGAGCCTTTTTCTGAACCTCTGCCCAGAGGGGGAGACAGCTCTTACTTGGGAAAATAATGAGAGTTTTCAACTTCACATTTGAATGCTGTCCAGCGTTCCATTTGAATGGCTTCAACTTGATCAATATATGAGATGGTGATTCAAAAAAAGTTCCATGCAAATTTCAAACTTGGAAAAGCATGTGGTACACTGCAAATGTGATAAGATTCAGTTAGAATAATGGACACCTGACAGACCGTGGTATAGTTTCTGCAGGGTAATTTTCACTTTCCTCCTTGTCTGCTGTTCAAATTGTATACTGTGTCGATGCTGTCTGAAAGCCCCATTGTGACAGCTCTACTCATCCACACTGTTCTTTAAAGGCAATCTTTATGTTGAAGACAGAGCCCTAGAAAAGTGGAGTGTGAGAGCTCTTTGTTTTCCATTTGAACTCATTATTCTCCATTTAAGAAAAAATGTAACTCTGAAATAAATGACTATTATACTACTTTTTGACACTAAATTACCCCATTTATCACTAACTGTATAGAGGATATCTCAGGAGATGACTAATATACAAATAATAGAAATTCATCATTTATTGACAATTTAAATCCTTTGTTTAGTAAAGTGGTTATGGGTAGAAATATCAACTAGTTGATATTCAAATCTAACATGTTTCAAGTTTTTGACTACTGAATTTAGATAATGAAAAAGTAAGCTAGAAAAACATCAAATTATTTGCTTGAATACACCACATTTTTAGATGCTTTCCTCTGGGAAAAGGATAATTGAAAATTTTAGTTTGTGCTCTCTTCCCACTACAGTCATTACTGAGACAAAATAAGTAGCAATATTTTATCTAATTAATAACCTAGATGAAAAAAGAGAGCTATTGAAGGGAATGTAGTTTTAAATGTGAAACATGATTATTTTCTTACATTTAGCTCTCTTTATATAAATACCCTAAATCTCAACTAGATTTACCAGGCTACTACTCTTTTCGTCAAACAAAATGACGAAGACTCAACTTAGGTGGATATTAAATGACAGACTCACAGATGAGATCCCTACTGTTAAATCAATTTTTTTTCTTTTGACATTTCTAGCTTGTGTAATTTAAAATGTCTCCATATGAAAGCATATCACTGTACTGGAAGTCAACCTTGTTGACAAGTTGGGAAGAAAAGTCCATGGATGTTAGGTCTGATAATGATGGTGATTGTTTTAGGTGCTTGTACTTATTTCTGACATGGAGGTCTCAGATATATGTTTGGAGAGTGTATGTGAAGAACGACTTGGAAATGGCTCTACTTTCAAATATAATTTGAGTTATATGATGACCATATTTAAACCCATCCTTACCTATGTGGAGAAGGTTGTTCTGTTCTACAGCTTCACAAAGAGTTGGGTTACATTAACAGGGAGTTTCTCAAAACTTGAGCTAGTGCCCCCCCACCCCCCCAAAATGATTGGTAAAATTCTCCTTAGTGAAGACCATCATAGACAGAAATCATCTCAATCTCATCACTGGGAGTGTGATTAAAAAATAAGTTGTTTTCAGAAGATTAGTTTATCCTAGTTTAGCTTAGGAGGTGTTTATTTAATTTTTTTTTTCCACAATTGGTAAAACAGCTTGGTCATCTCTAAGCCCATTTCTTTATTTTTCTTTCCTTTCTTTTTTTCTTTTTTTTAATTTGCCAGAGGGCATATGCACTTGCTGGAGGGAGAGAGAGTCAGAGAGACAAAGGAAGAAAGCAATTACCATAGGGAATGATCATGCCATAATCCCTCTTCCTCCATTTATCAATCTTTTGTGGATTTGGGGCATGCATACACATGAGCCTGGAGTGTTTTTCAAACTGCTGGATCTAGGACTCTAACTGCACAACTGGCTATGCAGCCTCCTTAATCACCAGGCCAAGGGCTGTCCTGTCCTTCATTCACTTTTAAAGCAGAACTGTTGAATTGACCTCATAGCCTAGTGGTTAAAGGAGTCAGTTCCCACATGGATGACTATGGTTCAAATTCCCAACCAGTAGCTTGAAAAACATGCTGGTTCTGTGTGTGCATGCCCCAAATCTCAACAGGATAGAGAAATATAGGAGAAGGAATTTCAGCATAACCAACCAGTGGAGGGGTGCTTTATTCCTCTCTTTTGCTCTCTCTGTCCTTCTGTCTCTTTGTGACAAATGCACATGCCCCCTGGCAATTAAAAAGAAAAATAATGCATGGTTGTCTCTTGAATATTGTAATGAGGATGGTAAACTTTGGCACTGGGTTTATGGTTGTAGTTAACTGTGCCTGATACCTCTTATCTAAACATAATTATATTTCAATTTCAAATATTGTCATATATTAACTTGTGTCATTAGTGTAGAAAAATAGCTTTAAATGATTCGTTTTCAAGAATAGCTTAACAAAAGTTGCTTAACCAACTTGTAGATGTGACAAACCCAGAAAGCACACACTCTCAAAAAGTTCTGGACTGAGCACAACCCCAAAACAAGTAGAGAAATGACTTCTCAAGATTGGTGGCTGTCACCAATCTTTTGCTACTTTTTATGTCCCAGTTTTTCTCCCTCCTCAAGACAATTGCTTGACCTTTTTCACAGGCTTGTCCTGAGCCTGCACGTAAATGCCTAATAAGAGAATAATAAAATTTAGGCAATGTCTGGGAAGATTGTACACCCCATAGTATTCAGCAAATGAGGAAATGGGGAAGGGAATTATGTACTAGGGAAACATTCCTTGTTGTAACCAACTTGGGCATGTTTGCCTATCCCTGGGTTGAGAATCTACCCATGTGAGCTATAGGATTGAATATCAAGACATCCAATCTTGCAGGATCTCTATTAAAGTCTCTCTTCCCTGTACCTCATGTCTCTATGTCCATTCTTTGACATTGGATGAGTGTGTTTCTCACAATTAGCCATAGCACCAAGGCCTGAATTTCAGATGTAATTATTTTGGGTCAGCCTAAACTGGATAAGTTTTCCAAGACTTACACTCTT
>NW_006209397.1:3322424-3332863 GCF_000334495.1 Tupaia belangeri chinensis | reverse complement strand
TAAGGAAATCTAGGTAAGAATTATCTTGATAGCCATTACTTAAATATTTAAATGAAATGGGCTTACCCTCTTATCACAGCTATGATGGAAATACCTCCCTTGTCACAAATTATCCTAGCATTTTTGTTCAAAGCAAGTTTATTTTTATTAACTCTTTTCTCTTTTGTTATAGATTTATCAAGATATTCTTCTCATACTAAAAAAGCCACTCCTTTAAAGTGTACAACTTACTGAGTTTTAAAATTTTCAAAGCATGTGACATTTATCTCCAAGACTAAAGATGTTAAGATATTTTCAATATTAAGATAGTTAAGATGTTGGGACCAGCAGTTAGCGTAATGGCTATGTTGCTGGACTCCCACGTAGTCGACTACAGTTGGCATCCCAGACCCGGTGGCTTAAAACTCACGCTGGGCACATGTGTGTGCATGCCCAGGATCCCGAGAAGAGAATGGAGGAGAAGGGATTGCGGCGTGGCTATCTCCCCTGGGGGTTGATTTCTCAGTTTTTGTCTATCTGTCTCTGTCTGTCTGGCGAGTGCACACGCCCTATAGCGAAAAACCTCTCAAAAAAAAAAAAAAAAGGACAGTTAAGACGTTAATATAGTTTATTGGCTATTCATGCATCTTCTTTGAAGAAAAGTTTATTAAAACCTTTTGCCTGTTTTAACTGCGTTTTATTTTTGTTATTGAATTGTAAAGGATTCTTTATATATTATACATAAAGGTCCCTTATCAGATAAATTATTCAAATATATCTTTATCCATCCCATGGATTATCCTTTCACTGTCTTTCTTTTTAAAGAGTTTATCCATTTATCTCTTTCATTAAAGAGAGACAGAGAGAGGGGAAACAAGCACATCCAACAGAGTGTCCATACCATAATCCACCTCAGTCCCAGCTGGCCTGGATCTTAGGCACATGCACCGATTCCTAGCATGCTAAGGAGGACTCAAACCATGAACCTAGAGTCATTCCCATGTGAGTCCAGTTGCATTATCAGTGTGACACTGTCCACCCTTCTTTTGCTTTCTTGATATTATCTTTTAAAGCGCAAAAAAAAATTAACTTGGTAAAGTTCCATTTATCTACTCTTTTTTTGTTGTTCCTGTTGTCATTTTAAAAGACAAGTATTCACTCTTTTATCATTAAGTATGATGTTAAACTTGAAGTCTTTCATAGATACCCTTTATCAGGTTAAGAAAACTCATCTTTATTCTTACTGTTAAAAGAAAAAAAAAAACAGCCAATTTAATTAAGTAGAGTTTTAATTGAGCAAATCTTAACATTATTAGAATCAGGCAGCTACTCAAGTATACTACTACTTGAACAGAATCCTAACTTGTTTCTGGGTTTTAAGTCTTAAGCAAAGTTCTCTGAACATTTTTTGATATTGATTTATTAAATTTAAAACTGCTTTTCTTGAAATTAAAAATATATTTAAAAATACCTATTTAATGACTGCAGTAAGCTATATTGCCTTATCTAGGTGCTACTTTATATTTTACTCATTCTACTCAGAGTTTCGTGCCTAAAGTCAGATATGTGTTCACAGACATGTATATATCAGCTAAACTTGCTGTTGAAAGTAGTTAGATTAATTAAGATATTTTGTGTATCAATAAAATGAGGGAGGGGGGAAAGGAATGGAAAGCCACTGTAGATACCAGAGATAGTGAGGGAGGAGAGTGGGAAATGATGGGGTGAGAAATAGGGGGAAAAACAAAAAATGGAAAATTATTTGTTGACAATAGCATGTATAATTAAGCCACTATATGGTGTATTCTGGATGGGAAATCACATTTTTATGCTGTGATGCAATATGTACAGGAATGGAAAAGTGATATATAAAAACAAAAGTGAAAGAATAAGATAGAGAAACAGCTTGGGAAGTTCCATTCTGAAGTTTGTCTGCATTAACAGAGTCCAATAGGTGGGATGCCTGTGATTAACTGAAGCCTAGCTGGTACAATTGGCCATAACTTAGCAAGAAATGAAAAGACGATGTTGAAGTTTGTTTATGGAAACCAAGCTGGAGTATGGAAGCTTTTTCAATATATTTTAACTTTACTTATTTCAGGGGCTGGGAGATGATGTGGTAGTTAAAGGTGCTGGACTCCCACATGGTCCATCACAGGTTAAGTCCTGTACCTTGTAGCTTTGCTTTCTCACTTTCCCTCTCTCTGTCACTCTCTCCCTCCCTCTCTCTAGTCACGTTAAAATATATCAACAAACAAAGAATCATAATTAAAATAATTCTTAAAAAAATAACTTTGTTGGGAATTTTTAACATAATACAGTGTTGGATTTTTGTCAAATGTTTTATCTGCATTTATTGAGATGATTGAGTGTTTTTGGACTTTATTCAGTATGGAGACTGATTTTATATGCTGAACCAGTCCTGCTTTAGCCTCTGACCATTTTGGTTTGGCCTTCTCAGTGGGGAACTTTTGTCCTGTGGGCCAGCTGGGGAAATAGCAATCAAAATCCACTATTCATAGCCTGCTACATCTGGTGGGGAGCTTTTGCATTACAAGTGAGGACTTGAAGGCCCTGGCCTTTCTTCCACACTCTGTTGGAATACAAATCCTACAAGGCAAAGCTAGGAGGATGAGCAATGCTAGGGGTTTTCTCCTCCTTTGGAGATGTTATAGAGCTTGACTGGACCGGGAAGGAGAAATAGCCTCTATTTTTAGACCTATATACTCAGATTGGAGCGCCATTTGTTGAACTAGGGGGACAGGAAGAAATAGTCACAACTCTTGCTATTGCTATTCTTAGTGCATATATACTTTTTAAAAAAATGTTTTTGAGAGAGATTTTTGTTATAGGGCACGTGAGCTTGCCAGGCAGAAAGAGACAGATAGAAAGTGAGAAATCATCCCCCGGAGAAATGGCCATGCCACAATCCCTTCTTTCCCATTCCCTCAGGATCCTGGGTATGCTTGCACACACGCCTGGCATGAGTTTTAAACCGACAGATCTGAGACTCAAACTGCAGTTGACTACAAAGGAGTCCAGCAACATAACTATTATGCCATCGACTGATCCTCCTAGTATATATATTAAGTAAATGTTATTCTGCTTTTTGTATGAGCTTAGGAAAGGTTCCAGAGATTTTAAGTGACTGTTTTTGTACATTTAATTTTTTTCTTTGGTTTTATTATTTTCAGCAATTATAACTGTTTCCCTGGGTTGAGTGTCTACAGAGACTCTCACACTGCCATTCTAGTAGCTGATCTCCTAATTAACTTTCAAAACTCTTAAGTTGTTTTTGTTGAATATACAACCTCATTCTTGTTCCATTTAATTGGAGACTCTTCTAACCTAGATCCTACATGAACCCCAAAGCACAACTCAGTTCACAGTTCTTGATTTTCTCTCAGTTATCTTTTACACAAAACAGCTGTTTGGGGACCAATAGTTAGTGTAATGGCTATGTCGCTGGACTCCCATGTAGTTGACCATGGTTTGAGTCCCGGACACGGTGGCTTGGACTTATGCCAGGAGCGTGTGCGTGCATGCCCAAGATCACGAGAGGAGAATGGAGGAGAAGGGATTGTGGCATGGCCATCCCCCCTGGGGAGTGATTTCTCGCTTTCTGTCTCTCTCTGTCTTTCTAGCAAGTGCACATGCCCCATAGCAAAAACCTCTCAAAAAAAAAAAAAGGTGTTTGTAATGGAATTTTAAACGTTATCTGTCTAAGAATATTTCTGTAGTCAGTTTTGTACCTCTAGTCCCATAGCTTCTTGCACGGTTACTAGCCTTCTTTCTTTCCTCCTCCTTCTCACTACTAGACCTTGTCAAATAACAGAAATTCATAACATTCCTTCCTCTTTATTACCTAGAGCAATCAAGTTCACCTTTTGGCTACTTTGGTGTATTGTTATAATGCTCTGACAACTCTTTCACAACAAAATAACCTCTTAATGTATATTGCTTCCCTTAAAAAGAAGTATGTCACCAGCTATTTTTTTCTACTTATTGTAATAATTTAAGTCCCTTTCTTACTGACCAAGAAGTAGCTTGCAACTTCTGACCTCAGACATTACTGAAGAGGTTCAAAATCTCGCTTTAGGATTTCATTCCAAACCTGTTTACAATTCTGTCACATAATTTCTTTTTTGTCATGTAGTTTCTTCACATTCAAGAACCTGTCTCCTCCTCATATTCTGACCACTTTTGCAGTAATGACAAATAAAGTCTGTGTTCTCATCATTACACTTTTAAGAATATTTATCTATATATAATAACAAAATTATCCTTCTAAATATTTCAAGATATCTGTAGAGATTATTACTTCTGGAGTTTACACACCCCCCCCCCCACACACACACACACATACATGAAAGTAGTAGTCATGGAAAGATACTCATTGAAATACCAATTAGCATTAACTATTCCTGTGATTCAGAAAAATAAGCATACATCTATTGAATGGCAGGGATTTTTTTTTAAGTTTTTTTTTTTTCTTTCTTTCATGAGAAAGAGTGAGAAAGAGAGAGAAAGACAGGAACCCCCAACAGAGTCTCATGCCATGGTCCTTCCCCCAGTCTTCCCAATTAAGGTTAAGCTCCATACATTGAATGCACCTCCCCACTTCCTCTTCTTCTCTGAAATCCAGCTGGAGGCCCAGCTGGACCTTGTGAGCCTCTCACACCATTCCTTTACCTCATGTAACTGGCCAATGGCTGGGGCTGTTCCAGAAGCAGACCTCTTGTAACTGTTATCTTATGGAAGGAAGTGCATACTCCTCTCCCACATTAACATCACAAGATTAGAGACACTAAACCCTAGACATACTCTGCTGGTTATGTAAATGGATAAACAGATTTGGTATTGTAACCCCTAAACAACGTGTGTCTTTCCTAGATTTATGCATGATTTGTTCTTAACATATATAGCCAAAGCAGACAGTTCTTCATCTGGGCATCAGTGTAGCTTCCTTAGTAAGTAAACTCTGGAAGAGCAGATGGCTTAATGGACTCCCACATGGCCAACTGCAGTTCAAATTTTGGATACAGAGACTTGAAATTCATACTGGGCTCATATGTGTGCATGCCCAAAATCCCAAGGGGAGAATGGAAAAGGAATTGATATGTGGCCATCCACCTGGTGGTGGTGGTGGCAGGGGGGGAGGGGATTTCTTTCTTTCTGTCTTGCTGTCTCTGGCAAGTGCACATAGCCTATAGCAAAAATCTCTCTTAAAAAAAAAAATAAGAGGACCAGCAGTTAGTGTAATGGCTATGTCGCCGAACTCCCATGTCATGGACCACGGTTCAAGTCCCGGACCCGGTGGCATAAATTCACACCAGGCACATGTGCGTGTGTGCCCAAGATCCTGAGAGGAGAATGGAGGAGAAGGGATTGTGGCATGGCCATCCCCCTTGGGGAGTGATTTCTCACTTTCTGTCTCTCTGTCTATGTCTTTCTGGCACGCACACACGCCATATAGCAAAAACCTCTCCAAAGATAAATAAATAAATAAATATAGTAGGCACGAGCCCCCCCCCCCCCCCCCCCGAATACCAACCAACCTGTATCACTGTCACTGCACACCTAGCATGTATAAGTCTATCTGGAAATCTGAATCTCAATCATCCACATGGCTTCTAGCATTCTGGAGTGTTACACTACTGCTCTGCCAGTGTTGCACAATGGCTGAGCCAGGCATTCTGCATTCTTATCTGACATTGCTATCATTTCATTGAATGTGCTTAAGTTTTATTTCCTGTTTAAAGCTCCAGTTTTATCACCATAGAAAAAGAATTTCAGTTAAATTTAAGTCACAGAGAAATATTAGAAAGAACTGATAAATATTCTGTGCATAAACCGTGAATGTCAGAGCTTGTCTGAATCTTAGCCTTTACGGTTGTTAACAGCTAAAATTTATTAAGGATTTATATGCCAAAAGCTGGACTATGTTCCCTCCATTGTGCCATTTAGTCAACATTAAAAGGATAAGATAGGTGCTACTTTTAATTCATTTTATAGTTGAAAAAAAAAAAACAGAAAAACAACAACTGAGGCATAGTAACTGAGGCACTGTCACAAAGCTAATAAATGTGTGAGCCAGAACTAAAGTTTAGGTTTTTATTCTCCAAGACCCCAATCCTATCTCCATAATATATTTTCTTTTTTTTTTCACTTCCTAAGACCCAGTTGTTCCCATATCTCTGGCTTACTCTAATTCAATTTCTGTGATCTCCCTGAATTTAGAGTAACTCTGAGTTGTATAATTTAGTCTTAAGTAGAGTCAGTTTTTTTCCTTCTCCACATTCTTCAACTACAATGGGAAGTACCATTTATTCTGTGTGCTAATGTACGACCCTGGGAAGCCATTTGTCAATAAAAGATATTAGAATGCTGTCAAAAATAAGCCTACCATGCCCCAAATCTGTCCATCTCCTGTTTAGTGAATATATTTTTTTAAATTTTTAATTTTTTTAGATTTTGTGTAATAGGATGTATGTGCTTGCTGGGGAGAGACAGACAAAGAGAGGAAATGTGAGAAATCACCTCCCACCTGGGATGGCCATGCCACAACCACTTCTCCTCCATTCTCCTCTCAGGATTTTGGGTGCAGATGCACATTGCCCAGTAAATTTTCAAGCCACTGGGTCTGGGACTCAAACCATGCAGTTGGCCATGTGAGATCCCACTATCTTAACCACCAAATCATCAGTTGAACAATAAAGTTTTATTCTAATTCAACCATACTGATTAATTTATGCACTGTGTTATATCTGCTTTCACACTACAATAGCAGAGAAAAATAGTTGTAAGACAGACAATATGACCCACAAAATAAAAAAAAATATGCACTGCTTTGTCCATTAGGAAAACAATTTGCCAATGATTAGATTAGATTCATGCATTTTACTCCCTCTAGAAATGTGTTCAATAGACATATTTGGAATAAAATTGAAAACACTTAATTTATTCTTTTGCTATAGTGTGTGTGCGCTTGCCAAAGAGACTGGGAGACATATATTTCATTTTTTTAAATAAATTTTTCTTCGTTTTGACAATTTACCTATTCATTCTTATCTGACATGTACAGGATATGTTTACATTTAGTTAAAGAGAAAATATAAAAATCTTGGTAGACGTATACTATTGTTCCAATATCTATGACTGAATTGTCAGCAAACATGAAGTATTATATTTAACATGTATAATATGCAATTCAATGCAGTTTCATAAATATTTACTGAGCCTCTACTATACATAATTCTCAAGCAGTTAAATATCATACCATTCAAATAGACCTGAAGAACCTCAAAATTCCATCAACTCTTTGGTCTTTCAAGAATCTTTTCATTCCACTTTCTATGTCAGTTACCTTTCTCTTAGATAATATTCCATATTTAACTTTTGATATTCTATAAGTAATCATTTCTTTCTCAATTCTAAATATAACTCTTCATGTCAAACAAAGTAGAAATAAGTAGAAAAAGCTTATTTTGAGCCAGCAGTTAGTGTAGAGTTAAGGCAACTGGATCTCATATGGCCAACTTCATCATTCGAGTCCTGAATCCAGCAGCTTAAGGAACATACTAGGTATGTGTGCATATATGCCCAAAATCATGAGAGGAGAGTGGATGTGAGGGGAATTGTGGCATAGCCATCCTCCCTCATGGGTGATTTCTCATTCCCCCACACCTCCCGTCTCTCTGGTGCATGCACATGCCCTTTAGAAAACTAAAAACAGAGAAAAGAAAAGAAAAGGCATATTTTTAGTTGGGATAAAGGTAATGTTAGTTTTGATTGTGTATCTATATCAGTTCATTCCTTTGTTGCTGAGTAATATTCCATGGTAAAGGTATAACACAGTTTTATGCATTCCCAGATCAAAAAAAGATGTTAAGCTTGTTTCTAGTTTTTGGAGATTATAAATCAAGCCACTATATGTCTCAGCCTCTGTGGTGCAGTGGGATTGTGGAGCTGAAAGGCATTTGCCAATTGAGGTTTAATTTTCCAGCCCAGTCTACCTATAAACATGCTGGGCACATGTTTGCATGCCCAGGGTCCTGGTGGGCTGCACAACTGGAGGAAGGGTGTCATAGAGTGACTGAGTCCTATGGAAGGTACTCTCCCTAGACTCCACTTTCTTGTGCACATGCACATGAGCTATCATGAATTAAAAAAAAATAATACAAAAATTTAAGCTACTATAAATATGTGCATATAGTTTCTTGTGTGAGTATAATTTTTCATTTCACTTAAATAAATAATCAGGAGTAGAATTGCTGGGTCATATGATCAGTTTAAGTTTATAAGAAAATATCAAGGAGTTTCCCAAAAGTCTACTGTTCAGATAGTGTTTTTTTTTTTTAATTTTGTTTTTACTTTACTAAAGGGCATGTGTATTTTCCAGAAAGAGAGATGGAGAGAGAGAAAGAGAGAAATTAATCCCCAGAGGGTATGGTCATACCACATTCCCTTCTTCCACATTCTCCTCTCAGAATTTTGGGCACACACATACATGCACCTGGCATGTTTTTCAAACTTCTGAGTCTGAAGCTTGAAATTCTCTTGCTTTTTCTTTCTTCCTTTCATGTCTTTATTCCTTCTTTTCTTTCTTTCTTTTTTTTTTCTGAGAGGTTTTCGCTATAGGGCACGTGTGCTCGCCAGACAGACAGAGAGAGACATAGAGACAGAAAGCGAGAAATCACCCCCCAGGGGGGATGGTCATGCCACAATCCCTTCTCCTCCATTCTCCTCTCGGGATCTTGGGCACATACGCACACGCGCCTGGCGTGAGTTTTAAGCCACCGGGTCCGGGACATGAACCGTGGTCGACTACGTGGGAGTCCAGTGACATAGCCATTACGCTAACTGCTGGTTCCTGCCTTCTTTTCTTTCTTTTTAACTACATAGACACTGTTGACATTAAAGGAAAAAATTAAATCAATTAATAATTACGTATTTATTTTATTTTTAATTGACAAGAGTTATTTGTATTTATAGTACACTATTGGGTTATCAGAAAAGTCATGCTATGTTTTTTCTATATTTTTCTATGCAAAATGTGTCATGACTTTTCTGACAACTCAAAAAATGATGTTTTCATATATGTATACATTGCAAAATGGCTAAGTATAGTTAATTAGCATATACATTACCTTATGTACTTATTTTTGTACTGAAAATACCTAAAATCTACTTTCATAGCAATTTTCAGGTATATGATATATTATTAGCTCTATTCACTAATAATATACAATTGATCTCTCAAATTCATTTTATTTTAAAATTATATCTTATTTTTGGAAATGCTTATTATCTTACTTTGAAATAGATCCTTCCTACTTTATTTATTGTTAGGAATATTACCGTCATTCTGTTCTTTGTAATATATAAGGTGTATATACTTAGAATTACGTTCTTTAGTTTCCATCATCTTAACTACAGTCTACTATTTAGCAATTCATATCATTTCTTCTCCACAACATGGTTAAGGTCCAGCTTTACTTTTTGTAGCCATCAATCTCATCTACAACTTTATTGTAGATGATAAATATATGTTAGTCACAATAGTCCAGGCTATAATGTGGTACCAACATTGAAGTCTCAGTGGTTTGACACTAATTCATGCAAAATACTCTGCAGATTTGAGTACTCTGCAGGAAAATTAAGAAATTTAGACTGCTTCAATCTTATGGTTCCAGCGCCACAACACATGGCCTAGAGGATCTTGTACCAGCAATTGAATACTACTTGAAAGTGTGAGTCAGAACTAGCCAGGTGATCTTGAATAACTGCATGGGAGTAAAGAAGCATTTTTCTCTGTGCACCTAAAATAAGAGGGCAATTAGATATAAGGAGCACTGGCAGTCTCTAAAATAGACTCATATGTGCACTCTTTAATTAAAAAGACTGTATGTGAACTACATAAATCTTTAGGTTTGGTATGTGCAAATGAGGAATAAAGGCATTGAAGATGTAGGGAACAGACTGAACTAAAGTATGGAGATGAAAAAACATGGCATATGCATGGGAAATCTGAAATACTTAAATTGAAACATAGGAATTATGAAAGAGGGTAATGGGAAATAAGGGTGAACTATTTGCCATTCTATTCGAGGAACACCAAATTGCATCTGGTAGCAACAATGGAGAATCAGATTTCTGAAAGAAGACTATATTGGAAAAGGGGATAGGGACCAGCAGTTGGCATAATGGCTATATGTTGCTGGACTTCCATGTAGTCGACTGCTGTTCGAGTCCCAGACCCGGTGGTTTCCCGAGAGGAGAATGGAGGAGAAGGGATTGTGGCATGGCTATCCCCCCCTGGGGGGGTGATTTCTCGCTTTCTTTCTCTCTGTCTCTTTCTGTCTGTCTGGCGAGCGCACGTGCTCTTTAGCAAAACCCTCTCAAAAAAAAAAAAAAGAAAAAGAAAAGAAAAGAAAAGGGATGATTAGTTAGGAAAAAAA
>NW_006209397.1:3320379-3322410 GCF_000334495.1 Tupaia belangeri chinensis | reverse complement strand
TTAATATGCATGTAAATCATCATGTCACCTTAAAACATAGATTATGATTTAAGAATACTAAATTTGGACCAGCAGAGACGTAATGCTATGTTGCTGGACTCGCGTGTAGTTGACCGTGGTTAGAGTCCTGGATCCAGTGGCTTAAACTCACACCAGGCGCATGTGCGTGTGTGCCCAAGATCCTGAGAGGAGAATGGAGGAGAAGGGATTGCGGCGTGGCTATCCCCCCTGGGGGGTAATTTCTTGCTTTCTGTCTCTCTGTCTCTCTCTGTCTTTCTAGTGAGCACATGCACTCTATAGCAAAAACTTCTTGAAAAAAAAGTAATACTAAATTTAAAATAATGGTAGAAAGAATGGGGAGTATGAAAGACAAATTAGAGACAGTACATATACAGAATGGAATAGATACCGACTTGGTAACTAATATGATAGGGAAAGAGTGAGAAATATAATTTGCATTAATTCCTTGTTCAATAAGATAATGTATGGTGATTATGGTATTCGTGATCATCCCCAAAATAGTTCCTTTTGTAAATGTATTTTAAGGAAAAAGTGTAACATTAACAGATTTTATATGTGTCATTTTGCATTTTTGCAATGACTAGTAGTGACACAGGCCTATTTATATTGTTTACAGGTAGACAGGGCAGAGGGCTCCTGAGAAAAGAGCCACTGTGCTGTATGACCTCTAAATTAACAACCTCTGAACAAACCAGTTTCCAATTAGCTGCCACTATGTAGGGACTCATAGTCATGAGATAGCATAACCTATAGGACATGTAAGTCCCTCTCATAAAGGAAACACATGCACATGAACCATGAACAAATCTTCTCTGATCCAGATAAAAGCCCTTCACCTCAGTTTTTCTTTGGCAACCCACTTTCCAGGAACTGCTCTCTGCTTGGGAGCACTGTTCTTCCTTCCCCCTCTTAATAAACTCTACTTGTTATCTCTTCTCCATGTCCACACCTCTGATTCTTGTGAGCATGAGACAAGAACTCATATCCTGCTGTGGATGCTGAGCCTGATCACCCCTACACCACTGTGTCTCTGAGTCAATAGTAAGTTTATTTTTTTTCTATTTCACTCTTATAAATTTGATCTTTTTAATTTAATTTTAAAAGAGGAAGATCTGGAGCCTACAGAAAAGGAAAATATGGTTATCAGTTGGCATAGAAATTATTCGGCTTTCTTTTCATATTATTCTACTCCACCTCTTACTATTATGACCTCAGATACACCCTTTGTTTTTCAGTTTTCTCATTCATAAAGTGAAAATATTAATATTCATAGAAATGTGAAGATTAAATGAATTAATATCTATAAATCTTAGAATAAAGCTTCACATGTAGCAAGTGTTTAATTAATGTTCGTTAACCACATATAACCTGGTCATCAGAACCAAAGCAACTATTTTATATTTGGTCTTAACTGAGTCCAATTTAATAGATTAAACCTTAGGAAAATCTGCCTTTAACTTCTGTCTTTTACTTCACCATGAGTCTTACAGAAAGCTTTCTCACAATAGATGGAGCCAAATGCTTAACTAATGGAAGTTAACATAGCAATAACCTTGCTGAGTCTTCAGATGCCTGGCTATGGATACAAAAAAGGGAAATATGGCCACCAGCCAACTTACTTTCTTTTTTATTTGTAGAGATTTTATTTGTAGAGATTCAGGGCACGTGAGCTCTCTGGAGAGAGAAAGAGACAGAAACAGTGAGAGGGAAAGGGAGAAATCACCCCCAGGAGCCACGCCACCATCCCTTCTCTTCCATTCTCCTCCCAGCACCTTAGGCATGCATGCACACACACCTGGTGTGAGTTTCAAACTTTTGGGTTCAGGACTCAAACCACAGTCGGCTATGTGAAGGCCCAGTGATGTAACTACTACACCCTTTGCTGGACCCAACACCAGCTGCCTTTGCCCTTCATATGGCCGCCTGAAAACATGTTATCAGCTATCTTTTTTTTTTCCTTCTTTTTTTTTTTTTTTTTTTTTGGTTGTTTTTTTTTTTCTGGGGGGGGCG
>NW_006209397.1:3318481-3320351 GCF_000334495.1 Tupaia belangeri chinensis | reverse complement strand
CCCCGGGGGGATGGCCACGCCGCAATCCCTTCTCCTCCATTCTCCTCTCGGGATCTTGGGCACACATGCACACGTGCCTGGCGTGAGTTTAAGCCACCAGGTCCGGGACACGAACCGCGGTCGACTACATGGCAGTCCAGCGACATAGTCATTACGCTAACTGCTAGTCCTGGTTATCAGCTATCTTTAAGCCCCTTTCAGAGAATGGAAATGATCTATCTGCACTGCCCTGCATACCCAGATATATGGAACAGCCCCACAAGCAGTGTGATAGCCATCCCCTGGGGCTGTCAGCTTTTTGTGATCCTGCAAAAGACAAGCCTCCACAATAACTTCTTCCTCTTTATAAGCGTTGTTATTTTGTCCAGTATGGTGAGATGGTTATGGACTCAGGTCTTCCCTCTCCCAAGTGGTGTTGGCCTCACTGAATACAAACTCATTTCTTTATTCACTAAATTTTGTCTCTTTGAGTTGAATGAACCTGATTTTGGCCCCCCTGACCACACTTCCTTGCCCAGTCCAGAATGATGTTATCTTATATCCTACAGGAAATCAGTATTTTTAACTTACTGATTTTGATGACACTTTGGTATAAACCTGCTCTCTCGTATTTAATATTTTTTCCCAAAGTTCATCTTTTATTTATTTTACTTTCCCTTTCAAATTTAATTTATTTTAAAATTTTTTTCAATGTTGAGAAAAAGGATGTTTTATTATCTTGATTTGATTACAAATTATAATTAATATAGTTTATAAAAGTTTTATAAACATAGGCTGGTCATCTTTAAAGTCTCAAAAAGCCATGTTAATATAAAACACAGAAAATAAATTTCATTAAAATAAATTATAATATGTTATGTGGAGTCACAGAAAAAAAAGATTCATTGTAAGCATTATCCAAAGCAACATTAAAGACAACACAAGTGCTCCCATTGCATGGTGTAATGGTGAATGCACTGAACTCTGAACCCAAAGGTAGAACAAGAGATGCTTGGTCTGAAATGTAAATTTAAACGTATAATATGTACTATATGGATCAGAAAGAAAGTATATCTGCAATTTCTAATAGCAAAAAATAGTTGCAAGTATTGTATTCTTCAATAAAAGAAGAAAGCCGACTCAGGATAAAATGTTTGACGGTCTTACCAACCAGGACACCTTTCAGGATAAATTTTCAGGGTACCTATAATGAGTAACAATAAAGCTCTAAATATATAAATTATGTGTTTGGGCTTGGGTTTAAATTTTTTATATATATTTGATTGCTATATGTTATTTGACTTGCAAAGAGAATTTACCCAACATGAAATACACCTCAGAGCAGTCCAATTGAGAATACTACACAAGTTATCATCAACAAGTAATAAACCATTACTGTGTCCCACAAATGTCTTGCCTCTCTATTCCCCCACCCTCCTTTTACACTGTCTCCAGTGTCCATAACTATTTTCAATGCTTTTATGTCTTCCAATCTTTCAGTATCTACCACAGAGTGCAGACCGTCGGTATATATTAAGTGGAGAAATACAATATCTGTCTTTCATAGTCTGGCATTTTTCACTTGGTTTAATAAAAACTAACAATCCTTTTTTTGGTGATATGACAGTACTTACTTCATTAGATTTTATTATATGTAATTCTCTCTGCCCTTGAAAATTATAAACAGCATGATAACAAGTGCCTTAACCTATTTATTTACATAACTTGGTAGCATCTACAATATAATTATTGAAGAAATTATTATATTTAGTGTAGAGAAAAGGGCCATTTGCCTTGAAATTTTAATGCAAAAACAAACCAAAAGAAAGTGAATGGCTCCATCTGAGACTTCACAATGGTAGTCTTCTGAGTAAACAATAATATATATATA
>NW_006209397.1:3309833-3317652 GCF_000334495.1 Tupaia belangeri chinensis | reverse complement strand
TATATATATATATATATTCTACTCTTCATTTTTATGAAGGTGAAATGATTTTTAAAAAACTACAATGACTAACTCTGCACACTTTAAGAACTTATTTTTCATTTTATACATACCATATAGATATGGATACAGATAGTATATGATATAAATATGGGTATAGGTGTAGATATTGCTGTATCTGTCTTTTTTGGGAAATTTATTCTTCATTAACATGTTATCATTTCAGCTATGAAAATACTAATACACTAATTTGAACAGTTGAAACATCTCCTAATATTAGTAACTATTCACAATTCAAATGATTATTTTAATGTATTCAGAAATGACATAATCAATCTGAAATATTGCTCTTTAGTGAAATCACTAAAATTTTACATCATATTATTAGTAACTATTCACAATTCAAATGATTATTTTAATGTATTCAGAAATGACATAATCAATCTGAAATATTGCTCTTTAGTGAAATCACTAAAATTTTACATAACCATTATTGCTATTAGAAAATATTGCTTTAATTCAAGTAAGCACAGATGAAGCAATTATTTGACCTAAAATAGAAATTGTTTTCAATATTCATCACTACTATTTTAAGATTTTATAGTTTTCAGTTTATGAAAATCAGTTTAAGGTGGAATGCTAAATTTCAGTGCTTCAAAACTGTCATTGTCTGTTTACTTTTCATATGCTCACCTTTCTCTTTTGCTGTTTTAACATAATTTATTCTATCAGGGTACGTCATGAAGCTTTTGGAAAATGAAATTTAAAGTTGATTTTATTTTGGTGCAAAAGATAGTTCAAGTTCATGCATAATTTTTCCATAATACATATTTTCTATGAACTTTTTGAAGACCTCTTATGTTATTAATGAAGATCCGAATGCGACTATTTAAAACCATTGAACTGTAGTAATACTTTTTGAACCACCATATGCAAATTCACTGATTTCTAAGTTAGCTTTTTCATTGCATGTCAAGATTTGTTAATGTAGTCTTAATTCATTTTATTCTATGTAAAAGGGAGTGGTGTACAAAGATATAATAGCCACTGACTCATCTATAGAATAGATACAGACAGCTTCTTTGGTGTACAGAAAATTTCCACACTATGCTTCCATTGGTGAGTGTACTCTGATGCTAATTTAGACAAAACACTACGTCAGAAATTGAGGTCAGGTGCTTTCTGAGCTCACAGATAAACTCCCTTAATAGTATTTTTCAAATTATCTTTTCTCCCTGAACATCCCCAGGCTGCCATTGCAAGGCCTGTATCTGGAAGTAGAAAAAAAAATTATGTGCAGGATGATTAATTATGGCAATGACGAGATTGGACCACAAGCAATTTTCAAATTGGGATGGCTAGAGAAGTAAGTAAAAGATGAGTAAGTGGATTAAAGTTAATTAAAGTAGATAAATCTAATTAATTGTTATTGTGTGGGAAGTAAAAACAGAAGAAAGTTGATATGTGGGAAAACAGAAATTTCAATGGAATGGAGATAAGACAACAGATAATGATGGAATAGTAAAACCAATAATCTGTAAAAGTAGGCAATTATAGATTAGTTTCAAGTTTCTTCAGTATTATGTGTGATCACGGGGACAGACAGCTGAGGTAGGGAGAAATTCCATATAAACATTGAAGTCAACCAGCACAACGAAGCAGATTGAGACAGAGATGACAAACCTGGCAAATACAAGCATAATTTTAAAATTCACTGGCATATTCTTTCTAGGAGCAGTTGAAAGCACATGGAAATGACAAGAACATTAAGAATACAAAAAAAGATCAACTTGTTTTCCTAGTTAAGATTAATATGTCATAATTGGCATGCCTTTCTTTGATGAACAAAGACATAACATGAACCTTCTCATCCTTTCCTAGTGCTGATTGTATCATCACAAATACTGACAACCTATGAAGAAAGCAATTACTTGAATGGTTTATGAATGTTGGAATGAGTTTATAAAAGTGGTCAGGAAGGAAATGGCTTTGAATATAAGTTCTTTAAGTAAATTTGGGAACCAGCAGTTAGCGTAATGGCTATGTTGCTGGACTCCCACGTAGTCGACCGTGGTTCGCGTCCCAGACCCGGTGGCTTAGCACTCACCCCGGGGCATGTGCGTGCGTAACCAAGATCCCGAGAGGAGAATGGAGGAGAAGGGATTGCAGCGTGACCATCCCCCCTGGGGGGTGATTTCTTGCTTCCTGTCTCTATGTCTCTCTCTGTCTGTCTGGCGAGCGCATGCGCCCTATAGTAAAAACCTCTTCAAAAAAAAAAAAAAGTTCTTTAAGTAAATTAAACCAATAATTTTTGGTAGTTTACTCTATCTTATTTATTTAAATGTATTTATTAATCCTAGAATCTTAAGATCTGTTTTTAACTTAAATGTCTCAAAATGGCCAGATGTATATTATAGATATTGTTGATTCCATTCAAATTTCAAATGCCAGTAATTTTTTAGAATTTATAAAGATATACACTTTAAACTCCTAATATGCTTATCTACTACAGAATGGACACAAATAACTAGATAATTTTTAAATGTTTTCTGAGTCCCTATTTTTTTCTTTGTAACACTGGGAATCTTATTGTGTCTTGAAAACAATTCTCAGCAAAATTGGGAAATAGTAATGTACTGCTACAAACATAGCACTGGACTCTGTATCTGAGAGCTATAATCTAGTCCCATATCCTATTTTATTTCACTGCAAAATAACTAACATTACCTCCCTGAAGCTCAATTTCATCATCTGCAAAATGAGGCAATTGAACACACAGGAGACAACTTCTGACATTCTATGACTCAAGATTTCTTTTGAGAATATCTCATACTTATTCCACTCTTGCCCTTTGCATTATTTGGATATTTTCTTTCCCAATACCATAGTCATTTCTACCACAAACATGAATGCCAATATTCCCCATCGTGGTATCATATGTTCAAAAGCACTGTTGCCCCTTTCTCTCATTCTATGAGGGGGTGACAGACGTGAAGAATGGTATTTCTTTAGTACCAAGAGCCTTTCTGGGAATTTCTAAGGTCAGAGTATATTGGGAATCTTCAAAAAGTTTATGTAAATTGCACATTATGAAAAGCATGAATTTCAAAATTTGTTGCACCAAAATAAACTCATATTTTAATTCCATTATTCCACAAACTTTTTGAAGTCTCTTTATATAAATAAATGACTTGGCATAATGTCAACTCGTCAAGGGCATGTTTTTTACTCATATTTTAAATTATTTGACTAGTATAAATTATTAACTGCCTTTTATACAGGTAAATGTTAGTGCCTGCTTTCTATTCCATTTCTAAGAAGGTCGTTGAAGACTAAACAAAAAATGTGATTTTATTCTGTGATTCAATGCATTTAAAACCAAAGTGAAATATGTGAAGCCTTTATTCTTGCAAGAACGGAAATTGGAAAGGTACCCTACATGATGAGTTGTCTTAGCAGTGAAGAATATGTTCCTCTTGATAGATGAAGATACAATTATACACACACACACACATATGTATATACACATACACCCATATACATATATACATATGTGTGTATGTGTGTGTATTTTTAAAATTTATGTTCTTTAAAATTTTTTCCAGAGGGTGCAAACTCTCAACAGAGAGAGATAGAGAGAGGAGAAAAATAAGAAAACAACCCTTATGGGGGATGAGGCCAGCAGGTGTTTAAGGTACAGGATTCCCACATGGTTAACTGTGGTTTCAGTCCTGTACCTGGTGGTTTGGAAATCACTTACATCCACCTTAACCTTCACACCATCTTTTGGACTTCTTTCTTTCTTCCTTTCTCTCTTTTTCTTTATTTATTTTCTTTTCTTTTCTTTTCTTTTCTTTTCTTTTCTTTTCTTTTCTTTTCTTTTCTTTTCTTTTCTTTTCTTTTCTTTTCTTTTTTCTTTTCTTTTCTTTCTTTCCCTCTCTTTCTTTCTTCCTTTCTTTCTCTTCTTTCTTTCTTTCTTTCTTTCTTTCTTTCTTTCTTTCTTTCTTTGTTTCTTTCTTTCTTCTCTCTTTCTCTCTTTTCCTTTATTTTTGTAACTAGCAGAATGCACTTGTACTCTCCAGAGATAGAGAGAAAGAGAGGGAAAAGGAGAAAGTATCCTCCAGTGGGACATGGTTACACCACAATATTTTTTCCTCCATTTCTCCACCCTGTTGGGATTTTGTGTACACACACACATGCATCCAGCATGTTATTTATGTTTATTCTAATTTCATTTTCATTGGTATCAGTTTTTGTTTCTTTGCTACACTTTCATCTTTATTGGTCAATTCTCTTTCAATGATCTATTTTTGAAAAATGTCACAGGGGATTATCACTGGGAGACAGAAGTTAATTCTACTACATGCTTTGCTGCTGTGCATGCATTGAATAACACAGCCAATGAGCCGTCACTGGCAGTCTTTGAAAGAAGTCATGTGATTGGTCACAGATTACAGTGTCTTGGTTATTTATATAGTTACTTGGGAACTGAGGAGCTAAGTTCAAAGTTTATACAATTACTCATAGTTAATATACTTTAGTGACACAAAAACTTGTAAAATAATTTTCATAGCAGCATTATTCATAAAAGCCAAATGTGGAAACAAGCAAAATGTCCATCAACTGATGAATGGATATGCAGTGAAGGTATCTTTATACAATGGAACATTATTTGGCAATGAAAGTAATGAATTATTGATACATGTTACAACATAGATGAACTTTGAAAACATTACTTTAAGTGATTGAAGTCAGTTACAAAGGACCACATGATATATAATTCCATTTATATGAAATGTCCCATGTAGGCAAATCCATAGAGACAGAAAAATAGAGTAGTGATTACTTAAGCTTCAGAGAGAAAGGAAAAATAATTACTGCAATAAATACAAAGTTATTTTTGAAGTTGATAAGGATATTCTAAATTAGATTAGTGGTCATAATTATGCCACTCTGTATATACTAAAAATCACTGAATCATGCACTTTAAGTTGGTGAATGTTATGGCATGTGATTTACATCATAACACACACTGTGGTAACTGAAATCTGTGCAAATCAAAACTGTGCGAAGCGTAAGCTACTGTATTAATATAGGTCTTTCAAGGCTAGCTAGAAAGTTGTAAGGTTACTTAAAGGAGACTAATTTATCCTTTCTGAAAAATGAAGTATTGTACTGAGTCACTAATGGAAACTTATTATACATAGGATTATATTTACATAGTATATATTTAAAGATGATGACTCATAAAGCTCAGTAACAGGTTGTTTTTTAGTTATACTATTTTTATCTTATTTTATTTAAAGTTGTTTTTATAAATTCAATCACGTCATTTAGTTTGCAAAGTGAATATTCCAACATGTTTACATTTACATAGCTATACTATTTAAAAGTATTTATCCATTAAGGAGTTTTTACTAAGACGATGGGGGAAAATAGCAGAAAATATAAATCATACTTTGTAGGCACTCTAGGAATTTTATTTTTAAAATGGAAAATAAAGTAAGCAATTGTCTATTATTGAAACCATCTTGGAGAAAGGAAAATAAATAAATTGGATAGGAATTTTAAGAATTAGGTGAGAAAAACTAAACCTATTAAAGTAGAGTAGCTTGGAATATTCCAAATGTAATGTATCTGAAGCCTGAGTAAGAGACTGTATGCCATGGGACCAGCAGATGATATAATGGTTATGTTGCTAGATTCCCATGTAGTCGACTGTGGTTTAAATCCACGTGCCTTAAAACTCACTCTGGGTGTGTGTGTGCATGTGTGCCCAAGATCCCAAGAGGAGAATGGAAGAGAAGGGATCACAGTGTGGTCATCCCCTCTGAGGAGCAGTTTCTCACTTTCTGTTTCTTTGTCTCTCTCTGTGTCTCTGGTGAGTACATACTCCCTGTAGCAAAAATCTCCCTTAATAAAAAAGAGAGAATATATGCCTATGTGAGTTTGAGAAGGTGGCACAAGGAAGAGCAAATATAAAGAATGAGTCAGAAGAGAGAATACATGTTGGAAGCTTTGGTTGGGGAGCTGTAGGAAATAGAACTTGTGACAATGAGTTCATCACTTGTAGGTCCATCCATAGAAATAAGAATTAAGAATTGAAAAAAAATCATCATCCCACTGGTGTACAATCAGGCACGCATGTATAAGAATCAGTTTATATCTGAAGAATATGCTTCTTTACACCTAAATGTTTGTCTGTTATGAATTGTCATAGAGAGACGTCAGTCAATTCATTTTTTTTCTTGATATTATCTTAGCTCAACTGTTAGGAAAAAAAACTTGAATAAAAGTTAGTATTATTGGGGACCAGTAGGTGGCGTGGTGGTTAAGGTGCTGGATACTCCCACATGGTTGACCACGGTTCAAGTCCTGGACCTGGTGGCTTGCTTTCCCACTTTCTCTCCCTCTCTCTCCATCTCGCTCTGGTCAAATTAAAACAAATGAATGAATAAATTAAAAATTAAAAAAAAAAGTTAGTATTATTTTGAATATTATAAAAATATGTTATTCAGTTAGAAGTCCTTGAACAGTTTTACATTTTCTTCTTAATAGAGTAACAGACATCAGTGCAAAAAGTTGGCATTCATTTCCTTTGAAGGATCTGTGCCTTTATCACAAGTATTCCATATTTCAGTTTGTACAAAAATCTTTGAAATTCTTGACTGGATATTTAATGGCTTTCTTCATCTGAATGTTTAGACACAAAGAATGATTCTTGTCTCATTTGTTAAAAGAAATTACAGATGAATCTAGTTGAAGAATTCAGAGGATGATATATCAACAATATACTTTTTTTTGGCACTTAGAAGACCATGGAGATTGAATTTCTCATCTTATTACATTTTTTAATGAAACTGACCCTATGATAAAATTTATTATTTACTAATATAAAATGACTTCATTTCTTGAATATTAAAAATTCAATAAAAGACAGTTGAAGAGACTATTAGAACAAGTGGTGAAAAAATTTACACAACAAAATGTACCTTTGTCCTTATATTTCAAAATAAAGAGAAACCTGTCTACAATTCTACTTTAGAAACTAAACTGTATCAGAAAGAAGTGCATGTTGCCAAGAAAGGTACTTCAGTTGTATAGTTTGTGTCCCTAAAAGAGATTATATTTTATTTCATTCTTTTCTATTTGTGTTAACTGGTAATATTTTGCATTTCAAACTTAATTGGTTCACAAACTCTTGAAGTAAGTTCTTTTTTAATGAATTTGCTCTAGTTATCATTTCTGCATAACAAAACACCCCAAGCAGTGACTTAAAACAACACAGTCAACTTTTTTTTTATTATGAATGTACAATTTGGTCAGGCTTGATGGAGACAACTCATCTCTAGTCTATGTGGCATCAATTGGGGCAGTTCCATAAGAACCATAGAATATTTTTACAGGTGGAATCACAAACATGGTGGCAAGCTAATGGTGGCTATTGGTTCCTTTCTATGTGGCTTTATCCATAGGATGGCTTGGACCTCATCCAAGATCAAACATCTCAGAAGCGAGAAGTAGAATCTATAGGTTTCTTATGATGTGAGTCATGAAAATGGTAAAGTATCACTAGCAATGTACTCTGTTGGGTAGGCAACCACAAAATCCATATTCAAGGAGAGTAGACATAGACATTAAATTTCTCTGGAAGTAGTGTCAAAGAATGTTGTATCCATGCTTCAAAATATCCAAAGACATAAAAAATTTTGTATAGAAAAAATTAGAACCTATTGCCTTATAGACTCTTATCCCAAGGAAAATTATTTATGTTTTATCTTTTTTGTTTGTTTGTTTACTCTAGGGCATGCACATTTGC
>NW_006209397.1:3305456-3309820 GCF_000334495.1 Tupaia belangeri chinensis | reverse complement strand
AGAGAGAGGCAGAGAGAGAGAGAGAAAGTGCAACATAGCTCCCCAGGGGAATGGCCACACTGCAGTTGTTTCTTCTCCACTCTCCTCTCAGAACCTTGGACATGCGCACACACACGTGCCCAATATATTACTCTCTACTCAGAACCTTGAACATGCACAAACATGTGCTCCACGTGTTTTTTAAGCTGCCAGGTCCAGGACTTGGACAATGCTGTTGTCCATGTGGGATCCACCTACCCCAACCTCCATGCCTTCTGCTATCTTTATGTTTTATCTTAAAGACATACCTATAATATGTTGCATTTTTATCTAATTTACTACTATTTTATAGGCAAATATTGTATTATTGTATTTCTATGTGTGAATAACTTCTACATATACAGATACCTATATACTATCAAATATCATTATAATCCCTAATAGCTACAGAGACAAATTAATTCAAGTCAGTATGAAATTCAAGTATGATGCCATGTGATGCAGATTTGCTTCTAAAGAAAGAGCAGGTGACATGATTTGATGAATGGCTACGGTACAGACTGCTTAAAAAAATTTTGCCATGGGGAGCCAGCAGTTAGCATAATGGCTATGTCGCTGGACTCCCATGTAGTAGACTGTGGTTCGTGTCCCGGACCCAGTGGCTTAAAACTCATGCTGGGCACGTGTGTGTGCGTGCCCAAGATCCTGAGAGGAGAATGGAGGAGAAGGGATTGCGGCGTGACCATGCCCCCTGGGGGGTGATTTCTCGCTTTCTCTCTGTCTCTCTCTATCTGTCTAGCGAGCGCACGCTCCTTATAGCGAAAACCTCTCCAAAAAAAAAAAAAATTGCCATGGACCCTGAACATCCTAAAATTAGCATGATTTGCTTGGTTTAATTACCTCCAGAAAGCCTCAGAAAAGTATAGTTGTCAACTGGAATAGCAAGAATTCATTTTCTAAGAAGTCAGCTTTTATAAAAGATATAATTAGGATATAGGACATAAGACTGGTTAAAGTTAATAAGGTAAAAGTGTTACAAAAAGTCAGCATACTGTCCAAAAATAGCAGAACATATCAGAAAGGCTGTATAGCATAACTAGTGCTATCATTTCTTCAGCCAAACTGAGCTACTATTAAAAGTGAAAGAGGGTAATAACTGGGTGAGATGCTAGAGCAAAATGTTTTAACTAGGCAAACATAACTCTTGAGAGTACAAGCATTGAGGTCAGAAAAAAATTGGGTTCTGGGCAAGCAGATGGTGTGGTGGTTAAGGCTCTGGACTCCCACATGACTAACTCTGGTCTGAGTCCTGGAACCAGTGGCTTGAAACATGCTGGCATGTGTGTGTGTGTGTCAAAAATCCCAGGAGCAGGATGAAGGAGAAGGGATTGCAGCATGGCTAACTCCCCTGGGAGGTGAATTCTCACTATTCTTCTCACTGTCTTTCTCTGTATCTCTGGCAAGTGCATGGACCCTATGGCCAAAAAGCTTCAGTTCAAACCATGGTTCGTTATGTAAAAGATCCTTAGAAAGATTCTTAATTTTCTATTTTTTTATTTATTTTTTATTCATGATAGTGCACATGTGCTAATGAGAGAGAGAAGAGTGAGCAAGTCCTGCACAGAGGCTGGTTGTGCCACAATTCCTCTCCCCTAGCCCTCTGTTTGTCAGGATCCTAGGCAAATGAACATGTGCCTGGAGTGTTTGAGCTCCACTGGGATGGGAATCTAAACCATAGTTGGCCATGTGATTTCCAGCACCACAGTCTGGCAAGCCTCCAACTGTGCCACAGAAGCTGGGTCAAGATTTTTCTTTTTATAGGTTTTTACCTTAGGGCATGCATGATTGCTGGGGAGAGAGAGAGAGACAGTGAGAGGAAAGTTAGAAATAACCCCCAAGAGGGGTGGCCATGTCGTTCCATTCTCCTTCCATAATCTTAGGAATGCACATACATGTGCCCAGAGTTTTAAGCCACCGGATCTGGGACTTGAACCACTGTCAGCCATGTGGGAGTCCAGTGATGTAATCGCTATGCCATCTGCTGGCCCCACGAATCTTCATTTTTCTTATCTCTAAAATAGGATGAAAATACATACCTAAAGATTTGTTATGAAGATTAAAATAGGAAATAGTCAATATGGGATATTATTTAATATTTTTACTTTTGTAGTTGTTATTGATGGTGTTATTAACAAGATGCAAAAATGTACAATAGTTTTTTTTTTCTTTTTTTTTTGAGAGGTTTTTGCTATAGACAGAGAGAGACATAGAGATAGAAAGCAAGAAATCACCCCCCAGGGGGGATGGCCACACCGCAATCCCTTCCCCTCCATTCTCCTCTCAGGATCTTGGGCACGCATGCATATGCGCCCAGCGTGAGTTTAAGCCACTGGGTCCGGGACTCGAACCACGGTCTACTACGTGGGAGTCCAGCGACATAGCCATTACGCTAACTGCTGGCCCCAATAGTTTTTTTGTATTATTATTATTTTTGAATAGTTGACAATCTCTATTATCTATGGATGCAGACAGCATGCTTGAAATTATTAGGTACTGTAAATTGAGTAGTTGTCTGCCTATTTATTTTCCTGAGAGTAAGATGAGGCCATGTTCTCACAGTGACATACTATAGCTTTAGTGGAATTTCCTTTGATTCTAATCTTGCTGATTTATAAAAATTTCATCTGGGGAGCCAGATCACATGTAATTTAGAAGATGTTGGGGGATGCAAAACAACAGCCTCTCTCACCCTGGGAGTCAAGAGCTATAACAAAAGAATTAGAAATATATAAATGGTGGTTGAAATGTCACTTTTATTGGACACTTCTTATTTTTAAACTCCAAGATGACAAGGACTTTGTTATCTTTCAACAGGTAATATTCAGCCAAGAAAGACTTCTACATATAGGCATCTGCCCCCATAAAGTTAAGAAATGATGGAGCAGAAGAGAAATGTACTCTGCAGGGAAATCTTTTCCAAAACAATGGGAAGAGGAAGGGGCAAGGCTATGCAGGTCAGGTTACTCCTTAGAAATTCATCAATCAGATAAATCTCTTTGTTTCCCTAGAGGCAAACTGAGTAAGGTATAAAGAGAGGCCAAGGGAACCTATTGGTTTCCCTATATATGGAAGAAAGCATCAGGAGGAGAGAGAATGTGCTTTCTTTCAAGAGTTAGTTTTAAGATTTTTTTTCATGAATGTAAATTACAGAATATACCTAGTTTTATTTTTAAGATATATTTAAACTTATTAATTTATTATTTTTTTTTAATTTACTATAGGGTACAAGTACTCATCAGATAGAGACACACGAAGAGAGAAAGACAGAGAGGGAATATGAGAAATCAAGCTGCCAGGTCTTGGACTTGAACTGCAGTTGGTTATGTGAGAGTCCAATTCCTTAACCACCATGCCATCTGCCAGCCCTTACATCTAGTTTTTATGTCTAAATAATAGAAAAATTTTGGTCAGCCACTGGTGTGATGAAATAAGCTAGATTACACATAGCCAACTGAGTGATTCAAGTCCTGGACCCAGAGTCTTGAAACTCATGCCAGGTGCATGTACGTACATGCCCAAAATCCCAGTAGGAGAATGGAGGAGAAAGGATTGTGGCACGGCCATCTTCCATTGGGAATGATTTATCATGTTCTCTCTCTGTTTCTCTGTTTTTCTCTGGTGACTGCATGTGCCCTATATCAAACTAAAAATAAAAAATAAAAACAAATACAAAAATTTAAACATAACCATGATTTTAAACCCATCTCTCTCTTTCTCCTCTTTCTTGAACTAATTATGAAACCAAAAGCTAAGTTTTTATATCTTTATTCTTCCTGTATAGTATACCTCGGCCATCTTTATCCATTTATACTATTCTCAAAATAGTAGTGGGACAGACATCTCTCCACAACTGATTCTATTGTATAAAACTGACCTGAGGAAATGGATAATACAAGAGTAGATTGAATCTATTTGTACTATAATTACATTTTATGTAGTCTCTTAGGAAGATAATTTTTTCATTGTCCTGATAACAACTGCTGCTGTGTTCTTACTATTAACTTACTTAAATCTTTCTTCTCTTGTCAGAGAATATCTCTAAATTAATGACTATATAATTAATTAATTCGTGATGTATTCAACATATATTTAATGAATGCCACTCTGTGTCAGAAATAATTCTAGTGATAAGAGCTACAGCAGTGAACAATATTGTATGTGTATGTTTATAAAATCTCCTGATATTACAAAGCTATAGCTGTAACGTTAATAATGACCCCGTCTTGAATTCTTATGCTAACTCAAGTTCCTCTTGCAGTAAACTATAATTATTTAGAAGACTTTGATTTTTTGGTTGATTGGTTTGTTTTGCTATAGGTTGTGTG
>NW_006209397.1:3301142-3305422 GCF_000334495.1 Tupaia belangeri chinensis | reverse complement strand
AGAAAGTGAGAAAGTAACCCTCCTGTGGGAAGGAGAGATGACAATACTGCAATTCCTTCTTCCCCATTCTTCTCCTGATATTTTGGGCACACACATGCACTGGCATGTTTCTCAAGCCACCAGGTCTTGGACTTGACATTCTCAGTTAGTAATGTAGGATCCAGTTGAAATGAACTCCACACCATCCGACTTGCTCCTAGAGCAATATTTAATACTTTAAAAATATCCATATGGGTCCAGCCACAGTGCTGCCAATGGAAGAGTGGTGCAAGCAGCAGGATGCTGCTGCATGATGACTGAGACCATATGGGAAGCCTGGTTTTGATACCCCACCCAACTTAATTAGACTGAGTGCAGTGGCACACACTTGACTGGGAGGCTGGGGCATGGGGATTGTGATAACGCAAGACCTTTCCTAAAGATAATCTCTCTTCCTCTCTCATAAAAAGAAATCCATATGAATGTTAACTTTCTTAGAATCCTTTTTGGCTTCAAACGTGTATACCAAGTAATTGGATTAAGTCCATGAAAAAACCATCCCTCTTTTAGTAAATAGCCTTAGGCAACAAGAGTCACAGCCTGCTAAAGAAAGATAAGGCAACAAAAGACTGATTACTTTCCTCAGTTTCCAAAACATGTGGTGATCTATTTCCTTGACAGAGGAAATAATAAGGTTTGTATTTAACCAAAATCTTTGGATAATGCTTCCAAAAAATAAGCTGGTCATTTATTTAGAACTAACAAGCCAATTAGTATGTAAAAGATAACTTTTTAAAGAATTATTTTATTTAATTTTATTTGTTAGCATTATTTTATTTACTTATGAGTTTCTAGATTATTTTTTAAGTTTTCTTTTTAAAAATCATTAATTTAATTATTATTATTATTTTAATTTGCTATAGGACACATGTGCTCATCAGAAAGAGAGAGGGAAAGTAAGAAAACAAGCTGCCAGGTCTGTGACTTGAACTGTGGTCGACCATGTGGAAGGCCAGCACTTTAACCTGCTGTCACCTGCTGGCCGTTTATGGATTATTTTAAATGATCATCTGATTTATTTTCAGTCTTATTGGTAAATCTGTGTGTGTATGTGCCTGAGTAACTCCAGTCATTTAACATTGTACTTTAGAGAAATGTCTTATATAAAATTACATTCTCTATCCCCAAAGTACTAGAGTCTGCAAAGCTAATATTCTTAGTAATAGCAGTTCATGATAAAATGGTTCTGGATATAACTTAGGCCCTGCATGATTCCTAATTAGAATATGTATTTTCAGCTTTGTGAACTTGATAGTTAACTTTTTGTTTTTCAATTCAAGGTAATAACAATAGTCTTCTGTTTTATTATTGCCTCCATTTCCTTTTCCAATACTTAATATTTTGGTAATTTTCTACAATATTACATTATATCTTAAGAATATCACGTCACATTATTTTTTGTTTAATTTCTTTTTACTTTTGTTTTTCTTGTTGATTCGTTTGCTATTTCACAATCTCCGGAATACAGTCCTCACTGGAAGAAAGCTAGTGAAAATTTTCTTTGAGATACCAGTTGTTTAATAAACTCTCCTATTCCATCATGTTGTTGGCTTCCTTAGGCTTTCGTTAGATCCAAATGGCTATGATCAAAGTTGGGTGTGATTAACAGGGTCAACGGATATGACCAATGTTGTTCACAAAGTCTGCTGTGTCATTAAACAGATGAATATTTTTCCCCACTTTGATTCAAATCAATTAAGCATATCTATATAGCTGCACTTATTGACCTGCATTGTAAGTGATAAAAATAATAAACAATTCTGAATCTTCTTGTGTTGACTTCATCCTGCTTCTCTTCACCAGATCATTTCTTCTATATTTCTTACTTGGCACTTTGCCATCTATATTGTTTCTCCTATCTCCTCCAATGAGTTATTAATTTGTTTAATTTTCCCATTTATTTATATATTATTTATTTATTTAATAAACTTATGATCTCTTATTCAATGAATTATAAATCATTATTATTATTTACTTTAGCTTCATATCTTCATAAAGCCCTAGTATTCCTTTGACACTTGTCTAATATTATTTGATTATTTTTTAAGTTTCTGGTACAGTAACATCTTCCAGACTTATATCTTCTCTAAAGCAGTCCTGGAACCTACCATTTCATTAAAGAGCCCTAGTTTTTTAAATGAAGAATGATACTTAAAATTCTACCAGGTACATTCATTGCTACTCTAATATATATGGATACATATTCTCTCTCTATTTTTATATATACAAATACCTCTATATTTAGTTGATGTAATTCTCTCTTTTTTATCTCTTTTTAAATGTTTTTGCCTTAGGGTGTGTGCACTCTCTGAAAAGAGAGAGACAGAGACAATGAGAGGGAAAGTGAAAAATCATGCCCCAGAGGGGATGGCCACACTGCAACAATCCCTTCTCCTACATTCTCCTCCCAGGATCTTGGGCATGCACATATGTGACCCTGGCATAAGTTTCAAGACACCGAGTCTGGGACTCAAACTGTGGTTGGTCCTGTTGGAGTCCAGCAAAGTAACTGCTATGCCATCTGCTGGCCCCAATTCTCTCTTTCTTAAAATCCAGGATTTCATGATATTTCCTAATTCCATCTAAAACTACAAGGTTTAGTCTCAACTTTTCTATATTCATAGTTCTCTTTTGCAATGTGGAGGAATCTGTCTCTAATTATCTATAATATATTTTTTAATTCTAGAATACATGAAAAGCGTCAGATTCCTAAATCATATGAGACCAGCAGATAACCTAATAGTTACATCACTGGACTCCCACGTAGTTGACCATGATTCAAGTCTCAGACCTAGCAGCTTAAAACTCATACCAGGTATGCTTGCATTCATGCGCAAAATCCCAAGAGGAGAGTAGAGGAGAAGAGAATGCAGCATGGTCATCCCCTTGGGGGAGGGTGATTTCTAGCTTTCTGTCTCTCTGCCTCTCTCTGTCTCTCTGGCAAGTTTTACACACCCTACAGGAAAAATCTCTCCAAACAAACAGAAAGAATTGCTAAATCATACAACTACAAAAAGCATGCCTGAAAACTATAGTATAATATTCATTTGTATTTCTTATTTTTCAGATTAAATTTAAATTGGTACACTAACATGTAACAATCTTAACTGTACTAGGTAGTTTTGATTTAAAAAAAAAAAACATACTCATGTATCTATGTCCCATTCAAAATATAAAACATTGCTATCATCCCAGAATATTCCCTCATGTCTTTGGAATATCTAATCACCCCCATGGGAAAGTAGGTACTATTATGAATTTTTAAATATAATATAGTCTTGTTTGGGGGGCCAAAAGGTAGTGTAGTGGTTAAGGCGTTGAATTCCCAAGTGGCTGACAATGGTTCAAGTCCCAGACACAGTGACTTGAAACACATCAAGCACTTGTGCATGAAAGTCCAAAATCCCAAGAGGAGAATAAAAGAAAAAGGATTGTGGCATGGCCATTCCTCTGAGGGGGTGATTTCTCACTTTCTCTCTCTCTGTCTTTCCAGTGAGGACATGTGCCCTACAGCAAAAAATCACTTCAAAATGAAAATAGTTTTTTTCTTGGTTTTTATATAAGAGAAGTCATATAGTATGTGCTCTTTTGTGTCAACCTAAAATATTGTCTTTGATAATCATCTCTTTTGTTTTGCACACATATATTTCACTTTTTTATTACTGAGTAGTGTTCCATTGTGAATATGCCACAATTCATTTATCAATTATCATGATGATGGGCTTTCGAATTATTTCCAAGTAGGGTACAAAATATGCTATTAGAAATATTCTTGTAAATAATATAAAAGAAATAGTCTTATACAAGTATTTTTGTATACATGTTTCCATATATTTTAGGTTAATTCTTAGAAGTAGACTTAATGAATTATAGAAAAGACTGTTTTTTATTTTTATAAGAGAATGGAAAATAGTTTTCAAAGTTGTTACACTACCATTCCTAATAGCAATGTATATGAGTTTTAGTTGCCCCATATTCTTGTTCCACTTTCAGTCATGTTAATTGTGGTATATAGATAAAAGAAGGTTACCATCAATTCCTTCCGTCCCCGTATATTCATGCTGTTCCTCTTATCAAGAGGTAGTTTCTGGGAACCAGCAGTTAGTGTAATGGCTATGTCGCTGGACTCCCACGTAGTCGACCATGGTTCATGTCCCGGACCCAGTAGCTTAAAACCCACGCCAGGCGCATGTGTGTGCGTGCCCAAGATCCCGAGAGGAGAATGGAGGAGAAGGGACTGC
>NW_006209397.1:3299193-3301063 GCF_000334495.1 Tupaia belangeri chinensis | reverse complement strand
CCACACGCCCTATAGTGAAAAACCTCTCAAAAAAAAAAAAAAAAAAAGAGGTAGTTTCTAATGATCTATGATCTATCCCTTGAATCTAGGTTGGACTGAGAGCCTTCTTCCCTAAAAGAACTGGTGAACAGAAGCAACAAAACTCTCTGCTGTGTTTCTTAAAAGTTTACTCTTGAAAAACTCTGACTCCATTTTACATGCTGTAAGCAGTTCATGCCACATAGAGAGCTCACATGCAAATATTCTATTCCAAATACCGAGTTGAATACTCAGGTGACATCTGGAATCTGACAGCTTAGATGATACATGTGAGTTAGACTTCTTGGATGTCAGGTATAGTTAATGGCAGGCCCTGCTAATATCAATAAAGATGATTATTTTATATTACATGTCTACCAATCCTGATATTTTTGTTCCTTCTTGTAAATGCAATCGTAAACCTGGTGTAATTCTACTTCTCCTATTAACGTCCCATGATATTAAGCATTTTTAAAAACATAATTGTAAAATTTGTATCTTTGGTGAAGTGAGAATAAATATTTTCTGGCATAAGTTGTATTCTCATGTGCCCAATTAAGTTTCGAGCTCTGGACTCAGTGGTTTGAAACACATGCTGGGCACTTGTGCGTGCATGCCCAAAATCCCTATAGGAGAATGGAAGAAAAGGGATTGCAGAGTGGCCATCCCCTGTGGGGCGTGATTTCTCACTTTATGTCTCTCTCTATCTATCTCTCCAACGAGTGCACATGACCTATAGCAAAAATATCTCAAAAATGAACAAAATCCATGAGTTTATTTCAGTGCAAACCAAATTTAAAATCTATGCATAATTTTCTCATAATATGCATTTTTCCATAAAGATTTGAAGACATTTTATGTATAATTTCTCTTAGATTCTGACTTACTTTTAATTTTTTTGCATATTTCTATTAGCAAAAATTCTTTTAAATGAAAATTAGTTTACTCTTTATCATTTTTGGTGTTAATTTTGTCCTATCTTTGGAATCTTTGCCCTCTTCAATATTTCAAAGATTTTACCCTACGTTTTCATCCAGCTTTTTAAATAGCTTTAACAATATTTATGCCTACGACCTAATTTCAGTTTATTTTTATGTATTGGGTGAGATAAGGATCAATGTTTTTTGCATGAGGGAGTGGTGATGGGTGGTAGTGTTAACTATTCTGTCATTTGTTGAAAAGACCTTATATTCCCAATTGAAATATTTGGAGACCACTGCTGAAAAACAATTTATCATATATGTTTGTTTCTACTAATGTATTCTTTTATTTTTAAATTTTTAATTGCTTTAGTTTCCTTTAGGGCACATGCATTCACCAGAGAGAGAGACAAAGAGAGCAAGAAAGTAAGAAATCATCCCACCAGTGGAGATGGCCATGTTAAAATCCCTTGTGGGCACCCATGCACATGCACCTGACCTATTTTTCAAGCCACTGGGTCTAACACTCAAACCATGCTGTCAGCCATGTGGGATCCAGCTGCCTTAACCATCATGCCACTGATTGACTTAATTTTTACTATGGCTTTTTAGTATTTTTTGGAATATGGAAGTTTTTTTTATCTTTTTCTTAATATCAAATACAATTTTTGGCATAGACTGATTTCTTTCTAATAATATTTGAATTTTTGAGATGGCTTTCAGTTTCTACAGAAAGTCTATGGAGGTTTTGATAGTCATTATGTTGAAACTGAGTTCAGCACTTAAGAATACTGACATCCTATCAATGTTAATATTTGTGTCCATTGAAAGAATTTCTTTTTCTATTATTTTCAGTACATAGGTATTATTTGTATTCATTTATTATTGTATTTATTTATTATAATTTATTATTGTATTTATTTATTTATGAT
>NW_006209397.1:3287424-3299146 GCF_000334495.1 Tupaia belangeri chinensis | reverse complement strand
CTTCATGCATCTTTATGAATTTGTAAAATATATTTTTTAATTGCCCAAAGGTGCATTTGCTGAGCAGAGAGAGATAAAGAGACAGAGAGAAAGAGAGGGATATAGCACCCCTTAATGAGCATGACCACACCACAACCCATTCTCCTCCATGTCTCCATCCTGTCAGGATTTGTGGCATGAACGCACATGCATCTGGCATGGTATTTAAGCCACCAGGACTGGGATTTCAACTGTAGTTGGCCATGTGGGATCTAGCTCTCTTTGGCTATTGAGCCAAATTGTAAGTGGTATTTTTATTTAAATTTCCAATTGTGCACTATTGGTGTGATGATTCATTTTACATATCAATTTGTTTAAGCTACAAAGCTCAGTTGTTTGGTAAACATCAGTTTGGATGCTGCTGTGAAGTAGTTACTAAAGGTGATTAGCAGACTTTGGTTAAAGTAGATTGCCCTTCAAAAATGAATGGGCCTCATCCAATTAGTTGATGGCCTTAAGAGAAAAGATAGAGAACCACTGAGAAAGAAAGAATTCTTCCTTCAGATTACCGTAGGACTCAAGACTGTAATGACACCCAGTCCCTGGTTCCAGTCTTTTGCCTGCGTGCATATTTCATTTACATTTTTTTAGAGGCTTTTTCCATAGGGCGTGTGCACTCACTTGAAAGAGACAGAGACAGAGACAGTGAAAGTGAAAGTGAGAAATCACCCCCTCCCCAGAGGATAACCATGACACAATCCCTTCTCCTTCATTTTCCTCCTGTAATCTTGAACACATATGCATTCTATTTGATCTTCAAGTCACTGGATCCAGGACTCAAACTGTGATCTACCATGTAGAAGTCCATTGATGTAACCACTACACCACCTGCTGGCCGTTACCTGCCTTCATATTTAAAGTTTGCCATCCCTGATAACTGTATTAGCCAATTCCTTAAAATAAATTCCCCCCTCCCACACTGGTGTGAAGAGTATTCATGCTGTGTAAATTCAATTTACAAGCAATGTGATGTGTAGTGATTAAATGTATAAAATAAATAAATAAATATAAATTCCACCCTCTTAATCAATTAGTCTATGCATATTTAGTTCTCCTTTTTCTTTCTCTTTTCACACATACATATATATCTATATTTTTATATCTGTCTCTCTACCTACTGTATCTGTCTACCTACTACCTACCTACCTATCATCTATTATCTTGTTGGTTCTGTTTCTCGGAGGAACCCTAATATAGGTGGCATATAAAAATATAATATATTTTTGTTCCTTAGAATTTATCCTACAATCTTGCTAAACTCATCTATTAGTTCTAGAAATGTTTTCTTAGTTTCTGAAAGATTATTGCTATGAAGTCATCCAGTCTGTGAATGGTAACTTTGTTATTTTTCTTTAATTTGTCTTTTTTCTTTATAGATATTTAAAATGATTTTTAAAATCTCCTTATATTTATCTGTAGATTTACAATTCAGGTCCTCTTTTATTATTTCCCTAAGTCCAAATTACTTTCTAGTATCAATTTCCTTCTACCTGAAGAGACATCCTTAGCATTTATTTTTAACAGATTTACTAGCAATTCTCTCAGTTTTTATTTAAAAGGGTTTATATTTCATCATCTTATAAGAGATTTATTGACATTTATTTCATATACTATAAAATTTACACTAAAAATGTACAGTTCAGTACATTGAATGTACTTATACAGTTGTGTAACCATCTGTGCCCAGAACATTTTTATGAACTATCCCCAAAAATTCCATACCTAATAGCAGTCACTCCTAATATTTTCCTTTTCTAAAGGCCTGCAAACCACTAATTTATTTTTCTAAAGATTATTTTGTGGACCAGCAGTTAGCATAATGGCTATGTCACTGGACTGCCATGTAGTCGACCGTGGTTCGTGTCCCAGACCCGGTGGCTTGAAACTCACGCCGGGCCCGTGTGTGTGCGTGCCCAAGATCCCAAGGAGAGAAGAATGGAAGAGAAAGGATTGCAGCGTAGCCATCCTCCCTGGGGGAGGTGATTTCTCGCTTTCTGTCTCTGTGTCTCTCTCTGTGTTTCTGGTGAGCACACGTGCCTTATAGAAAAACCTCTCTAAAAAAAAAAAAAAAGAGAGAGAGAGAAAGAGAAAGAAATTGTACTGGTTTCTTCATTTCTTCATTTGTTTGTTTTATCTTCCCTGTCCCTGTTTTTTTTTTTTTTTTTTTTTGTCATTGCAGTATGTTACTAATGAGTCATTTTTCTCATGGGTTTGGGCCATAATTTCTTTTATGTGGAATGTCCTATAATTTTCTAAAAAAATTATTTAATTTTGTTTATTATTATTTTTATTATTATTTTGCTATAAGGCACATGTACTTACCAGAGAGAAACAGAGACAGAGAGAGACAAGGAAAGTGAGAAAATAAGTCACGAGGTCCAGACTTTAATGGCAGTCAGCCACATGGGAATCCAGGGCCCTAGCCATGATGCCACCAGGCTGCTGTCCTATATTTTTTGATAAATGCCAAAATACTGTGAATTTTACATGGTTGGTTGCAAGATTCTTTCTTACTATTTGAGTAGTACTGGATCTTGTTCTGGTGTGAAAAGTTATTTTAATTCAGTTAAGTCTTTTCACTTGTGGTAAAATCTTACTATGTTTGGTCCAGAAAATACTTCAGTTTATGGCAAATTGAGCTCCACAATCATTGTGGCCAAACCCTGTGGAAGGTACTCGTGCTTCTCTCTCTCTTTGTATCTGTAAAATATGCACACACTCTAGCATATTTTTTTTTTTTTGGTAGAGATTTTTACTATAGGGTGCGTGCACTCACTAGAGAGACAGAAAGTGAGAAATCACTCCCCAGGGGGAATGGGCACACTGCAATCCTTTCTCCTCCATTCTCCTCTCAGGATTTTGGGTACGCAGTAGCACACACACCTGGCATGAGTTTCATGCCTCCAGCTGTGGGACTCAAAACACGGGAGTCCAGAGACTTAACTATTGCGCCATCTGTTGGTCCCTCTAGTATGAATTTTAAAAAGGAAAAAAAAAAGAACTGAAAAGAAAAAAAAATGTTAATAAGTGGAGTTCTGAGATGACACTGTCAGGTGACACTGATAGTGCCTTGAGTACAAGTAAGGGAAGGCAGAACCACTTAAAGCTTCCTGCATTTTAGTGGACGTCCTGCTATTGTTACACAGTTGAAGTCTACAGGTAACGTTAAACTTATTTTTTTTTTTTGAGAGGTTTTTGCTATAGGTGCATGCGCTCGCCAGACAGACAGAGAGAGACAGAGAGACAGAAAGCGAGAAATTACCCCCCAGGGTGGATGGCCACGCCACCATCCCTCCTCCTCCATTCTCAGGATCTTGGGCACACACACATGCGTGCCCGGTGTGAATTTAAGCCACCAGGTCGAGTATTCGAACCGCGGTTGACTACATGGGAGTCCAGAGACATAGCCATTACGCCAACTACTGGTCCTGGTAACTTGCAACTCTTGACAGAATGTATGTCACCTGTAACCTTCAAGATGCCTTGTAAATAACTCAGGTATTTCCAATAAGAATTCACTCTAATTCAATTTATTTAAGCACTGCCACATTTGGCAGTCATGAAGCAAATACCCAGTTCCTCCCAACACACACACACACACACACACACACACACACACACACACACACATATAAAGGAGGAGAAAATTGAGTAACCACCTGTCCCTATAAGTTGCTACTTATAGCTAATATATAAAATAATCAAGGGGCCACTCAAACCACAGATATATAAGAAATAAAACATATTCCCAGTGGAGAATTAGAATTATGTTTTGTATGGAGCATTAAGACTTTCATTACACATGCTTAGGCAACTCAATAGAAAAAACAGCAGTGGAGACATAGCAGTTGGACATCATCAGTCCTTCTAATTGTGTGAACAGGGAAAGAAAGTCATGGTGCCTGCCTGGGCTTTAGAGAAATAGTAAAAACAAAGGAGGGCTCACTTTATTAGGAAAAGCTTATAAGTCCCGTCTACCTCTCTATACAATACTAGCCTTTCAATAAGCACCAAGACAAAGTCAACATTCTTTTCTCTAGGGCCTGTGGTAGTTGGAAGATGCTCCAGGGACTGAAGCAGCTGTTAATCCCCACCCTCCCCACCATTGTGTCCAGGTGGGGACTGATGAAGATGTAGTAGTACCTGAAGCTCTAGTATAGTATCTGCAAGAATAAGTGGTGCTAATTGTGATATGTGGAGAATGAATGCCTGGCATTCTGGCAGCAACACATTTCTTTTTTTTTTTTCTTTAGGTTTTTGTCATAGGGTACATGCACTAGCTGGAGAAGAGTGAGACAGAGAGAGGGAAAGTGAGAAATCACCCCTGCCAAGGGGGGATGACCACTCTGCAAATTACTTCTCCATTTACCTCTTGGGATTTGGGGCACACATGCACACATGCCCAGTGTGATTTTCAAGCCTCAAGGTCTGGGACTCAAACTGTAATCTGCCATATGGGAGTCCAAAGCCCTAACAACTATACAACCTGCTGGTCCCAGCAACACAATTTCTTAAGGGTATGGTACAATAGTCAGATAAAAGTGACTGCACTTAGGAGAATTTCATAAGTGTCCTATGAAATATTTGTAGTTAACCTTCGGTGAGATCTCATGAGAAAGCCTGTAGCCAACACCGCCTCAGTCCATGTGGTGATTCACAGTGTCTCATCCACAAGGAACAAGGAGAAGAGTCTGTTGCTGCTCTTGCTACAGCTCCACACACATTTTTGAAGGGTAGTTTTACAAAATACAATATTTTGGACTGACAATACTTTCCTTCAATCACTTTATGGATAGTGTTTCTTTTTCTTTTTACCATTGTTTCTTATTAATTTTATTTTACTTTTCTTTTTCTTTCCTTTTTTTTTTTGGAGAGAGAAAGATTTTTTTATAGGGTGTGTGCACTTGTGGGAGAGACAGGACAGAGATGGAGAAAAAGCAAGAAATCATCCCCCTCATGGGACATGGCCACAACACAGTCCTTTCTCCATTCTCTTCCTGAGATTTTGGGTATGCATGCTTATTCACTGTGAGTTTCAAGCTGTGCAGTTCAGGACTCATAGGTCTCTGTGGTTTGGTACACTTTTATAACTTTTAGTCTTCCTATTCTTTAGACTGGATAATTTCTGTTGCTTTATCTTCAATTTGACCTGCTCCTGTCCCATCCACTCACCATGTTTTTCAAGACAGGGACCAGAATTTAAACCACCTGGTTAGACATGTGGGATCTGTCTCCTCTAACCAATAGGCTGTGAGGCTAATCCTGCTTTTATATTCTTACCTGCTAATTCTGATATCTATGCCATCTCAGCTTGAGTTTCTATTGATGGCCTTTTCTGTGGATTATGGTTCATATTTTCCCATTTATTTGTATGTCTAATACGATTTGACTATACATTAGACATTATGGATAATACATTGTAGATATTGTGGATTATTTTATGCTTCTATGAAGAATGTGGATTTTTGTTCAAACATAGTTGTAAATTACCTGGGTTTAAACTCCAAAATCTGTCCTCTGCATTAGGCAATATCTGAAATCTCTTATCAGAACTTTGGGACATTCTTCCTTTTTTTTTTCTTTCCAGTATATTCCTTTGAGTACTCTTAATGCTATGGAAAAACCTACAATCTCTAATCATTGTATATCCCTATTGGTTTATCAGGACACTTCTGGCTTTATAAGCCCATTTATTAGCTCAAAATTCAGCCAAAAAATTAGATACATCTTTAATTTGATGGAACTAGTTGATCTTTCCATGGAATATGTTGGCATACCAGAATGCGTAAAACAAGTTGATTGAGAGCTTGATGGAAAGCAAGATGAAGCTAAAAGTGAGCAGTAGGTTTGGCACACAGACCAAACAAAACTGAAGAATATGCTGAGGAAGAAACACTCTTTTGCATTTTATAATACATTTAGTAATCTGTATTTTAATGTAATATGTTACAAAATTGATTTGACATTTTTTTAATGTGCTTTTGTACAAGGGACTGTTCACTGCTATATTGGTTTGCGAATCTCTTGAATTTCAGTCTTTAATAGCGAACTATATGTTAATCGTTCTGTATTGCTAAATAGCAGAGAACTACAATTTATATAAAGCAGATTTTTGTCTATTGAATGATTCATCTTCTTCCATAAATATTTATATGCATAAATGGCAAAGGAAAGAAATAATATATATTTTTATGTTTTTGAGCAATATTTTTAAATGTATACTTACTTGTCTTGTGGAAGAAGATGCAGGTAAATAAGACCATGACTTTGTAAAGTGCACTTTAGAATATTTGTGTTCATAAATGGTTCAATACATTTCCTTTGTAACTTAGAAAATTAAGACTAGGGACACTTAAACTGATTCTTACCAATACCCCAAATCATGTACATAATCTAAGTAGGTTAGTGACATCTCAAGCTTTTTTTTCTCACATAATGTATATTATTCCTTAACTCAGAAGTGCAAATACAAGGGCACTGAACACTTTTTTCCTTTTAAGCTTAGGAGTCAAAAAGTCATTTTTAGAACCAGAGACTTTAACAGTATAGAAATTGGAGCTTGTATATATGTATATATGGGACATAATACCTTCTCACCAAAAGTCAGAACTTTATAAAAATCTTGAGTTTGCTAACTGATGTGGAGTAAGCTGTGTGTCTAGGGTATGACTCCTCTGAATGCACATGAGTGCTGTGTAGTATTGTAGAGAATGTGGTGAGTAATGCAGTGTCAACTCTTTCTGTAGAAAATAGGGGCTGCTTTTCACCTGCTCTCACTGTAGACACTTTACCAAAATATTTCCATTTCACTTATTTGAACTCAATAGCTGTCTGACCTAGTTATATATGGTGTGTTTTCAAGTTTCAGTTGAGTCATGTCTGAGAATATCATAAATAAGGTTAATTTTGTATGTTTTAGAGTATCACTCTCTTGTGATGTTTTAGATGCATATAAACTTGTTTTGTTTGGAAAGGACTTTTACTATACATTGAAATAAATTGCACTTGTGCTTCCTAACAGAAAAAGAAAAAAAGAAGAAAAGCAATAGCTCAGTCATTGTAAACATCAGTAGCCTATTTTCACCACTGAAAGGGAAAAAAATGGGGCATGAAGCTTCTTCAAACTTCCTTTCTCAAAGTAATGCTGTATTTTGATTTTTCTGGTGATTCTATGGAAGACCTCACTTGCAAAGTTTATTTGGCTTGCCTTAGGGGCAATTGTTGAACATCATGGCTGCCTAAGGCAGTAAAAAGTTGGGAAAAACAATAGATTAATAAACTCAGGAAAAACTGAGGAGTCAGATGCTCAAAGAAGCTTTAATAAACTTTAACATATACCTGGAAATATGGAAAGTCATGTCCATGTGTAGGGGTATACATGTCCATGGCTGTCCATGTACTCAAGAAAGTCTTCAGAAGGCCCTAACTTCTCACCTCTGGTTGGACATGAGGCACTACATAAGTATGAAGTTAAGGCTAAGGCAGAGGTATTAGTTGCCTGGCTGTCTATTGAAGGGATAACCTAAAATGTATAGAAAACTCTTCAGCAAAGACTGGGAGAATATTAGGTTCAGATTGTTAATGAAAGCTCTGTCTAAACATTAGTTGATCAATAAGCTAAACAAAAGAGACTTCAGTGGCCACACAGGAAAGAATACAATCTTAAACAAATTAAAATTCATGAAAATCACCATCGCCACTAACAAATCAACCACTTCAAATAGCAATAATAACGAACCATAGAGAAGAAGGAAAATCTGGCTTACAGAGTTATGATGTTATAGTATATAAAATGTCTCATTTTCAACAAAAATTTATATTAGCAAAGAAAAACTGTATAGACTATACATAATATTGAAAAAGAAATTAAAGCAAACTGTATTGGGCTGTCCCCGTATCCTAGAGATTAAGGGAGCTGGATCCCACATGGCCAACTTCAGATCAAATTGTGGCCTCAGTGGCTCACCTAGGCATGTATATGCGCATACCTAAAATCTCAACAGGTTGGAAAAATAGAGTAGAAGGGATTGCGGTGTGACCATGCTCTATCGAGGGGTGCTTTTTCCCTTTCCTCTCTCTCCAGCTCTCTGTCTCTGTCTGACAAGTACATGATTTCTACACCATATTTAATCAGAGAAAGGAAAGGAACAGATAATTTGAGCATATATCTGTTGAGATTATTCTTTTTGAGAAACAAAAATAATAAAAAATGAAGAAAAATGAATAGAGCTTCAGAGTTCTGGTTAAATCATCAAAAGTATCAATGTATTCCTTTTCCAGAAAGAAGGGAGAGGGAGGAATAGGAAAAAATAATATTGGAAAAGTAATGGCTAAAGTTTCCAAAATTTAAAAAAGAAAGAATAAAAGAGGAAAATGAAAGAAAGAAAGAGAAAGAAAGAAAAATTTACACACCAAAAATTCAAAGAACTTCAAGTTGAGTAAAATCAGAGATCAGTATTAAGACATATTATAATAAAATCACTGAAATGAATGATGAAGAAAGAACTTTGAGAGACCAGCAGATGGTGTAATGGTTATGTTGCTGGACTCCCAGGTAGTTGACCATGATTTGAGTCCCAGATACGGTGGCTTAAAACTCACACCAAGGTCCCAAGAGAATAGAGAAGGGATTGTGGCGTGGTCATCTCCCCTGGGGAGCTATTTCTTGCTTTACGTCTCTGTCTCTCTCTGTCTTTCTTGTGAGTCCATGTGCCCTGTAGTGAAAATCTCTCTTAAAAAACAAAGAAGGGAAGAGAGAAGGAAAAATAAAGGAAGGAAGGAAGGAAAGAGAGAAAAAGACAGAAAGAAAGAGAAATAAAGACAAAGAAAGAACCTTGAAAATAGCAAGAGAAAGTGACTTACCAGAAAGGGATTCTCAATAGATTGACAGCTTATTTTTTATCAGAAACTATGGAGACTAGAAAACAGTAAAATGATGTATTAAAAGCGCTGGAAGAAAATGACTGTCTGTCATCTAAAAATTGTATATCCAGCAAAATATACTTCAAACATGAGCGATAAATCAAGACATTTCTGGATAAACAAAAACTGAATTAATTCATCATTAGCAAACCTGCCTGATAAGAAATGTCCAAGGGAGTTCTCCCTGGGTTGAAATGAAAGTGCGTTAGACAAGTAACTTACAGCCATGCAAAGTGTACTGATAAAGTGTACTGATAAAGTTAACTACTAGGTAAATATAAAAGGCAATAGAAATGCTTTTATTAAAATATTATTTTTTGGGGCCAGCCAGTGGTATGGTAGTTAAGATGTCTAGGTTCCAGATGGCCAACTACATGGTTCAAGTACTGGATCTGGTGACCTGGGAAACATACTGTGCATGTGTGTTTGCACCCAAGTTCCCAAAAGGAGAAATCAAGGAGAAGAGATTGTGATCCAGCCATCTCTCATGGGTGAGAATGTGCTCTCTCTCTCTCTGTTTTGTCTCTCTCCTACAAGAATACAAGACCTTTGGCAAATTAAAAGAATATTATTTTTCTCCTGATTTGATAAAAAAAAAAAAACTACATGAAGCACCAATTATAAATCTGTGTTAATGGTTTAATTTGTATAACTATTGCAATACAAAGGAAGTGGGAGGAAATGGAGCCATATAATAACAAAGATTTGAGATAACATTCAAAATAAATTTGTATTAATCCCAAATATTTTTTTACCTTTTGTTATAGAACGCATGTGCTTTCTAGAGATAGAGATAGAAAAAGAGAAGGAAATTGAGAAAGCACCTCCTAGGAGGAATGGCCATGCCACAATCTCTTCTCCTCTATATTCCTCTTAGGGTTTTGGGCACTTACCTACATGTGCCCAGTGTATTTTTCATGCTGCCAGGTTCAGGACTCTAGCCGTGGTTGTGCATGTGGGATCGATTGCCTTAACCACCAAGTCAACTACTGGCCCCTCAAAGAAATTTTTATAAATGAAAATGTTAATTGTGAACTGACTCTATAGCCTATTGGTTAAAGGAAGCCAGATCCCACATTACCAGATATGTTTTGACCTTTGGCACTAGCAGCTTGAAAAACATGCAGGCATATGTATGTGTGGATTACATTAAGTTTATAAATCAATTTGAGTAGAACTGACATTTTGATTATATTTACTTTTTCAATCCAGGAACATGGAAAGTATTTTTTTTCCATATCATTTTCAATTTATGATTTAGTTTTTTTTATAGTTTTTCTTGTAGAGGACATTGACTTCTTTGGTTAGATTTATTGCTAGGTTTCTTATATTTTTTGTAGCTATTGTAAATTGGATTGCTTTCTTTAATTCCATCTCAATCTGCTCATTATTATTTTACAGACATGCTACAGAGTTTTGTATGTTTATATTATATCCTGCTACTTTTTGTTTGTTTGTTTTAATCATAAAAGGGGGACAGTAGGTAGTATAGTATTTAAGACTCTGGACTCCCACGTGGCTGACCCACAATTCAAATCCCAATCCCAGCAGCTGGAAACTTGCGCTGGGCATGTGTGTGTGCATGCCCAAAAATCCTGAGAGAAGAATGGGCGAGAAAGGATTGTGGTATGGCCATCCCCCTAGGGAAGTTATTTCTCACTTTCTCTCTCTCCCTGTCTTTCTCTGTGTCTTTGGCAAGTGCGCATACCATGTAGCAAAAATCACTCCAAAGAAAAAAATCATGAAGGGTTCTTGTATCTTATCAAATGCCTTTTCTGTATCAATTGATATGATCATATGTTTTTAAATCTTTTCTTCTGTAAACATGATGTATTTATTGTTTTACATATGTTGAGTCATCTTTGAATCCTTGAAATAAAGCCTACATGGTCTTGGTGCATTATCTTTTTAATGTGCCATTGGAAACAATTTACTACTATCTTGTTGAAAATTATTGCATGTGTATTCATCAGGATTATTGGTCTGTAGTTTTTAATTATTTTGTAATGTCATTGTTTTTGGAATGAGGGTGTTGGAGGCTTCATAGAATGAATTTGAGAGGGTACCTTTTTTGAATCTTTAGAAATAATTTGAGTCAAATGGGGGTTAGCTCTCTTTTTAAATGAATCTTCAGAAATAATTTGAGTAGAATGGGGGTTAACTCTTTTTTTGCATAATTCAGAGGTGAAGCCATCAGGATCTGGGTTTTTCGTTGTTGAGAGAGTATTACTGATTCAATCTCATTGCTTTTTATGGGTCTACTTAGACTTATATGTTGTTCTGATTCAATCTTTGTAGTATCTGAGTCCAGAAATTTGTTTATCTCATCCAGGTTTTCTTGTTTGTTGGTGTACAGTTGCTCATAATAGTCTCTCATGAATCTTCTGTATTTCTGTTATTTCTGTTGTAATATTGTCTGTATGATTGCTTATTTCTTTTTCTTTTATTTATTTATTTATTTTCATTTCATTTTCTTCCATACATTCAATCACATTATTATTTGTCTTACAAAATGGATATTTCAACACCTCTCCCCAGCACCGTCGATAAAACCACAAAGATCTTCAACCTTCAAAAGATAATACCACACCTCTCTGTGCCATTAATGCTTTTCCTCCCTGTCCCTCCCCCAAATGTCCTTCCTCAGACCGTCTTTCACACACACTATAGCTGGTATTTACATCTATATACTGCATTTCTATATCCTTTAGACAATTAGTTTCAGTCATAGAGTGCAGACACACGGTATATATTAAGTGGG